>NC_062572.1:72639530-72947464 GCF_022837055.1 Prionailurus viverrinus
GGCAGGTGGAGCCTGCTATTGGAGTCCGTTTTGGGGTGAGGCAGTTGTTTGAGTCCTGAGGTTGAGGGTAGTGTGCCACTGGATGAAAATAGCTGAATAGGACTGCTGGCTTAGTTCCCTGCCCCAGTGAGGCTGTAGGATAGACTTCACAGTTGAGTGGATCCTGTGGTCAACCTTACTAGACAGATAGTCTTGAGTACTGTACTCAGTGTTAGGTGTGTCTTGAATTAGCTTTCCTGCCTTAAGGGGGTGGCAGGATGGGACCCACGGTCTACATGGCTCATTGTTGGGGAACTCAAGCCAGGCAAGTATGCATATTGAGCATTAGGCGAGGCTTTTGGTTTTTCTCTGCAGATATGGAAAAGCAAGGGATATGCTCTCTGTTCAAGTGCCACTGTCAGCAGCTGATGAGGTCCATGACTTCCCGTGTGCCCTGCTTAGGCTTCTGGTTGGTTGGGCTGAAGTCTGTAATCAGCAATAAGTGGGGATACAAATGAGTTTTGCTGTCCAGGTATAGCAGGAGAAGCAGCTTCTAGGCCCTTCATGCTCTTAGTGATATTGACTCAAGCTGACTTGTGCTTCAGCTTTCTTGACTGAACAGGGCCACTGGCTTTAATTGTGGGGCAATCAGTTTTGCCTTCCCTGCTTTTTTAGACTAGAGATTAGGGATTATGCAGATTTCAGGTATTTTCACTGGTTCTTTCAGAAGGGGCTGAGACTATGACTTTCTCTTGCCTGGACAAGACTGGGAGGGTCTCCTTCAGGCAATTGGCTTTGGGGGTTAAGGTGGGTTGGGAGCTACCATCTGCAGTCAGTGCAGTTATGCCTCACCTCTTTTGGCTGGGCATGGGCAGACCAGGCTCCAGGACCAGCAGAACTCCTCGTTTGGGGACCCAAGTTAGACAGATATGTACCCCACTGAAATCTTAGGTCATACTGTACCCTAACCTGAGTCTACAGATGAGCAGAATTGTTGTCTGGGACTACTAGGGCTCTGCTGGGAGGAATTTGGTTCATCAAGATCCTAGTGCTGGTCCTCGGAAGGCCCTCCCCCTCCTTCATCTCAGAGTCCCAGTGGTTGAATCCCACAGATTCTCCTATAATCCCCATAGGGAAAAACCAGAGTAGGATATCCCATGAAGCAACCTACAATGCTAGGAGGCTGGATGTCATCCGTAGGCTGTCTCTTCCCACTGAAGGAACTACAGGCTCAAGGGAAACCTCTTGGTGTGGTGTTGCTTCAGCCTGGGGGAGGGGCAGTGCAGTCAGTGTTGGCCATTCCTTTTCCATTTTAATGCGGTCTATCTTGGTCTCTGTGGTGCAGGGAGTTGCCTCACCCTCACTCCCAGCTCTAGGATTCTCGATTGGTGTTCTGTCCATGAATAGTTATTACTTCTTCTGAGTGTGAGCAAAGTGGGGGAAGATCCATGTCACCATCTTTGTGGTGCTAGTCCTCTGGTTATTATTTTTAAATGTTACATTTAGACATTTTTTTAAAGAAGTACTGTCTTTGATACCATGCCATAAAAGTCCAGAAAGACCATTATATTGGAGTGTTGAAACATTGACTGAATGATTTTTTGAGGTAGTAAGTTTCCTGTACGTGAATGTTTTAAAGCAGAAGTTATGGCTGCATGTCAGGAATGCTGTGTAATTGTTGTATATTATATGAGTAATCAGAGTAGTTGACCTTTAAGTTTCCTTCCGGCTGTTTGGATATTAAGTGTAATGCATAGTTACTACTCTTAAGGAGATTGCAGTGTACCTCAGTATTTGCAAAGACAAGGTACAATGAGGGGAAAAGATTCTTTTTCCAAATAATAACTAATAAATATGCAGATAAAGCAATTCCTAATTTGTAGAATATATGTAGATCTCCATGACTGTATATTAAAGTTCTGTGCTTGTCAATATTTCACCAGTGACTCAATTTGGCCCATACAGTACAAGATAAAAAAATAATACCTTTTTATATAACTTGAACAACTTTCTTACTGAGAACATGTTTTGGTGATGCTGTTGTTTGCGTTACTATATAGCTGAACTAATAAGTCAGGGCAGGTATAAGGGGTACAGAGTCCTACTGTATCCATGCAAGAGGATGATTTCAAAGCACCATTAAATAAAGAGAAGTCATTTCTGAAACTGCTGTGACCATGGCAGCACTTTAAGAAGTTGACACGGGGATCTGGCAGCACCTGAGCTTCTAAAGTGTCTCACATCAACAGCTTTCTTTATTTTCCATGCCACAGAATGACTCATTGAGGGCAGGCTCTCCCACTCAAGGAGGCTCCCCCAAGATATTTTCCACTTCTTATTGCCATTCCTCTCCTTCTATTCCTCATGGTTCTTGAGTTTTGGGGAGAAGATTCAACAAGTTTAAGGCTAACCAAAGAGAATTTGAAGGATTGTATAAAATTTTTCTTCCAGACTATGTATTTAGGCTCTTTGAAGAGAAGCACCAAAGGATGAGCTATTAAGAAAAACGATAAAATTGAAATTTGGTTAGGAAGTTTTCTCCCTTTGTCCATCTTATGTATACTTTTTAAAATGATTTTTTTCCCTTCGCCATCATAACCTGTTCCCACTCATCTCAGCTTTTTCACCCTTGGCATCCAAGGGTAGCTGCCTGTTGCAACAGAGAAGCCGTGTTGGAGAAAGCAAGAGAGAGGTGAAATTGAGTCCTTTGCTCCCATATATGTTACAAATGTCTGAACTTGAAGCTTTTATAAAACCGCCCTCTAACTTCTACCTTTTAACAGTGATGTTGGGTGGGTAATGTTATGCACCAGTTTCAAAATCCTCCTGGAGGAAGCATTCTGAAATACCTAACATTTTTTTTTCAAAAGCCACCTTGAACCCCATTCTACATGCATTTTTGAAGTGTAAGGCATGCATAATTTTGCTTAAGCCTTCCTGTCTTTCTCCTCTTCCATGTTGATTACCATCTCACTGAGCCTAGCATCCCCCCCATCTGGATTCCCTTAATCTTCTTGAGACATAAAACATCCTGTGTTCTGTTGGTGTTGAGAGGTATAATTTCCCACTGAGGAAACGATCTAATAATGTAACTGCTCTTTAAACCCCCTACAAATTCATTTTAACTTTTAGAGGTAGCTGATGCCACCATTTCTGGACAAAGTAAATCAGGTTGGTTATTGACTGGATTTTTCTGTTACTGATTTAGAATTGAGCTTTCTAGGGTGTCTGTCTTAACTATATATATCTTCACTATAGTTTTAGCAATGTTTTATGAGGAAGAAAAATGACATATGTGGTTTTAAACAGCCTCCATCTCGCAGAAGATCTTTAGATTCCTTTTTAACTACAGTGATAAATGGTTTTAACTTTGAAACAGTGGTGCTTATTTTCCTGTGTATTGTAAGAAATATGTTTTCTTGTTATATGTGTGTTATAGGAACTCAAATTTGAATTTACATCAAAATTGTAATATTTAATCAGTTAATAGTAACTTCCCTTATTAACTCAACAAGTATAAAAACAGATTCTCTTGAACTAAGGAAATAGAACCTATTTTTCCTCTTTCTTCAAGTACAGTGAGTTATTCTAAATGTTGATTTAAATAGTAAAATTTTGACAGGAGGGCAAGATGGCGGCTTAGGAGGACGCTGGGCTCACCGCACGTCCTGCTGATCACTTAGATTCCATCTACATCTGCCTAAATAACCCAGAAAACCGCCAGAGGATTAGCAGAACGGAGTCGCCGGAGCCAAACGCAGATGAGAGGCCCACGGAAGAGGGTAGGAAGGGCGGCGAGGCGGTGCGCGCTCCACGGACTGGCGGGAGGGAGCCGGGGCGGAGGGGCGGCTCGCCGGCCAAGCACAGCCACCGAGTCTGGCTTGCAAAAGCGGAGGGGCCTGACGGACTGTGTTCCCACAACAAGCGCGACTTAGCGTCTGGGAGGTCATAAGTTAACAGCTCTGCTCGGAAAGCGGGAAGGCTGGAGGACAAAGGGAGGGAGAGCTGCTGAGCCCCCTGACAACAGAGCTCAGTTTGGTGGGGAACAAAGGCGCTCGCCAGCGCCATCTCCCCCGCCCATCCCCCAGCCGAAATCCCAAAGAGAACCTGTTCCTGCCGGGGAACTTGCTCGCTCCCCGCAAACACCCAACTCTGCGCTTCGGCGGAGCCAAACCTCCGGCAGCGGATCTGACTCCCTCCCGCTGCCACAGGGCCCCTCCTGAAGTGGATCACCTAAGGAGAAGCGATCTAAGCCTGCCCCTCCTGCCCCCGAGCACCTTGCCTACCCACCCCAGCTAATACGCCAGATCCCCAGCATCACAAGCCTGGCACGGTGCAAGTAGCCCAGACGAGCCACACCACCCCACAGTGAATCCCGCCCCAAGGAGAGGGGAAGAGAAGGCACACACCAGTCTGACCGTGGCCCCAGCGGTGGGCTGGGGACAGACATCAGGTCTGACTGCGGCCCCGCCCACCAACTCCAGTTATACACTACAGCACAGGGGAAGTGCCCTGCAGGTCCGCACCACTCCAGGGACTATCCAAAATGACCAAGCGGAAGAACTCCCCTCAGAAGAATCTCCAGGAAATAACAACAGCTAATGAGCTGATCAAAAAGGATTTAAATAATATAACAGAAAGTGAATTTAAAATAATAGTCATAAAATTAATCGCTGGGCTTGAAAACAGTATACAGGACAGCAGAGAATCTCTTGCTACAGAGATCAAGGGACTAAGGAACAGTCACGAGGAGCTGAAAAACGCTTTAAATGAAATGCATAACAAAATGGAAACCACCACAGCTCGGCTTGAAGAGGCAGAGGAGAGAATAGGTGAACTAGAAGATAAAGTTATGGAAAAAGAGGAAGCTGAGAAAAAGAGAGATAAAAAAATCCAGGAGTATGAGGGGAAAATTAGAGAATTAAGTGATACACTAAAAAGAAATAATATACGCATAATTGGTATCCCAGAGGAGGAAGAGAGAGGGAAAGGTGCTGAAGGGGTACTTGAAGAAATAATAGCTGAGAACTTCCCTGAACTGGGGAAGGAAAAAGGCATTGAAATCCAAGAGGCACAGAGAACTCCCTTCAGACGTAACTTGAATCGATCTTCTGCACGACATATCATAGTGAAACTGGCAAAATACAAGGATAAAGAGAAAATTCTGAAAGCAGCAAGGGGTAAACGTGCCCTCACATATAAAGGGAGACCTATAAGACTCGTGACTGATCTCTCTTTTGAAACTTGGCAGGCCAGAAAGAATTGGCATGAGATTTTCAGGGTGCTAGACAGAAAAAATATGCAGCCGAGAATCCTTTATCCAGCAAGTCTGTCATTTAGAATAGAAGGAGAGATAAAGGTCTTCCCAAACAAACAAAAACTGAAGGAATTTGTCACCACTAAACCAGCCCTACAAGAGATCCTAAGGGCGACCCTGTGAGACAAAGTCCCAGAGACATCACTACAAGCATAAAACATACAGACATCACAATGACTCTAAACCCGTATCTTTCTATAATAACACTGAATGTAAATGGATTAAATGCGCCAACCAAAAGACATAGGGTATCAGAATGGATAAAAAAACAAGACCCATCTATTTGCTGTCTACAAGAGACTCATTTTAGACCTGAGGACACCTTTAGATTGAGAGTGAGGGGATGGAGAACTATTTATCATGCGACTGGAAGCCAAAAGAAAGCTGGAGTAGCCATACTTATATCAGACAAACTAGACTTTAAATTAAAGGCTGTAACAAGAGATGAAGAAGGACATTATATAATAGTTACAGGGTCTATCCATCAGGAAGAGCTAACAATTATAAATGTCTATGCACCGAATACTGGAGCCCCCAAATATATAAAACAATTACTCATAAACATAAGCAACCTTATAGATAAGAATGTGGTAATTGCAGGGGACTTTAATACACCACTTACAGAAATGGATAGATCATCTAGACACACGGTCAATAAAGAAACAAGGGCCCTGAACGAGACATTGGATCAGATGGACTTGACAGATATATTTAGAACTCTGCATCCCAAAGCAACAGAATATACTTTCTCGAGTGCACATGGAACATTCTCCAAGATAGATCATATACTGGGTCACAAAACAGCCCTTCATAAGTTTACAAGAATTGAAATTATACCATGCTTACTTTCAGACCACAATGCTATGAAGCTTGAAATCAACCACAGAAAAAAGTCTGGAAAACCTCCAAAAGCATGGAGGTTAAAGAACACCCTACTAACGAATGAGTGGGTCAACCAGGCAATTAGAGAAGAAATTAAAAAATATATGGAAACAAACGAAAATGAAAATACAACAATCCAAACGCTTTGGGACGCAGCAAAGGCAGTCCTGAGAGGAAAATACATTGCAATCCAGGCCTATCTCAAGAAACAAGAAAAATCCCAAATACAAAATCTAACAGCACACCTAAAGGAACTAGAAGCAGAACAGCAAAGGCAGCCTAAGCCCAGCAGAAGAAGAGAAATAATAAAGATCAGGGCAGAAATAAACAATATAGAAACGAAAAAAACTGTAGAGCAGATCAACGAAACCAAGAGTTGGTTTTTTGAAAAAATAAACAAAATTGACAAACCTCTAGCCAGGCTTCTCAAAAAGAAAAGGGAGATGACCCAAATAGATAAAATCATGAATGAAAATGGAATTATTACAACCAATCCCTCAGAGATACAAACAATTATCAGGGAATACTATGAAAAATTATATGCCAACAAACTGGACAACCTGGAAGAAATGGACAAATTCCTGAACAACCACACTCTTCCAAAACTCAATCAGGAGGAAATAGAAAGCTTGAACAGACCCATAACCAGCGAAGAAATTGAATCGGTTATCAAAAATCTCCCAACAAATAAGAGTCCAGGACCAGATGGCTTCCCAGGGGAGTTCTACCAGACGTTTAAAGCAGAGATAATACCTATCCTTCTCAAGCTATTCCAAGAAATAGAAAGGGAAGGAAAACTTCCAGACTCATTCTATGAAGCCAGTATTACTTTGATTCCTAAACCAGACAGAGACCCAGTAAAAAAAGAGAACTACAGGCCAATATCCCTGATGAATATGGATGCAAAAATTCTCAATAAGGTACTAGCAAATCGAATTCAACGGCATATAAAAAGAATTATTCACCATGATCAAGTGGGATTCATTCCTGGGATGCAGGGCTGGTTCAACATTCGCAAATCAATCAACGTGATACATCACATTAACAACAAAAAAGAGAAGAACCATATGATCCTGTCAATCGATGCAGAAAAGGCCTTCGACAAAATCCAGCACCCTTTCTTAATAAAAACCCTTGAGAAAGTCGGGATAGAAGGAACATACTTAAAGATCATAAAAGCCATTTATGAAAAGCCCACAGCTAGCATCATCCTCAACGGGGAAAAACTGAGAGCTTTTTCCCTGAGATCAGGAACACGACAAGGATGCCCACTCTCACCGCTGCTGTTTAACATAGTGCTGGAAGTTCTAGCATCAGCAATCAGACAACAAAAGGAAATCAAAGGCATCAAAATTGGCAAAGATGAAGTCAAGCTTTCGCTTTTTGCAGATGACATGATATTATACATGGAAAATCCGATAGACTCCACCAAAAGTCTGCTAGAACTGATACAGGAATTCAGCAAAGTTGCAGGATACAAAATCAATGTACAGAAATCAGTTGCATTCTTATACACTAACAATGAAGCAACAGAAAGACAAATAAAGAAACTGATCCCATTCACAATTGCACCAAGAAGCATAAAATACCTAGGAATAAATCTAACCAAAGATGTAAAGGATCTGTATGCTGAAAATTATAGAAAGCTTATGAAGGAAATTGAAGAAGATTTAAAGAAATGGAAAGACATTCCCTGCTCATGGATTGGAAAAATAAATATTGTCAAAATGTCAATACTACCCAAAGCTATCTACACATTCAATGCAATCCCAATCAAAATTGCACCAGCATTCTTCTCGAAACTAGAACAAGCAATCCTAAAATTCATATGGAACCACAAAAGGCCCCGAATAGCCAAAGGAATTTTGAAGAAGAAGACCAAAGCAGGAGGCATCACAATCCCAGACTTTAGCCTCTACTACAAAGCTGTCATCATCAAGACAGCATGGTATTGGCACCAAAACAGACACATAGACCAATGGAATAGAATAGAAACCCCAGAACTAGACCCACAAACGTATGGCCAACTCATCTTTGACAAAGCAGGAAAGAACATCCAATGGAAAAAAGACAGCCTCTTTAACAAATGGTGCTGGGAGAACTGGACAGCAACATGCAGAAGGTTGAAACTAGACCACTTTCTCACACCATTCACAAAAATAAACTCAAAATGGATAAAGGACCTAAATGTGAGACAGGAAACCATCAAAACCCTAGAGGAGAAAGCAGGAAAAGACCTCTCTGACCTCAGCCGTAGCAATCTCTTACTCGACACATCCCCAAAGGCAAGGGAATTAAAAGCAAAAGTGAATTACTGGGACCTTATGAAGATAAAAAGCTTCTGCACAGCCAAGGAAACAACCAACAAAACTAAAAGGCAACCAACGGAATGGGAAAAGATATTCGCAAATGACATATCGGACAAAGGGCTAGTATCCAAAATCTATAAAGAGCTCACCAAACTCCACACCCGAAAAACAAATAACCCAGTGAAGAAATGGGCAGAAAACATGAATAGACACTTCTCTAAAGAAGACATCCGGATGGCCAACAGGCACATGAAAAGATGTTCAGCGTCGCTCCTTATCAGGGAAATACAAATCAAAACCACACTCAGGTATCACCTCACGCCAGTCAGAGTGGCCAAAATGAACAAATCCAGAGACTATAGATGCTGGAGAGGATGTGGAGAAACGGGAACCCTCTTGCACTGTTGGTGGGAATGCAAATTGGTGCAGCCGCTCTGGAAAGCAGTGTGGAGGTTCCTCAGAAAATTAAAAATAGACCTACCCTATGACCCAGCAATAGCACTGCTAGGAATTTATCCAAGGGATACAGGAGCACTGATGCATAGGGCCACGTGTACCCCAATGTTCATAGCAGCACTCTCAACAATAGCCAAATTATGGAAAGAGCCTAAATGTCCATCAACTGATGAATGGATAAAGAAATTGTGGTTTATATACACAATGGAATATTACGTGGCAATGAGAAAAAATGAAATATGGCCTTTCGTAGCAACGTGGATGGAACTGGAGAGTGTGATGCTAAGTGAAATAAGCCATACAGAGAAAGACAGATACCATATGGTTTCACTCTTATGTGGATCCTGAGAAACTTCACAGGAACCCATGGGGGAGGGGAAGGAAAAAAAAAAAAAAGAGGTTAGAATGGGAGAGAGCCAAAGCATAAGAGACTTAAAAACTGAGAACAAACTGAGGGTTGATGGGGGGTGGGAGGGAGGAGAGGGTGGGTGATGGGTATTGAGGAGGGCACCTTTTGGGATGAGCACTGGGTGTTGTATGGAAACCAATTTGTCAATAAATTTCATAAAAAAAAAAAAATAAATAAATAAATAGTATGTTATGGTAATTCTGGATACAAAAAAAAAAAAATAAAATATTATCTTTGGAAAAAAATAAATAAATAAATAAATAAATAGTAAAATTTTAAAACACTATGAAGAATGTTGGCTTCAGCCTCAATGTAATGATTTTTTAAAACTAACTTCCAATACTAATTGATTAGTTTACACTACTTGGGAAGATTAAAAGGGAGAAGAATATCTAATTTTTTCCCTGTAAGTTTGTATTCTTATTCAAAAGATTTAAAAAATAAGAAATATGTATGTAATTGGGAATAAGTTGGATAGCCCAGAAAATAGTGGTTTTTCATTTATCTGTAATATCCCTCAAACTAAGATTGTATATATGTTCATCTACTTATGTTTATCTTTTTGAGAATTAATTGATATAAATCACTGTACAGGTTTAAGGAGTATGGCATAGCATTTTATCTACATATACTGTGAAATGATTGCCACAAATGGGTCAGCTGACCTCCATCTTCTCCTATAGGTGCAATAAAAAAGAAAAGAAAGGAAGAAAAATACTTCTCTTTGTGATGGGAATTCTTAAGATTTACTTTTTAAAATAATTTCCCTATATCATATAGCAGTGTTAGCAATAGTCATCATGTTGTATATTATATCCCTAGTACTTATTTAAACCTTATTTATATACCTTATTTAAGTTTGTACCTTTTGACTATCTTCCTCCAGTTCCCCCCCTCTTCCAGCCCTCCATCTCTGATAACCACAAGTCTGATCTCTTTTTTCTATCGATGGGTTTGGATTTTTTTTTTTTTTAAGATTTTACATATAAGTCAGATCTTTCTTTGGCTTATTTCACTTAGCATAATGCCTTCAGGGTCCATCCATATTGTTACAAATTGTAGAATTTCCTCACTTTCTATGGCTGAATAATATTCCATTGTGTGTGTGTGTGTGTGTGTGTGTGTGTGTGTGTGTGTGTCTGTACCACAACTTCTTTATCCACTCATCCATCAATGAACACTTTGACACAGTGATTGCTTCTGTGTCTCAGCTATTGTAAATAATATTTCTGTGCACATGGAGGTGAAGATATCTTTCCAATTTAGTGGTTTTTTTCCTTTGCATATATTCCTAGAAGTGGAATTGGAGGATCTTATGGTAATTCCATTTTTAATTTTATGAGAGACCTCCATACTGTTTTCCATAGTGACTGTATTACTTGTCAGTCCCACTGACAGTACACAGAGGTTCTCTTTCTCCACAGCCATGTCAGCATTTGTTATTTCTTGTCTTTTTGATGATGACCATTCTAATGGGTGTGAGGGGATGTGTCATTGTGGTTTTGATTTGCATTCTCCTTTTTTTTTTTTTAAATTTTTTTTTCAACGTTTATTTATTTTTGGGACAGAGAGAGACAGAGCATGAACGGGAGAGGGGCAGAGAGAGAGGGAGACACAGAATCAGAAACAGGCTCCAGGCTCTGAGCCATCAGCCCAGAGCCTGACACGGGGCTCGAACTCACGGACCGCGAGATCGTGACCTGGCTGAAGTCGGATGCTTAACCGACTGCGCCACCTAGGCGCCCCTTGATTTGCATTCTCCTAATGATTAGTGATGTTCAGCATTTTTTAAATGTACTTGTTGGCCTTTATATATCATCTTTGGAGAAATACCTATTCAGTTCCATTTTTCCATTTTGTGAATTGGAGTTCTTAAGGGTTTTTTTTTGTGTGTGTTTGCTATTGAGTTGTGCGAGTTCTTCATTTTTTTGGATATTAACCCCTTAACAGATATGTAGTTTGCAGATACATTTTCTCATTCCATAGCCTGTCTTTTCTCTTTATTGATGGTTTCTTTGCTATACAGAAACATTTTAGTTTGATGTAGTCCTATTTGTGTCTTTATTATGTTGCTTGTGCGTTAGGTGTCCTATCCAAAAAATCATTACCAAGACCCATGTCAAAAAGGTTTATTTCTATGCTTTCATCTGGGAGTTTCATGGTTTTAGGTCTTACATTTAAGTTTTTAATCCATTTCAAGTTGATTTTTGTGAGCAGTATAGGTACTGCTTCATTTTTTCATGTGTAAACATCTGATTTTCCCAGCACCATTTATTGAAGAGTCCATCTTTTCTCTATTCAGTATTCATGGCTGGCTTGTCAAATATTAGTTAACAGTATCTGCTTGGGTTTATTTCTGGGCTCTTGATTCTGTTCCATTGGTCTATTTGTTTTTATGCCAGTACCATACTCTTTTAATGACTATAGCTTTATAATATAACTTGAAATCAGGAATTATGATGCATTCTGCTTTGGTTTTCTTTCTTAGGATTGCTTTGGCTACTTGGGATCTTTCGTACTTCCATATAAATTTTAGGATTGTTTTTTCTACTTATGTAAAAAATGCTATTGGAATTTTGTTAGGGATTGCATTAATCTGTAATGGCTTTTGGTATTATATTTTAACAGTATTAATTCTTCCGATACATGAACATGAAATACCTTTCCATTTATTATGTTTTCTTTTATCAGTGTCTTATAGTTTTCAGAGTAGGGATCTTTCACTTCCTTGGTTAAATTTGTTCCTAAATATTTTGTTGGTTTTGATGATATTGTATTATTTATCTATATTTCCATGTTTTCACTACATGTATTTAGATGTGTACAAGCTTTAGTTTTAAATTATTTCCTTTATATCCTGAATCCCTCAAAGACAGAGTATTTTCTTTTGTGTTTTTAAAACTCATCCTATGCCTTTCCTAACACAGTATTAAGAGTGGCATCAATTTCTGTACATGTCATAATGTTATATCTAAATTTGTATCACTTGGAACCTACATAGGGTGAGGTAAAATATTTATTTATTTATTTTTTTAATATTTTTTTCAACGTTTATTTATTTTTTGGGGGACAGAGAGAGAGACAGAGCATGAACGGGGGAGGGTCAGAGAGAGAGGGAGACACAGAATCGGAAACAGGCTCCAGGCTCTGAGCCATCAGCCCGACGCGGGGCTCGAACTCACGGACCGCGAGATCGTGACCTGGCTGAAGTTGGACGCTTAACCGACTGTGCCACCCAGGCGCCCCGGTGAGGTAAAATATTTAATTATCCAAAGAGACAAACCACATTTAAGAGAAATAGATAAAAATCAATAAAACAACTTTTTATATGCTAATTTTTTTAAAAAAGAGTATAGTTGACATACAATGTTACAGTAGTTTCATATAGGTTTACTACTTAGTGATTTGACAAGTTTAAAAATCATATTATGTTCACAAGTGTAGCTACCATCTATCCTGTTACATCACTATTACAATAGTATTGACTATATTTCTTATGCTACCCCTTTCATTCCCATGACTTATTCATTCCATACCAAGAAACTATTTAAAAGTTTGATTCTGCTTCTGATCTGTTTTATTAATTTTTAAAAACATTCCACTTATGAGTGGCATGTCTTTCTCAGTCTGACTTATTTCACTTAGCATAATACCCTGTAGACCCACCCATGTTGTCTCAAATGGCAAAATTTCATTCATTTTTATGGCTGTGTAATATTCCATGTGTGTGTGTTGGGGGGGTGTGAACGTGCACCACATATTCCTTATCAATTTGTCTATTGATGGACACTTAGGCTGCAGCATTTCCTTTATAAAACAAAACCATCTGCTTTATTTGGTTTCCTAGGAGTTTGTTCATGGCCCGGCAATCTCCTTTACATACACCCAATAGCCCATTCTCTAAGGAATTTATTTTCAATTATGAAATCCTTGAGATATAGTCCCATACCTGAAATAAAGTTCTTACTTTGTCCTTGGACTCTAATTAAATATGGAAATTGTTTTTGAAAGATTATCTTAAGTAAAATATGTGTATTTCCTGAACTCTTATTATTTACAAGCTATTGTGGTAGATGCTTGGGGAATGCTAAAATAAGACAGTCCTGATCATTAAGGATTAGAATTTAAATGGGAAACAAAATAGTTACAAATAAAGATTTAACAATTCAGGTGCCAAATGAGGATGCTGTATGAGTTCAGGTAAAATGATCATCAATGATATTGGCACTAATAAAAGAAGTAGACATTTATATAGCATGTATTATGTTCAGGGCACTACTCTGAATGCTTTATATATTAACCCATTTTAATTTTAACAATAAACTTGTTGAAAGTACCTATTGTATCCATTTAAGAGATGAAGAAAATGACACACAGGTTAAGTAACTACATAAAGTCACACACTGGTAACAAAACCTGGAATAGAACCCATATTAGTAATATTACAGAATGTCGTGAAGGGGCGGTAATATGAATTGGGCATGGAAGATGCCAATCACTGGAAAGATAATTAGGGAGTTCAAGTTCATGTGAAACAAAGTTTGAAAGTAGATCATGTGAAACTAGTTCAATCTTGCAGGATCTGAGATATTATCTAAGTATAAAATGAACAGGTAATTTATTTTTTCATGGGGTCATTTTTGAGAGTAAAAGGAGTTGCTGACTGGATACGATGTATGGATGACAGACACAAACTGTGTCCTCATGCAAACTGAGACCCATGGTCATCCTAGTTTTATCCCTCAGTCATTCAGAACGGGGACCCTCATATCCTTAAATTGGTTCTGGCTATGGTAATTTTGTGATCAGGGGTGCTTAACCCATATCAGGTTGTGCAAAATAAAGAAGAGAAAAATAAACTTTAGCTCAGCTCTCAGGATTTGGTTCAATGTCTGCACTTCAGTGCAATTATCTTTGACAGTCTGAACTCCTGGACTTTGGTCTTTGCCTTCTTAGAGCCATTTTTCTTCTTTCACTGTTTTTGCATTAATGAACTTTATGGACACAAACTCTGACCTGCTTGAACTTATGCAGTCCACTTGATCATTTGGGGTATGTCAGTAGCTGCAGAATCTGACCTACACACTGTTTGACTTATGAAACTTGTCAGAGTCTTCCTGCAGGGCCAAAATTATATCTTTTGTGTAGGGCTAGCTACTCTTAGCTAGGTCTGGCTCTTTACCCCCTATCAAAGTGATGATTTTTAAATATATTGTAGTTATGGGACAGAAGTTGGAATGGATCCTACATTCCTTCCAATGAAGTGAAGACATTTTTCTGTAGATGGGGAATGGGGGTTGGAGAGTGGGTTATCAATGGATTTTGAGCAGAAAAATGACAGGATGAAAGTAAAATAGATCTGCTGGGATATGTAGGATAGATCACAATGGGAGACTGAGGATAGCAAACCAGTCAGGTGGACATATAATTGTCCATAAGTAAAATAAAAGATATTCTATGGTGGCAACAGTGTGAATCAAGGAAAAAACAGTTTGTAGAAATATTGCAGTAAAGGAATTTTCAGAACACAGTGACTTTCCAGAACCTGGAATATGGCATAGAGTTCTTTGGGTTCAGTGAATCAGTGAAAACTCATGTTGACTTATTTTGTATTAATTGGACGAGGAAGAAAGTGCTAGTGTTTCTTCTTTGTTCTCCCACAGAATGCATCACGTTAGAATGTGTGTGTGTGTGTGTGTGTGTGTGTGTGTGTGTGTGTATGTTTATGTTTGTCAACCACATTTTCCTTAACATCATCTCCTCCAGAGCCAATGAGGCATTCTGCTTTTCATTTTCAAGATGTAACTCACTGGCTGGAATTGGCTGGCAGAGGAACATATTTTCCTGGTATGGAAAGTGGTAGCTTTATCATATTAGCTAAGAGGGAACTGTGTTCCTATAAATTTACTTTTCTGTATAGTTTCAGGTTAGGGATGAGAGAAATTTACATGATATTTGGAAGGTAGGTGTGAAGCAGCAGCCATTTTTAATGCTCTGAAGGTCTTTGCATGAACTGTGATAGCTTATGCCTGTTATTGCTGATCTACCTATTGCTAGTTTACCTTATTAGCACCAGGAAACACATAATAGGTGCCTATAGAAGCAAGACTTTGACTAAGAATATGGCATGTAATAAACAACTGAAAGTAAGGAATATAATGGGGTTAGTTGGTTGCTTTTAAATTTGGTGGAGCACATAGGGAAATAAAATTATGAGATCAGGGCTTTCAATTCCCAGCTTAAAGTCTGAAAAGAAACCAGTAAGCTTTAAGACTGCCCTGAAGGAAACCCTTTTCTCCTAATTGCTCATGGTTGAGATTTCTGACTATTAAAGCCGAAGTCTACACTTGGCCCATGGTTAAATTGCCAATTTCATGGAGTCTGTTATGTTAAAGTTAGGGTATTAGTTTGGAAGTAGTTATCCTGAAAACTGGGTGCATATGTGCAGATTCCATTGAAACTGGGGACGTTGGATTATTGAATTTTACCTCTTTTACCTTTTACAAGTATAACCAACTCTTATGTCTTCTATTCCTTTCTGAGGATGATAGTATCCCCTTGCCTGAAGAACATGAAATGGACCCCCAAGTTAATTTCCTTCCAGAGGACTGTTGTTCTTCCTCAAGGCCAATACATAAATGTTCCATTGCTTCTAGACCTATAACGAAACCCACATCCAGACAATGACTGACAGGGTAAGGCACAAAGTATGACCTATGAAGAGGTGCGATAGAGATGAATTACAAGATTTTACCAATTCATACTGCCAGTAACCTGGGGGAAAATACAGGAATATATGTTAAGTGTGTTGGAGAAGAGTGGAATAAATAAAATGTTGGGCTTCGATGAATCTGTTGATAAGACTTACTAAACAGTAATTCTTGATTCAGTATGTCACCTTGAGTAACTGGGGGTCTCAATAAAAGTCTCTTTGGTTGTTTGAAATCTGTACCCAAAGTCTCCTATGATACTGAAATGCCAAACTAATAACTAATGAAGTGAAAATGCCAGAAATTTTTTGACATATTGTAAAGGAATATATCCAAAGGCTTAGTGAGTCCTGTATGTTGGAATACATTTCTTGAGTAAATTGTGCTTATCTGTCCCCTAACGGTGTTCGCCAAAAGGGTCCAAAAGACAGTTTCTTCACTAAATTTGTGATAAAAACATTTGTGAGGGGGCACTTGGGTGGCTCCATTGGTTAAGCATCCAACTCTTGATCTAGGCTCAGGTCATGGTCTCGTGGTTTGTGGAATCAGTCCCCATATTGGGCTCTATTGTGATAGCACAGAGCCTGATTGGAGTTCATTCTCTCTCTCTCCCTCTCTCTCTCTCTCTCTCTCTCTCTCTCTCTCCCTCTCTCTCTCTCTCCAAATGAATATTTAAAAACACATTTTTGAGAAGAATCTTTTTAAGAGCTCTTTGATAGCTATTCTCTGAAGTCTAGCCAGTAACAGGAATGAGCTTGAAAGAGGACCTTGAACTCAAAGTGGGAATGCAGCTGATTGGCACCTTGATTTCACCTTGATGTCTGAACAGAGAAGCTAGACACTTTGAGACTGCTTACCTACAGAACTGCGAGCTAATAAATAAATGTTATTTTAAGCTAGTAATTTTATGCTAATTTGTTGTGCAGCAATAGAACATTAATACGGGTAGCAAAGGCCAAGCAGAGATCATTAAAATTCCCTCTTTCTACAAAAATAGTTTGATAATAATCCCACCACCTCCACATTTCTAAGGGAATTGCAGAATTATTGTCAATATCAATGACTTGAAACATGCAGGAATCGTGATTCCCAATACAACTCCATTCAATTAACCTTTTTGGCCTATGAAGAAAACAGATGGATCTTGAAGAATGAAGTAGATTATCATACATTTAATTAGATGATAACTCGAATTGCACCTGTTGGTCCAGATGTGGTTTCATTGCTATGGCAAATAGACATGTCATCTGGTATGCAGTTATTTATCTAGCAAATGCTTTTTCCCCTGTACTTATTAGTAAAGACCACCGGAAGTCATTTTCTTTCAGCTGGAGAGGCCGGCAATAGATACCTTCATTGTTTTAATTCAGGGTTGTATCCACTCTCCAACCCTATGTCATAATCTAATACATGAGAACTTTGCTCACCTCTCCAGTTCATGGGGTATCACGCTCTTCTGTTACATTGATTATATCACAATGAGCAAGAAGTAACACAATCTTTCATTATCTGATTTAGACACTGGAGAGAAAATAAATTTTCCCCAAATTCATTGTCACTTAATATTAGTTTCCCATTGCTGTTATAACAAATTACCACAAATTTAGGGGGCTGAAAACAAAACAAATTTATTGTCTTACTCTTCTATAAGTCAGAAGTCCTATAATCAGGGTGTTCTTAGGGCTGTGTTTCTTTTAAACACTCCAGGACAGAATTCCTTTCTTTCTTTTTTTCCCACATTTAAGAGATTGCTTGCATTCCGTGCCTTGTGGCCCCTTCCTCTATCTTCAGAGCCAAGAGCATAGCATCTTTTAAGTTCTCAGCCTCACTCTGACCTTTTCTTCCTTTATCACATTATCTTCTCTGACTTGGACCCTCTGTCTCCTTCTTGTAACAACACTTGTGGTATGTTGAGTCCACCTGGATAATACAGTACAGTGTTCCTATCTTGAGTTAAGCACATTTGCAAAGCCCTTTTTGACACATAATACATACACAGGCTTGGGGGATTAGGACATGGATATCCTTGGGAGGACATTATTTTGTTTATCACATATCTCAGTAAAATTTCTCGGGGTTCTTGAGATGAGGCAATCAAGATGACCTTTTCAAAGTAAAGAGCAAGTTGTTGCATCTGGCCCTTCCTACCACTAAGAAATATCCATAGTAATTGCATTTTGCATTTTGGATGGAACATGTGTCTCATTTGGGCATGTTGTAACCATTCACTGAGTACTCTGAAAAGCTACCAGTTTTATTTTGTTTTATTTTTTTAACGTTTATTTTTGAGAGAGAGAGAGACAGAGAACGTGAGCAAGGAAGTGGCAGAGAGAGAGAGGGAGACACAGAATCTGAAGCAGGCTCCAGGCCTCTGAGCTGTCAGCACAGAACCTGATGTGGGGCTTGAATTTGTGAACCGTGAGATCATGACCTGAGCAGAAGTTGGATGCCCACCTGACTGAATCACCTAGGCACCCCAAGCTATCAGTTTTAAATTGGGTTTGGACAAGGAAGAGAAAGCTCTGTAATCGGTCCAGTGGGCAATGTAAGCTGCTCTGCTTCCTGGAATATATGATCCAGCAGATCCATTCATGCTTGAAGTGTCAGGGATGTATTTGAAAGGCTCTAATAAGGAAATCACATTGCAGACCCTCAGGATTTTGGAACATCACTATGCTAGTCACTCGTGGTAATGATTATCACGTTGAGAAACTGCTTCTGGCTCCAGGAGAGACTGAACACGTGGTCTAATTTCTATGAGACCTAAATTGCCCATTATTAAATATGTATTGTCTATCATGCCATGCATAAATCTGGATATACATGGCAGCACTTTATCATAAAATAGAAGAAGTATCTATAATACAGGGTTTAAGCAGATACTGAAGGCAACAGGTACACCAATGAGTCTAGTGGCCTAAATGTCTATGTCTCATACTTATGCTGTATTTCCTCCTCCCTCTTAAGATGGACTTATGGCCTCAAGGGGATCTCCCTATGAATAAAAGACAGTGGTGAAACAAAATTCATTCAGTGGGCATAACTTCAAGTGGTGCACTTGGATTTTGCTCAAGAGGAGACATGGCCAGAGTTATGGATCTATAGTGATTCATATAATGTATCATATGGTTTGGCCAGATGGTCAGAAATTTAGAAGAAACATAATTGGATATTGGTGACAGGGAAGTATAGATAAAATTTGTATTGATACACCTTCATAGATTAGCAGGAATTGTGAAGATATCTGTGTCATGTCAATGCTCATGAAAGAGTAACTTCAGCCCAGGAGGATGTTAATAAATGAGTGGAAAAGATAACATATTCTATGGATATCAGTCTGTCTCTCTCCCTAGCTCCCTCTGTCCTTGCCTAATGAGTTCATGAACAAAGTGACCAGGCTGGAAGGGATGAAGGCTATGCATGAACTCAGCAACGTGGACTTGAATTCACCAGAGTTGATCTGGCTTATCAATGTGCCAGTGGCAGAGACTGACACTGAGCCCATTAGAAGATATCATTTTCTCATGACCTCTTACAAAAGTCAATGAAACCCAGTATAGGCAAGACTGCTAATGGCTCAAAATATTCAGGAGTGAGGGTATGGATCACCCTCACAAGAAAGGAACTACAGGTAACTGAGGTAGTTGCTGAGAGCAAAGGGAATATAGAATGTATAGTGGATCAAGGTAATTCTAAAACATGTTTAACCATGTGACAAATTACAGAAATGAGAACTATAATGGTTATAAGTATATATTTCTTGTTTTGATATGAATTTACTTCATTAACCAACTCCATTCTTTTTTCCTCCCTTCTCCCATTTTTTTTACTACCTAGCATAATGCATGTTAATAGTATTTAATTTTATATTAAAAATGAATAAGGGGGTATGTCATAGCTGGATGAAGAATGAACATTCTCAAAGATGAACAAAGGGCCTTGTATCCTCTTTGGGGGAGAGTATTAGCATGCTTTCAGTTTTATAAGGGATAGTTGCAAAAAGGTAAAGCATAGTTTTTCTATTTTGATTATTTGGAAGTTAAGTATCATCAAAAGAGGAGTGTGTGGATGTCAAGGCAATAAGGATGAATTCTAGTAGCTGTGTACTCTTTCAAACTAGTTAGCCTGAAACTACCTTTTCTACAATTCTATCCACTGTACACTATTTGATTAAGGTTGTTCACAAGAGACATTTGTTCAATATTTTGAAAGTGGAAATAAAGCACCAACTTTTTTTGTGCTCTGGAGGTTATTGTAAGACACCAGGGACTGTGGAGTCCCACATATGTTCTTGCTGATCTGCTGTCTTACCTTATTAGTGTAGTGTTCTTACCAAGGCCTGCAACCTGTCTAGTTACTCGTGTGTGTCCTTTCCAGCCTCTCAGTGTTCTGGCCCAGCTGTGTGTGCAGATGCATAGTGAAGGGTATCAGGTTCTCCTGAAGAATCATCTACATCACTGAAGTGGGAAGCTATGAAATTTGGATGCAAGGTCTAGTTGGTGCTTCTGGGATCCTGTTTGTTCTTGTGAGTGCTAGCCCCCATGTAGGGCTCAAACTCATGAACCGTGAGATTGTGACCTGAGCCGAAATCAAAAGCCGGACATTTAATCGACTGAGCCACCCAGGTGTCTCTGCTTCTATCCTGTTCCTTCTTGACTACTGAGTTGGTTAGCCTAGAGTGACATCAACCTAGAACCAGGCTCAGAGGAGACAGCCTTGTGTAGACATTTCCATTAACTTCTGTAATAGAATAAAATACAACTTTTATAAGTCCCTTATTTTGTATCACTCATAGTTTCTGCTTCTCTGATCAAACTCTGACTGCTACACTTTACAGTGTTTATTGCATGAGTTAATAAGATATGGCTGAAGAACTTTAAGCTTTAAAGATAATACCTGTTTTAATTATGGTCAAGAAATAAGAACATAGGGAATGTGCTGGAAGAAGCAGATAAAGTTGACACCCAGGAACACAGTGGTTAGCCAGTTAAGTAGTAAATAAATGTGTACATGGAATTGAAATTTAAGAATGTTGGGGTTCTTTAGAGCTAGTGTCAGGTCTGGATAAGGAATATCTCATTCCATGTTTGGTCATAAGGACTCCAGAGTCAATATGAAGATGATACCACTGGCCAGAAATGGGGCAATTTAAGACACAATAGTGATGATAGCCTTAAAGGATTAAAGCATCTCAAATTGTTTAAATCCACAAATAATACATTCACTATTGGCAGGTGCTTGGAAATTAACTTATTACTTTGGGACACCTGGGGTGCTCAGTCAGTTAAGTGTCTGACTCTTGATTTTGGCTCACGTCGTGATCTCATGATAGTGAGATTGAGCCCCACATCAGGCTCTGCACTGGGCGTGGAGCCTGCTTAAGATTCTCTCTCTCCTTCTGCCCTTCCCCTGTGCTCATGCGTGCTCTCCCTCTCAAAGTAGAAACTAAAATAATAAAAGAAATCAACTTATTACTCTGAAGACTGATAACTAAAAACAAATGAATTAGACGTTAAATCCTGGCTTCCCTATGTAAACTGTACCAGTGGGTAACTAAATAATAAGATAACAGAATGATACTTTATTTGTAATAGTTTCTCAATCTAATAAAGTAGAATGATATATTTAAAACATTACTATTTTGCAGCCCCTAAAGAATTAATAGAGGGTAGGCATTCTTCATTAATAGCTGCTGACATTACAAGGGGATGCATCCTAATGAAATGTGCATCACAATCTTTGAATATTCTGGCTAAAGGTAGCTCATATCAATTATTCCAATTATAAGTTTATAGTAAGTAATTTATAAAAAACAATTATTAAAATTTATACAAATATGAAATAAAATTTATGAATAGTAAATGTATAAAAACTAAATAATAAAAAACAAGTAAAAGTGTATAGAGGAATGAACTCAGTAAAACTAACAATCTGGGAAGCTGTAGAACAAAGGAGCCAGTTTCTTCAACAAAGGGAGCAGAGCTGGAAGGAAACCCGTAGATTAGAAGAGACAGTGTGAGGTTACCAAAGTCATTGACTTGTAGATTTACAATGAATACCTACTATGGTATGTATATTATACCTCGATTAAGTTGGTTTAGATACAAAGAGAAATTAAAAAACCATTGATCAATAACTAGATCTTATTGGGATTTTGATTCCATCAAACAAACAACCAATAGTTGATATTTAACACAAAATTAGAAATTTGAACATTTACAAGGTGTTTCATGATATTAACAATTTTTAAATTCTGCTTTATATTGATAATGTGGTCATGTTAAAAAAACTTTCATTTTCAGATACATACTGAAAAAATGAAACGAAAAGGTTTGATTTCTAAAATATAAAATGTATGTGCTAGAACTGTTTTACAGTTCCAGAAGATCAGTGGACGGTAGATGTAAAATGGTATTGATCTTTAAGTGATTTTGGTAGGAAGGTTCCTTTTCTGGGGTTTAAAGAAAGATTTCACAGGGTGCCTCAGATTTAGCCTGCAATTTCACTGTGACACCAGCAGGTGAAGTGCAGTTCTTGCTGTCCTGGCTCAGTTTTTTTTTTTTTTTTTCAACGTTTATTTATTTTTGGGACAGAGAGATACAGAGCATGAACGGTCGAAGGGCAGAGAGAGAGGGAGACACAGAATTGGAAACAGGCTCCAGGCTCTGAGCCATCAGCCCAGAGCCCGACGCGGGGTTCGAACTCACGGACCGCGAGATCGTGACCTGCCTGAAGTCGGACGCTTAACCGACTGTGCCACCCAGGCGCCCCAGTCCTGGCTCAGTTTTGATGTATCCTGTGACCTCTGCCTCAGGTACTGTTCCATTTGTTACTGGAAAGATCCATTGCTAGTTCAGAAAAGTATTTTAAAAATAATATACACCTATCACTCCAAATAGAGACTTAGATCATTTACACAGAGAAAATAAACTTATTTAAAATCACCTAATTTGAGGGCACCTGGGTGGCTCAGTGGAGTGTCTGACTCTTGATTTTGGCTCAGGTCATGATCCCAGGGTTATGGGATCTAGCCATATGTTGGGCTCAGTGCTGAGTGTGGAGCCTGTTTCAGATTCTCTCTCTTTCCACCCCTCTCCCTGGCTCGTGCTATCCCTCTTTCTCTCTAAAAATAAATAAAGAGACAAAATTATTTAAAAAAATTAATGTTTATTTTTGAGAGAGAGAGTCAGAGTTTGAGCAGGGGAGGAACAGAGAGAGGGAGACACAGAATCTGAGATGTCAGCACAGAGCCCAACACGGGGCTCGAACTCACAAACCACAAGATCATGACCTGAGGCAAAGTTGCACACATAACCGTTAAAAGTTGCACACATTTAAAAATATTTTTTTTTATTTTTTAAAAAATAAAATCACCTTATTTCTTTTCTGAAGCATTTTCCTAATTTGGGTATTTGCTAAGCTACTCAGAGTCCATTAAATGTCATGATTTTTTTTAAAAAAATGTCTTAAATAGAATGCAAATCTTGTTAAGGGACATTTATTTCCTAGAAGCTTGAAAAAAAATTTTTTTAATGTACTTTGTTGATGCATGGTTGAAAGTGCATAACTGTGACTGAATTTATATCAAAGAAGTAGGTAATTTTATGATCATTAATAATGGTTGTAGCTATGCAGGCCAAGACAATGATATGGGTAATTGAATCTCATGCTTCAGAGAACAAAGTGATCGCCATGACCAAGGCAGGGAAAAATGTCTTGCCCCATGTAGAGCATTATGTATTTGAATACTCAGATAGAGGGACTTGAAGAAAGATCACATTCTCCTGAGGCATGAGGGATTTTATGCAGAAGAACATCTCATTGGATAAAACAGTGGTATTGGTTCTGCATTAAAATGAATCATAATTTCTTTTTGGCCTACATGTTAATATGGGACTATAGGTAGGATCATGTCAAACCTATGGGAGTGACAGCTCTTGTCTGGCACATGGAGTGGGCAAAGAAAACAGTGTCTTAAGATACATGGGAGGGAGAAGAGGAAGGATGATGGGAGCCCATTTGCGAAGTTCCAGAACCAAAGACATCTGAGAAATAGACTCTGAGCCAAAAAGTGGTGGCACTGCCATATAGAACCAAGAGTAGGACAGCTGGTCATTCAAAAAAGGACCACTAGTAAGCAAAAATGCAGTGTTTTCTTTGACCAGTGGCAACTCCTACAGAACAACAGCTTGCCTTTGGTTCCTCACAGTGAGGAATGGAAGTAAAATATGTACTACCCAAGCAGCTTTTCACTAGAAAATATGGCCATCCTTCCTTCTGAGCTCAGTAGACAAAATGTTTACATACATTGCATTCACTCAACAAACACTTCTGGAACATGCACTGTGCCTGTATGCTTCAGGAGGGAGAAATATGGAAGGATCACTCCCAGCTTCCCTCCACACCTTGCTTCATTTCTTTTCACAGGGACATGAGTAGACCTTCCAGTAACAAGCCAATTTTGGCTACAAATACAAAGCCATATCGTTTAGTCATAGTTATCAATAATGAAGCTGATCTTTGATCTTTACCTGTGTATCTTCTGTAAGTTACTACTCCATTGATTCTAAATGTGGAAGGGGGAAATGGATACAGAAAATTTCCAATACTGAGTACTGGAGAAAGTAACAATAATAACTATAGTGTCCACTTCCTATCCCTGTGCACCTTACAGTTTAATTTTATAGATCACCTTTTTATTCCATAGTTCAAGCACCATGTTCCCATGAAGTGTTTCCTGGATCTCATTCCTCATAGGTTTGGCTTAGGGGTTAAAACCTATATTGAGTTAAAAAGTTGAATTGGATCTGAGTCTCGGTTTCTGGTGTTTTACTGCAGCACTAAATATATTAAAACCAACAGTTGGCTTTTCCTGTGTATCACCACTGCTAGATAGTGTATTCCTTTGGGTCAGAGGCAAGTTTCCATATTTGTATTCTCAGCTCCTAACACACCTTCATGGTGCTTGGCCTTCAGAAATCATTTGCTGAGTTGAAATCAATCACCCTCTAGAACTTTTCTAGTCTTACTACCTATTATTGACACAATGTCTACATTTAATATTCCTGATATTCCATGCTGGTCACCAGTAAGAGCTAGTAAATATGGTGGTATCCTCACCATACCAGAGAGTTACAAGAATTTCTCTTGTCTTTCTCTTGGTTAGGAGAGAGGGTTGAGGTGACACTTAATAACCAAGACATATCTGTGAGAATTATAGGCCATTCATTGGTCTTAACCAGAAAGTGACCTTGGCTGCTAGAGCTGTTATTCATTGGTCCATCAGGGTTCCATGTAGAACTTTCCCTCTGGGTCTTGGCCCTTATTCTTACCTTTTGGTCAAGGTACTAGCTTATCACAGTATCTTTTTAGCTATATGTCCTGTACTTGGTTGTTTCCTTCTCCAAGTGGAATGTGGTAGAAGGAGTTCTGGATTAACTGTTGGATGTTGATTAAATCTTTTAATTCTTGAGGATTTGATTCTTCTTACAGGAAATGGGATGAACTCTTGGGCTCTTCTTTTATGAAATGGAGTTTAACCTAGAGATTACTTAGGACTCCTACAAGATTTTTAAAAAATAGAGTGAATTTCTAAGATGTCTTTTTAAATTTATTCAGTTCACATATATGTTCTTTCTCTGAAGTCCTAAAGCAGTTAATATTCTATACCACACAATTGATCAGTTGATTGTATATATTGCTTGGTAGTGTTCATTAATTGTTTCTTATGTAAAAATCTTGTTTCTGCAAATAGATTGTATACTTTTTGGGTTTAGGAAACATGTCTCCTGCTTCCTCATATTCCTCCCACCATTGGCTCTTTCCAAATCTCTCTCTCTTTGCACCCAGTTAACTCCCTGGTGTCTTTGTTCTCCCATTCAGTTCTAACATGAAATGTTCAGAGCTCCTCAAGCTTACAGCGATTTCTTAATATAGTAGGACATTTGGCTCTCTTCTGAATCCTGGGAATGAAGTATTATAATTACCTCTGTTTTTGTAGATGAAAAAACTGAGTCTCAATATTGAGATTTTTTTCCCATTGTTTCTTCACTTGGTTAAATGTTGAGACTGGGAGTGGAACTATATTCTTTCCCTTAAAAGTTAAAAAATTGTTTTAACAATTTATCTTGCATTATGACAAAAGAAAATAAAAAAGACAAGAAAAAAAGATCGAGGCATTAAGGAATTTTCACTATTAAGTTGTGACTAAGTGGAAGCAATGTTGTAAAATACTTGCAGACAAGGGTTTTTGTTGAACTAAAAGAATGTGAAAGGAAGGTATGAAGCACACAAAGAATCTATATTGAAGTTGAGAGAGCATTCCTGCCTTTAGGTGGTGTCTGGGGAAAGGACCATCACATTTCAGTTCGTAATCAACACAGATACTAATGGATGTTTCCCTCATCTCAAGACCTCAACTATCATGAGCACCACACAAGAAGCAAAAGGGTTTCTGAGTGACAAGAATAATATAAAAATTGTTCTCAAGATCATATATTTTTTTTTCATAATGTGTTTTCAAAGTCCTCAGAGCCTACCTACTTGAATGTAGTTTTACTAGCTTTATCACAATCCTGATTATCTGGGGTTTCCCCTCTCACAGAAGAATAGAAATAAAAGGGTAAAACTGTAGGAAGCACTGGTAGAAACAGGCATGGTGGTTGTTGGCAAGAATTGATAGCATGACGGTATAAAAGATCAGAGGGAAAAAGCAATACGACAATTCAAAATGGCAGTAGCTCAGGGACATTCATGAAAGGGCGTCACTGTTAGAGCCCCATAAACTTTGTACTAGAGCTCAACTTATTCACCCACCCATCTGTCCATTAATTCACTAATTCATCAACTATTTGTGTGCCAGGCACTGTTGCAAGTGTACTATATGAAGGTAGATAGCCTGTTGTCCTTGTTTTTATTGTGCTCAGAGTGTATTTTAGGCAAGAAGTAAGTAAACCAAGAATTAAAATAACACTAGGGAAAATGGTAAGGAAAAGAAAAGGAATGTAGATGCATCAGGTATCTTGGGAGCACAAAGAAGAGAATACCAAACTCAGCTGGTGGAGAAAGGAAAAGGGAAGGAGGTAAGGAAACAAATCATGCACTACATTAGAGCCAAGCTAACAAAGAGGTTTCTTAAACTAAGCCATAGTAGCAACAGCTTCTGATTGGTGTAAATAGCTAAATAGGAATGAAAGTGGAGAGTGACACAGGATATACAGTTCTTCTCAGTGTGCATCTGAATTATGTTTTGTGGGATTTGTCTTTGTGGAGTCTTTCAGCCAGGCGGAGGTGACTATGCTAATAAGGGTATGTACCTTCTTTAAGAGCTCTTTCTGAACAGAATTGGCCACCTGGGTGGTCTCTAACAGTAGTTTTGCCTCTGTGTCTGAAATCCTAATGGTAATGATTCCTTAAAATGTTGGAATCCTTTGTTCATATTCCTTATTATCTAGTTGATTTAACATATTAATTTCAGAGTGGTAGTTAACTGCTAATTTGATTTATCAGAACTCTGAAGTAATGAAATGGCTAGGAAGCATGCTTTGGTAGGAATGTGTGTGTAAGTGGGGAGGGGAGTACAAAAGAAAAGGCAGTGATTCTTTATCAGGGATGCTACTTGCTTCTGGTTGAACTTCTGAGCAAATATAAGGACTTGGGGGTAACTGGTAGGGAGTGCTGTAATAAAGGCCCAGAAAGTAGAGGCAAGTTGAAAGGTCAATATGAGCCAGGACACCACACTTATATTATATGTGTGCTTGTCCTTTCCAGGCAGGAGTCCAGATTTATTCGTGCAGAGGAGTTGAGAGTGTAGTCTACACTTCTCTTAACGTTTTATCATCATCATCATCATCATCATCATCATCATCATCATCAAGAGTAAAGAGGGGGAAACAGAAACTCAATTCTGCAACCCTCTCTGACACACATATTATCCCATATTAGTTATCACAAGAAACCCTAGGCCTTCTGGTCATCCCTTGTCTCCCAACTATAGTTCTTAAAAGGATGTGCATGTGACCTGTTCTCCTTTTGTCATTTCCCCCAACCTCTCAAACTTTCCCCATTGTGCCATTAGCAGCAGTTCACGATGCCGGGCTCTCCTCAGCGCCTTGTCTGAGCTTCCATTCACCTTATTTTTCTAATGAAGGGTTTCTCAGCCTCAGCAGTATTCACATGTTGGGCCAGATAATTCTTTGTTGTGGGAAGCTGTCCTATGTATTGTGGGATATTTCACGGTACAGTTGGCCTTTATCCACCAGATATAGGTAGCACTTCTCCAAATTCCAGACATTGCCAAATTGTCTCCCATTGAGTACAACTAGCTAACTGAACTGGCTCACTCTCAAAGACATTGCTTCTCTTGAAACCCTCTCAAGGTGTGGCTGTTCCCCTACACCTCCACCTTTAGCCCTCCTATAACTGGATCTGAGATAGAGTAGGTAACCTCTTTGCTACTTATTGTCACATCAGACTGTTCTCCTTTCTTTGTCCTTCCACCTCCTAACATTTTAGCTTGGCATATCATGTCATTAGATTACATCTCCTCCTCCCCCTCCTTGTGGTTTCATCTACTGATCTTGTATCATTTTCCTTTCATTTTTTATTACCTTAGCTGCTGGATTATTATATTTACAATTTCAGAACACATAAACATGATCCTTCCAACACCCTGGCCCTCAATTTGTGGATTCTTTTTCCAATAACGATCTTGTCATTTACCCTACCTCACATCCTCTCTCTCTGTGCACATATCCTGGGCATTGAAATTATCAATACCAGGGATTTCCCAAGAACTCAATTCCATGCAATGTGTTTTCTTCAATCACCACCTCCTGTCTTTTCAATCCATTCATTCTAATATCCTGAGTTACTTCTGGTTCTCTGAGAAGCATATAGCATAGCAAGTTGGGATTAGAAATACAGGAGGCTTATTGCGGGGGAAAATGCTAATGAAGAACAAGAGAGGAAGCTGGAAGATGTTGGGAAATCCTTCAGATTGCAGTGTAGGCCCTGTGGAAGGAAGGTGAGGCCAACAGAGGTTGGCCTCAGTTCATTGGGCAGTTACACTTGCCTGTATCTGTAGATCTGACAGGTGCCTTGTCATTACCACCACAGATCCCTGTTTTAATAATCCTCACTCTCCCCATCCCCATGCCCATGTGGGCATTCACCTATCTCAATTGATACACCTTGGGCTTTCCAGAAACTGGAGTCATCCCTTTTTCTTCCCTGTCACTTCCTACATCCATTATATCAGAAAATCCTGTTGACCCTATTCTTGAAAATATCAACCATCTGACCACCTCTTACTGCTCTCACTGAGACCACTCAGGTTTCCATGCCTCCATTTCTAAACTAGACTAATGGTATAGCTTCCTAACCAGAACAAGTGATCTACTTGTTCCTGCACTTGCTCATAGTCTGTTCTCAACATGGAAGTATGCTGTTTCTAAAACAAATCTGAATTACAGCAACCTCTGTGCATACCATTGCGGGGACTTCTTATTTCAGTCTGAAAAAAAAAGCCAATGTCTTTACAGTGGCCTGTATGCATTATATGGTCTGCCTATCTCAGGTCCCAACCACCATTAACACCCTGACCCTACATCTCCCCATTTTACCCTGCTGCAGCCACTTTGGCTTCTTACTATTTGTTGAACATGCCAAGAGCACTTCCACCTGTGGCCACTGCACTGACTTTTCCCACTCCCTGGGTCTCTCATATATTCCTTTAAGTCACTACTTTAGTTCACCTTTCAGTGTAGCCTACCCAGTAACTCTTCTTTAAATCTCATCTGCTCTTTCAACTACCCCAGTTCTCCTATTTTGCTCTACTTATCCTTTTTTTCCATGGTACAGATCACTGCCCAATATGTTATATGATTTATTATGTTTATAATTTATTATCTGTCTCCTCCTTGATAAAATGCCAACTCCAGGCTAACAGATATCATTGACTATTTTATTCACTGATGTATCACAAGCACCTAGACTATTACCTGGCAAACAGTAGGGCTCAGTAGATGTTTGTTGAATTAATAATGAATAAGAAATTAAATGTGAGAGGCTCCTAAGTTTTGCCTTGTTTCATGTGTCCCTGTGATATTAGGGGCTATAACTTAGGTGTCTTTTGTAGTTTTCCTTAAGGATTTGTGAGGGCTACCTTCATTCACATATTTATTATCAATTAAAAATGTTACATTGTTCTGATGAATATCAATAGGTGAAAATGTAATTTTGCTAAGAATAAGCAAAATGCACATATTTCCCCTTGTTACTGAGAAAAACAGAGTCTAGTTATATGCCCAGAGAAGATAGATTCATATGTAAAAGAAAATTTCTCTTCTTCTGAATTTAAACTGTTTTCCAGTAGCTCTGCAATTCCTTCATTTTATCATTCGTTTACTATTTAGTGAAAGCAAATTTTGGGCTAAACACTTTGTCTTTTGAGCACTCCTCAGCCTGAGAGTGGTGTTAGGATATGGACTAAGAATTAGGAACAGATAGATGATTTTCTCCTGGACGTGCATTGATGTCACTTATGACCAAAGGGGTATATTCCACAACAAACAAAACTATGACACATCATAACAAATTATGTTAATAAGGAAAAAATGCTTCTTTTCAAAGAGGAAGACTTTCTCTATATGGCACTATATGGTCTAATATAAAAGGGAAGGAACCACATTTTTTGTCCAAGTGCACTTTGGGAACTGCTCCTATACCTCCCCTAGAGGAAAGCACTGAAATACATCCTCTTGTGATGATTGGGTAGTAGGTCTGCAAATTATGTATTATTTTGAAGTATGCTGTTTTAAATTTGATATTTTGGGAAGTGGTTAGAAAAGTCAAGTGTATTAAAGTCAATTGGTTATTAATTATATTTTATTTTTTTAGTGTTATAAGAGCTATACCTTACCCCATCCACCCCACCTTTTTATGTGAACTTAATTTTGCTGTTTTAAGTGCAAGTCAATTGTTCAAAGTCTTTAATACGTAAAAATACTCTTTATTTTAAAGAGGCAAAAGCACTAGTGACTATAGCTTCTCCATAAGGCTTTGGTTGATGCTGAAAAGCACACATAAGAGGGAGTTTCTTTGCCCTAAACAGAATGGGCTACTGTGCCTTACCCACACAGGTTAGCCATCCTGGTTGATCTAAGAATTCCTGCTGCCACTGGCATCACGCCAACTGGGCATCAAGCCTATCAAATCTAGACAGTTAACTGCTGTAAAGGAGCCTTCCCTATTTCTCTGCCCAACCCACCAGGGGCTCTTCTCAGTTTGTAGGTTTGAATCCCATTCTTGTGAGAGCAAGGTAGCATTGGCTAGAGTGTGTTCCTGTGTCATGATGAGTGATTTTCTGTGAATTGTCTCTGGGCTAAGGAGAACCACACAGGATCTCATGCCAACAGTCAGCTCTGGCTTCCTAAAACTCCTCAAAAGGCTACATTCTGGGCAAGTGCAGCAACCAATGTAGTGGTGTATGTTGGATGTTAATGTTTGTTCCTTGTTTGGGAAAATGCTACAGATTTTTCTAAGGCTGTAATCCTGAGAAAGGGTGATGTGCATGTATGTTGAACAAAGGATGATTATATTTGTAGATATGAGCGAAATTATCAGAACTTTCTTTGTGGCTCTGCAGTGAGAGGTCAAGAGGTAATTATTAATCTCTGAAGCCACAAAGAAGTTACTTTTCATACCTAGAGTTACTCTACTCTTCAGAAATAGGCAAAGGGAGGGAGGTAGCTGGGTTTTTTTCCCCCACCTCATTTATTTTATATCACAACAACCTGTTGTTGCCAATGACAGCTCAGAAGTAAAAGAGAAAATGGAAGTGAAAGATTTGAACTTTGCTTTGGCATTATAGTGTTCATCATTGCTGCAACAAGAAACATTTGCTGGAATCTTTGGTGAATGTCTAGAATAAACCTCAGTTGTAGTAACAAACAGTGACCTGGTGAAGAGAGCAAGGGCTTTGGAATTGGATGGCCCCAGCTTCATTCCTGGTTCTGTTACATAGGATTGTGACCAAGTTCTTCTTTGAGTCTCAATTCCTAGCCATAACATGGGTAGTATAATGTCTGTTCCATAAAATACTTGGGAGAATTACCTTTTTAAAAAATGTTTTATTTATTGTTGAGAGAGAGACAGAGTGCCAGCAGGGGAGGGGAAGAGAGAGAAAGGAGAATCTGAAGCAGGCTCCAGGCTCTGAGCCATCAGCACAGAGCCTGATGTGGGGCTCAAACTCACAAACAGACCGCGAGATCATGACCTGAGCCAAAGTTGGATGCTTGACTGACTGAGCCACCCAGGTGCCCTGGGAGAATTACCTTTTAAAAAAAGCATTACAAAACATGGATAAAGGTGTCTAGCACTTAGTAAGCTCTCCATAAAAGTAGTTTGTATTATATTTAATACAAAGACAGTGATATAAATAATTCAGTGGTAAATAACATAATTATTTGTACCATTTTTGTTTATCTTCTAATTCTGAATTTGACTTTTCTGGATAGGCTAATGACATTTTAAGAATGTGTGGAACACCTTTCTTTACTTTTCCTTGTGATATCCTCAATTGGTATTTAAATTTGTTCTCTATAAAGCCAAAAAGAATCATGACTTGTATCTTGCTCATTTCTCTGATACAAATATTTCCACCGTGGCTCTGCTTCAGGCTATCAGCGTTTTAACAACCTCACCGAAGTTCTGAGCCAACTTGTGAGCCTGGAGAAGTCAGCACACCCTTGGGATCCTGCCTTGGGAGGTGAGGACCTGAGGCTCAGTCATGTTTCTGTTCTTGCATATAATCTTGCAGTTCCTAAGAAGCAGAGTTAGAGGGTGGGAATTCAGATCTGCTCATCCAGTGCTTTTGCTCTTACTCTGTTCTTTCTGCCTCAAGTTGTCTGGGATCCCAAAGGTGGGTTGGTAAATAGAAAGTAAAGGAATTGTTTCTACATGGATTAGTAGTGTCACACAGAGTGTGTAACAGTATTCCTTTCCACACATACTTGCCAAATACTTCATAATATAAGATCTCACTGTTGTTGTTAACCTTCAGAGTAAAATTACACCTTATTGTGGAAGTTCACATGACTTCAGTAACTAAGGTGAAAACAAAATAGTATAAGCCCCCTTTTTGTTCAAGCATGAAGTGAAGTAAGAAAAAAAAATGTCTCTGTTTAAGCAGAGCATTGGTTTGAATTTAAATTGAACTCTGAAGTAAGTCATTTAGACCTAAAAACACTTTTGTTTTCTTTTGGTAAAGGCTCTGTGTTGTAAATTATTTCTCTTTGTTGATAAGAAAAGCCAAGGTTACAGAATATTTATGACCCAGAGAGCTAAACAGAGAACATACCTGATAAACAATCAGATGGAGACAAAATAGGATGGAAAGCTTGGCTCTCTCCACAGTTGCAGCTGGCAGATGCCTTGTATGGGGATTTTTCTTTTCAACCAATGTAAAGAGAAAAAGATTCTCTTACTATTCAGTTATTTCGCTCCCCATGTATACTGTGAAATTTTTCTGAGTTATGAAACATGCTTAAAATTATGAAAAGTCATAAAGCATGACTGGTATCAGAGATAATATTTCATGAATACCGTGCATTTAAATAATTCATATACAACTAAAGTTACAAAGCTCAACCATGTTGTTTTCCAAAACTCTAAAACATCAAAACAGTGCCTGGATTTTGAGATAACTTCCCTAATATACTCTCTTTTTCAAAAATTTAATTATAGGGAAGGTGCTTTCAACATTATCAAATTTTAATATAAAACTTCCCTTGAAACTAATGAGATTGGGCATATTTTCAAATGTTAGTGAATTTCTTTCATGTGTGCATTTTTTTTCAAATGTTGGCATTTTCTATTAAAATTACAGGAATTCTTAATATATTCCAGGTATTACTTTTTTGTTATGTACATTTAAAATATCTTATTCTTGCCTGTGCCTTACTTTTATTTCTGTTTATGGTAATTTTCCTTAAAAATATCCAAAAAAGAACATTTATAAAAATTTACAGTTGATATCATACTTAATGTTAAAAGACAGAATGCTTTCCTCTTAAGGTTGGGAATAAGACCAAGCTGTCTGCTCTCACCACTGTTCTTAACATCATATTTGAAGTCCTAGTCAATGCAGTAAAGGAAGAAAAAGAAATACAGTGCATACAGATAGAAATGAAAGAAGTAAACGTATCTTTACAGACAACATAATTGCCTATGTAAAAAACACTATGGAATCCACAAAATACTATGGAATAAGTGATTTTAGAAATTTTTTAGGATACAAGATAAATATAAGAGAACCAACTTTATTTCTATACTTTAGCAACCAGTAACTGGAAACTGAAATTAAAACAACTGTACCATTTACAGTGCATTCGAAAAATGAAATATTTAGTATTAATCTGACAAAATGTGTGCAGGACTTGATATATTGACAACAGCTAAATGCTGATATGAAAAACAAAGATGACTTGAATAAGATGAGAGATATTCTGTTTTTATGAATTTGTAGTCTCAATATAATAAAGGTGTCAATTTTTCTCAACTTGATCTATAATTATAATTAAAATCAAAATTCCAGTAGAATTTTTGTAATACATGAAAGGCTTATTCTAAATTTTATTTTTTTAATGTTTATTTTTGAGAGAGAGAGAGAGAGACACACACAGAGTGTGAGTGGAGGAGGGGTAGAAAGAGAGGGAGACAGAATCTGAAGCAGGCTCCAGGCTGAGTTGTCAGCACAGAGCCTGAAGGGGGCTCAAACTCACAAATCACGAGAACATGGTCTGAACTAAAGTCAGACACTTAACCCACTGAGCCACCCAGGTGCCCCTGAAAAGCTTATTCTCAAATTATATGGAAGTCAAATAGACTAGAAAAGTCAAAAGGATTTTTAAAACTAATAAAGTTGGAGGACATGCATTTCCAGATTTTAAGATTTATTATAAAGTTTCAGGAATCAAGACAGTGTAGCAGTGGTGAAAGTGATGAAACAAATCCATGGAACATGATTGAAATTACACAAACAAACCTATGCATACATATTCAATTGATTTTAGATAAAGATACAAAATTCAGAAAATAATGATGCAACTATTGGTATTGGACATGTATTTCAAGAAAGTGAACATTGACCTCACATTTTTACAAAAGTTAACTTGAATCAAATACTAAAATGTAAAATTAAACTGTATAAAACTCTATGAAAATTGTGGGGTTAATCCTTCTGACTTGAGCTAAGTGAAGAGTTCTTAGAAATAACACCAAAAGCGTGGTCCATAAAGGAAAAAAAGAAATAAATTGGATTTATCAAAATGAAAAAGTAATTGTTCTGAAAAAGACACTGTTAACAGAATGAAAGGACAAGCTACAGAGTGGGGGAAATATTTTCAGTGACATCTGAGAAAGGATTTGTATCCATAATACATAAAGAACTCTCAAAATTCGGTAAGAAGTCAGACAACTAAAAAAAAATTGGGCAAAAGATATGAACAGATATCTCACCAAAGAAGATATCCAGATAGCAAGTAAGCACAAGAAAACAGGCTCTGCATCATTAGTTCTCAGTAATAGCACATTAAAACCACAATGCAAAACCATAATAAAACCTATGAGAATGGTTTAAAAGTAAAAGACAATATCAAGTGTTTGCAAGAATGTGGAGTAACTGAAACTTTGACACATTGCTGCTGATGGGAATATAAAGTTATATGGCTGTTCTTGAAAATTACTTGGCAATTTCTTACAAAGTTAAGAAATTCTTATAACTATGATCCTTCAACCCTGTTCTTGAACATTTATCTTAGAGAAATGAAAATTTGTTTAAGCAGAAAACATATACAAAAGTTTTGAGCCAGCATTATTTATAATCACCCCAAACTGGAAACAACCTACATGTCCTTCAGTGAGTGTGAATGGATAATAAACTATGGCTCATGTAGAAAATGGAATATTCCTATGTGATAAAAAGGAATGGAGTATTGACACACACAACATGGATAATCTTTAGGTATTATGGTACGTGAAACAAGGTAGTCTCAATAGTTTGTATATTATTCCATTTATATGATATTTGTGAAAGGACATAGTTCAGGGACAGGAAGCATGTCAGTGGACGCCAGGGGTTGGGGTGGGAAAGTTTTTAAAAAAGAATCAGCAGAGTGAGATTTTGGGGTTCATGGAACAGTCTTGTATCTTTACCATAATAGTAGTTACATGAATATATCCCTGTGGTAAAACTCATAGAACTATACACCTAAAGGAGTGAATTCTGTTCTCTGAAAATTCAAAAATACATTTTATCCAACATCTCTCTATGTTTGTAGTAGTGAGCAGGATTCAGAACAGTCTATCATGTGACATTAAGCCATGGCTCTCTTGCTCTCCTAATAAGAAAATATAACACAATAAAAGTTACTTTATAAAGAAAAGGCAATTACAGTGATAGTACTTTGAGGTAAGAACCAAACATCCTGCATGAAAATGCATTTTTATTGACAAATAAAATCTGTATTCTAAACTTCTGATAGGAATAGACTTTGCCTATTTTGCCAGCCCTGTAGTGACTAGCATAGAGCCTGGAAGTCAACAAGTTCTTGATAAATACTTTTAATCACATCATTCAATAAATGATTGCATGAACACAGACCTGCTGACAGAAATGAGGGCCAAAGACATGCTACAGAGCATGTAGAAATGGCTCAGATAATCTGTACCTATACAACAGGAGAACAAACCTAACACCATGTCTCTTGACTTTTATTTATTTATTTTTTTTAACTTTTATTTTTCTATTTTGTACTACAGTCTCTTCTCAAACTCCTCTTCCTCATAGCTTAAGATTCAGGTCAGATTTTCTGTCTTCCAAAAAGTTTTCTATGGCCTCTCACCTCACTTTTTAAGAAAAATTACACTTACTGATTGGTTCTTTTTGGGGATACAGAAATGTTGTGGTATAGGTGATAAAAGCCCAGATACTGTTCACTGTTTTTTTTAAGTTGAGATATAATTTATATATAGCATTATATTAGTTTCAAATAAATGTTTGTATAGTGAAATGACCACATTGTTTAATTAGTATGCATCATCACACATAGTTTTTTTCTTTGTAATGAGTAACTTGAAGATCTCTCTTAGTAACTACAAATTTATAATGCAGTATTTTTAACTATAGTCACCATGTTGTACATTACCTCCCCATGAGTTACCTTATAACTAAAAGTTTGTAACTTCTGACCCCCTTCACCCATTTTGCCCAACCCCAAACCTCACCTCTGGTAACCACCAATCTATTCTCCCTAAGTTTGGGTGTTTCATTTATTTACTCATTTTTGATTCTACATATAATTAGATCATACAGTATTTGTCTTTATCTGACTTATTTCATGTGGCATATTGCCCTCAAAGTTCATCTATGTCATCACAAATAGCAAGATTTCCTTCTTTTTTAATGGCTGAATAATACTCCATTTGTGTGTGTGTGCGTGTGTGTGCGTGTGTGTGTGTGTGTGTGTGTGTGTATGAACACATTTTCTTTATCCATTCATCAATTGATGGACATGGATGGGTGTTGCTTCCATGTCTTGGCTGTTATAAATAATGCTACAGTGAACATGGGGGTGTGTTTATCTTTTTGCATTGGTGTTTTGTTTCCTTCAAATAGATACCCATAAGTAGAATTGGAATTGCTGGATCATGTGGTAGTTTTATTTTTAAGTTTTTGAGGAATCTCCATGCTGTCTTCTATAGTATCTGTGCTAATTTACATTCCCACAAAAATGCACAAGGGCTCCCTTTTCTCTGCATCTTCCCCAGCACTTGTTATTTCTTGTCTTTTTGATAATGATTTTGATAGGTGTAAGGGTTATATTTCAGTGTAGTTTTGATTTTGCTTTTCCCTGGTGGTTAATGGTGTTAAACACCTTTTCATTTACCTGTTGGCCATCTCTATGTCTACTTGGCAAAAATGTGTTTTGAGATCTTCTGTACAATTTTTAATTGTTTTCTGTTGAGTTGTATGAGTTCTTTATATGTTCTGCATGTTAGCCCCTTATCAGACATATGATTTACACATATCTTCTCCCAGTTGGTAGGTTGCCTTTTCATTTTTAGGAGAAGCTTTTTAATTTCACCTCATTTTATTTTTCTTATTTGAATGCTGATAACTTGCATTCTGATGTTGAAAAGAACCATATTGGTCTTTGTGTGATATGCTCTGTAATGTGTATGTCTTATCCCTCTAAATTAATTGAAAACCCATGAATAATAACATAATTTAATATGTAGTCCTGTTCTCAATTCTTCTGAGCACCTGTATTCTACTTAATGCATCTGGAGGGCATGGCTGATGTCATATCAGAACTGTTGTTCTGGGAGGTTCCTCATAACCTCACTTCCAAGTTCGCAGGAAGCTTGGTTTTGCTAAAGCTGAGGGGTTGGTTATATAAGAGGAAGAGTTGAAGTGGCCTCATATTGGCCCCAAATCTGACAGAATGCTGTCAAAAATTTCCTGGGCAGCACTCAGGCCTCTGAACTCACATCATTAACACAGCTGAGGTACCAGCAAGAACTCTTCCACCATGAAGAATAAGCCTTTGATCACCCAGATTTTTGTATAGGAATCTCCATCCATCCATGGACAAACGCATTACTCCATCTCTACCAAAAACAAAACAAAACAAAAAAACAAATATTTCACTCTAAAGGAGAAGAGGTTAGATTGCACTAGATCCCTTGCAAATAAATGTATTAAACCACTACTGGAATTAACAAAATAGATTTCATTTCTGGTGATGGAGAGTAAAAGTACAGTTTTCCCCTAAATTTTGCTTTCTCCTTCAGACAATGTTTCTAATAAAAAAGGCTTACGATCATCAAATTGATTTAATCACTGGATTTAAATGGTGCCTGACATTGAACGTAGTGATTATGACTTTGCTGTATTTATGTGTTTAGCACATTTGCATGTGGCATGCTTATTAAACACAGCAAATAATTTGCAACAAAGTCTGCTGAGTCTTTGCTAGCTGAAAGATGTCTAGAGCACTGTGTTCTTCCCTCTTGAGCATCTCTTTCTTTCTAAGGCTTAGAATATACAGGTTTACATGTGTTTATGGGCTGGAGTTTCCATTTACTTGAAGCAACATTTCCTGGATCCCCCCTCCTCCCATCAACAGAATAGTTTTGGGAATTTTAAGATATTCTTATGAGGAAGGAAGAAAGACAAATTTATGTCCTGTTTCAGAAGTTGAATATCTCTGAGCTTGCTAAGGCTCCCATTAGATAAGGAGAAAGAAAAACAGTGAGGAGAAGTGTCCAAAGCACATGGTGCCTCTAACTATGGTCTCTGTTTAAATTCCACTTCTTCCATGAAGCCTTTCCTGGTGATACCAGTTTATATGGAATTACACAGTACTAATGATCAGTACCCTGCGATTTAACACTGACTTGTATTGCTGTAAAGTGGCTCTTTTCAAATTGTTTTTCATGGGGCTGAAGACATGCTGTTCACTTTTTTCATGTCTCCTATAGCCCATGCTGTAGTGTAAGCACTCAGTGGGTGCCTGGTTTCCAAGTACATTGCTTGTTCTCTGAAAATAAAAATTGTCTGTTGCCCAACATTGCCATATGTACAGGTAGTGCTAGATACTCAAATTGTTCATTTCTTGCCATTCAGAGAAGAAATTTACTTCCTCTAGCTTGGCCGAGGTGCTGTCCTTTTGACCTATAGCATTTTCATCAGTTATTTTAAACAGAGCATAACTGTCATTTATGACTCCATGAAATATTGTACTTCCACCGACCTTATTGGTTATGCCTAGTTTTAATGGCAATATAAGCAACTGTGAAAGATCCAATCATTTCGGCTCTTCACAGAATCAATATATCCAACAGCTGCTTTCCTCAGCTGACCAGCATTCATTTACCCCAACACAATGAGGACAGGGAAGGTACGCCTGAGAGTCTTGCTAATGAGCAAGCATTGCAAAGGGCCTTTAACAGACCTCTGACAAGCTCAGCACTTTATGTACAGCCTACCTCTTCTCTTGCTCTACCTCCTTGTCCAGCAGCCATGCAGTTGTGACTTCTGCAAGTCCATTCTAATCAGCAGCCCACTTCTGGCACTGTGTACTCAGGAGGTGTCATTGTCCTGGGCTGTAGTCTCCTAAGGCTGGCACAGCCTGTAATCAGCTTGCATTCCCTTCCTACATCCAGGGGTATCTCACTCTTTCTTGGGAAGTGATACTTTTGAGTTTCCTGAAGTCTTATGTTATTAACATAGGAGGTAACAAAAAGGACTTAGTCTTATTTGGATATTCTAATGATGTCTGGTGTCCTGCTTTGGGCAGTGCTATGGGTTGAATGTTTGTATCTTGTCAAAATTCATATGTTGAAGCCGTTGTCCCCAAGGTTATGGTATTTGGAAGTGGGGACATTTGGGAGATAATTGGGTTTCGATAAGGTCATGGATTTGGAGCACCCTCTGTCCTCCATGGTGGTATTGGTGCCCTTATAAGAGGATGTGACAAGAGGTCTTTCCCTCTGCCATACACTAAGAGGGCATCTCTCTGTAAACCAATGAGGGTCCTCACCTTGCAAATCCAAAAGCCCAGGAACTGAATGGGCCATCACTGTATGTTGAACTATCCAGTTTCTAGAACTGCAGGAAATAAATTTCTATTACGCTACCCTGTCTATGTTTTTGTTATAGCAGCCTGAACTTAATACAAGCTGTTTTCCTCTCTGGCACACCGTTTGGTATAAGAGCTGAATAATTTGTTTAAGGTTTGGTTATCAGTGATTTCCTATCTACTGATAAAGAGGCCTCTGATACTTTTTGCTCATCTTTGCCTTTCTATCCGGACAATTGTGTCCTAAACTGTCCTGTCTAGATCTGATACCCAAAACTGGGGCATTCATTGTGTGACCTTGATTGGAGCCAGCCCAATGGCAGAGCTGACTTACAGAGCATGACAGTGTGAGTGATATCCTAAAGAGTCCTTGATGATATCCCTGTGCTGCAGAGTCCATCAACCCTGGAGCTTCCCATATCTTTGTACTGCTTTATACATGGGAAAAGTAGTTTCTGTATTATTTATACTGTTTGGAATTGAGATTTTCCTATGACTCGAAGCTGAAAGTATCACTGATGCAGTTTGTTAGGTGAAGATTGCTACTACAATCTATTATTTCAGCTTCTACTTTACCTACCTCAAAGGGTTCTTGTGAAATGTATTCTTAAAATTATTCATTGGGCACTTACGATCTAAGGAACAAATCTAGGCAGTGATGACACAATGGTAAATAAGACATTTTCCTGCCCTCATAAAGCGTATTCCAGAAAAGAGACAATATTTAAAAATATGCACATAATTATTTATTTTCAATAATAAGTGCTGTGAAGGAAGAATGGAAGGAGCAATCAAGAGTATAAGTAGTAATAACTAATTTGGTATGTTTGTCGGGGAAGATTTCCCTGAAGATGTGATTTTTAATCTAAGATCTGAAAAAGAGGAAAATGTTGACTCTGAAAGCATTAGGGTGTTCTGGGTAAATACACCCGGATGCCTGGAGTCCCTAAAGACTGAGGGAGAGAGTCAGCCTTGGTGGAATAAAGCTGAGTAAAGGGGAGTGTGAATCATAGATGCAAAGTATATATTAAGTAATTTCCACTTGGTGTTAGTTTAATAATAGTAGCTAATACTATTAATACAATATTATAGGAATTGTGGGTTTTGCTTTATAAGAATTATAGTATAAAATTGAAAATCGTTTCTAAGATGTTTAGATGATTAATGAATATAACACTTATTGTCAATTAAGAAAGAGGAGACTGTCTGGGCGAAGTATTGCTACTCCCTCAAACACATGTCATCCTAAACTAGGCAGGTTCAGGGCCAGTGCTATAGCCATGGTCCTGTGCCAAATGGACAACGGGTTAGACAGAGACGTATGGACCCACTGCCACCTCCTTGTCCTGGTTTTCTGGCTTCATTCTGCAGCATCAGCTCCAACTGCACATCGTAGGCTATGGAAGGATGTGATTACATATCAGGACAGAGCAGTCTCATTGCTTTTATAAACTTAGAGTGTAGACTATTTGTGATGTTGACATTAATACTTTCCTGTCTCAAAAATACATCCTGCTTTCTAAGAGCTTGTGAGTCCCACATGTGTTATAAAAAAATGTTCTGATGGTGAGCAGAGAGCAGAAGGAAACTCAGAAGGAGGGAGTGAAAGGGGATGCTTAATGGTGAGAGAGGGGGAGGGTCATGTTTACATGTTCAGAGCATTTTTTAAAAAAGTTTTGTGCCAGTGTCTATCACTCCATGTTTTCAGGTGCTGGCAGATACCAAAAATGTCAAGTGATAGAGTGTTAATTTTTAATAAATCCTCAGGAATAAATGCAATAGCTCATCCATGAAGGATGACTGTGTTTCTTTCATTTATGAAGAGACCTTGATAATATATTAATGAGCAGCATAATGCTTACCCTTCAAGGGTGACATGCTCCATATATATGCAAAAGCCACATCACCCCACACTGAACTTTGGATAATGTCCAAATGTCCTCCCTCTATCCTGGTTGTGTGCCTCTCATATCTGTTTGCTAGGTGCTTGCTCTGGCATGGCATGGCATAAATAATAGTGTCTGGAGGTTAAAGAATCTAGCTATGTTCTGCTGATTGATCAATTAATCAATTTCCATTGATTACCATAATGTTCTATTAATTCCATTATGATGTCTAAAGGGTAATCCGTGGCAATTAAACAAAAAGACACTTGATGGTTTTTGTGGTAATTGAATTTGTAAATTTATTAGCTTTCAGTTGTTTACTTTTAATATAAGTAATTAATATTTCATGTTACTCTTTTAAATGGGAAAATGCTTATGAGATCATTTTAATTAAGGAGCAGATATTGATTTGAAATGAAATCCCTAAAAGCCCTGAGTTTGTAATTGGATAATACCTCTGTTATCAAAGATGATGCATTCTGATTATATTTGTATTTCTCAGAAATCTTATTCCCTGGCACAGAAGGCATATGGATCTGTGCTTAGATGTCAACTAAGGAAGAAAGCACTATGGTGTGAAGAAATCATTAAGTACCAGCTGATATAATGCCAGCTGTAGCAGAGAACATGAAATGAAGGTGGTCTCAGGACAGACAGGACTTTGCTAAGATAAAAGTGGAGAAGATAAAAGAAGTGCTGGTTTTCAGGCAGAGGAGGGAGGAAAGGGATGTTGAGGAGGCATTAGGGAAGGCGCAGCCAGGGGTCCTATGCTGGAAGGCCTAGTTTGTAACAATGGACAGAGGCTCCTCTGACCCAACGGGAGGAAGGGGCTAGGCCTAGCCTATATTTTAGTAATCTTTCAATGTGAGATGTGGAAGAAGTCTTAATTCAAGAGTACCAAGGACCCATACAAGGTCACAGGATGGTGAAGGACCTATGACCCAGGCTTGTCAGAATCTATTCATTTGGAAGGAATAAATGAAAGACAGAGTTGGGTCAACCAATTGAGCAATGATCATCATATGCATGAAGCTAAAAGAAAGAAAGAAAGATTAGAGGACTGTTGTTTCAGCAAGTAAGGAAATCAGGTGCCACTATAGAAAGTTAGCTCCCAGGGAGGGGACTGACTGTCCCTGACTTGTTTTGCTTGGTATTCTCAGCACCTGAAACAGTACTCATTGTGCTTCCAGTCCTCAAAAATACATGTGAATGCATTATGAATGTGGGCCTTTTGAAGAAATAGGACAGGTGGAGTTGGTGGGGGAAAGGGTCTGGCTTAGTACATTTGGGCTGATATAATAAAATACAACAGACTGCATTGGGGGGATGGGAGCTTATAAACAGCATAAACTTATTTCTCACAGTTCTGGAGGCTGAGATTCCAAGATCAGGATAATAGCCATCTTGGTTCGGTTCTAGTGAAGGCTCTCTTTCCACTTGCAGATGGCTGTCTTCTCACTGTACCCTCACAGGGTGGAAGGGGACAAAGGAGCTCCCTCAGGCCTTGTCTACAAGGCACTACTCCAGAGGCCTCTTGACAAATCATTTCCAAAAGCCTCCACCGCCTAATACCTTCACTTTGGGGGTTAGGCTTCAACATAGGATTTATGAGGGAACGCGTTCAGACTGTATTAGCATCCAAGCAAGTGTATAGACAATAAATAACTTAAAGTGGCTTTGTGTTTGTTTGTTTGTTTGTTTTGACTTCTACAATTATCTTCAATTTTTCCACTACTCAGAATCTGTCTTAAGAGCAAGACTGTTTGATTTCTATCTGGGTCATTCTACGAAACTCCACATACAGAAAAGATACCAGGGCATGTTTGCTGCTATTAATATTATATGAATGAGCTTTAATTGACCATCCAATATGTATGAGTAATTGATATCAGGTAATTTTTTTATTTTTCTAGTGACTACGGATGTGGGAGAGGTAATAGAGTAAGAGTGCTTTGCAGTTTGAAATGGTCCATTATTACAGGGGGTCAGGTATAAGTTAAAGAGAAATGCGTCAGACTTCATCAGATTTTGTATGTTTTTGTGGGGGATCAGCACTGTTTACCTTTACTATGTGGCCACATGTATAAAAGTTATTCTAACACATAGTTCACGTGCTGCTTGTGACATTTTTAGATATTGTGTTAATAGTTTTATTTACGGTAAAATGATAATTATTATAAATGCACTTTAAAACACATTTAAAAAAAATAAAAATTATCCGTCATTGGTATTTCTTCCATCTGGTCAGGACACAGTGGAATTCTGATTGGATGAAAGCCTCTCAGTGACACAGGAAAATTTTCTTGATCTTTCAAGATCCTTCCACACTGTAGAGTGTTGGGGAAATTTTATCATAATTTTAATAAGTTGAGATACTAAGCACTAGAAAAATAGTGTGGAAATTAGAACACACTAGGCTGTCAGGACTTGAGTTCTAGTCCTGTTTCATTAATTAACTGGCTGATTAGGCCAGGCACTTCACTCTCTGGGTTTCACTTTTCTCACCAGCTAAAGTATAGAACTAAATTGGACCACTATTTAGGTCACTTTTAGCTCTGACAGCTGAGGGTAGGGTCTATAATAGCATTGTCTGATAGAAAGATGTTTTGTGGGCCACACATATAATTTTAAATTTTTTAGTAGCCATGTAAAAAAAAATTAACAGGCAAAATTAATTTTAATACATACTTAAATCATATCAAAATGTTATCATTTCAACATTCAGTCTAAAATTATTACTGTTATTTCACATTCTTTTTGCCACACTAAGTCTTAGAAATCCAATGTGTATTTTATACTTACAGCATTTCCTAGTGCTGATTAGCTACTTTTCAGGTGCTCTGTAATCACATAGCTAGGAGCTACTGTATTAGATAATACAAGTCTATGTTATTCAGTTATAAAAAGTTTCCATTAGAGGGAAAGAAGATTTTTCTCAACGTGTGCAACAGATAAAAACTTTTTATTTTCATGGAGTAATTGGAAAAGCTAAATTATTAAAAAAAATTAATGTTTATTTACTTTTGAGAAAGGGAGAGACAGAGGACAAGTGGGGGAGGGGCACAGAGAAAAGGAGACCTAGAATCCAAAGCAGACTCCAGGCTCTGAGCTGTTAGCACAGTGCCTGACGTGGACCGCCATGACCTGAGCCAAAGTCAGACGCTTAACCAACTGAGCCACCCAGGTGTCCCAAGGAGCTAAATTATTAAAACATGAGTTTGACTAAGTTGTGTGTAGTCTGGTACTTTCTGCCATATTACTAGCAGGGCCTAGAATTTACTCCCTTTTGAGGCTCCATTTTGCTTATCTGATGTCACCTGATCCACAGTTGTGCTTTGAGCTCTGCCTTGGAGTTCTTTCTGCTCTTTTGTGGGTCTCTACCTAGGGCACAATCACTACTAGCCTTGAAGAGTTAGTGGCTTCAGCAGAAGTGGGTGAAGCAAGCCCTCCTTTCCTCCTCTGCCTCATCCCAAGGGTCTTTCCTGCCCATCATTTCATCCTTAACCTGTCCTCAGCAGCACCAACAAGCAACTGTCATGTGTATTACACTTCACCAAGTGTGAGCATACCTTGACAAAGTTAAACATGGTGGTAGGAAATTGAAGACAGGTGATATGTAACACTGTATTCCAAGTCAAAGAAGAAAAAAAAAAATAGAAGTTTCTTCATGTTAGGGTTTCCAGATAAAATACAGAATGCTCAATTTGAATTTCAAATAAATGACTATTTTTAGTATGAGTATGTCTTAAATATTGCATAGGATATACTTAAATTAAATATATACATTATTTATATGAAATTTAAATCTGACTTGATGTTCTGTATTTTGCCCCTAAATTTTGCAGTCCTTTCTCATGGATAGCTTCAATTTCCAGTGTCATTTCTCCTTAAAATGTAAGCCTCTTATTTCGTCATTCTAGTGATAATCTTGTGTTTTAGGAGGATCCTTTTTTGCCCTTTACATTTGGTCCTCTGTTCAACTATTCCCTCCACTCATCTACAAATACAGCAATCTATTGCGGAAGATTTTCTAGAACCTAATGTTGTAATCACATAATTGGGAGACATACAGTGAGACTTTTAGTGGGCTTTGGAGTTTGTGGTCTGGTTCTCCTTGGATAAGTAGGGGAAAAAAATGACTTCCTAAATTCAGCGCATTCTCAAGACATTCCACTTTTGAAATGAAGAGAGAACTTTCCTATGATTCTGTAGAACAGTTTAAATTCTACTTTCTTGGTCTCTAGCTTTCAAACTTTCCTCAGTGGTCAACCTAAACCAGAAAACAAAGTTTGCCCAGTGGTCTACCCGGACCAGGCTCCTAGTGGTGTCTTCTCTCTGAAAACAGTAGTTGTCCTTCACAGTCCTAATTCCCTCTCCCCACCCACCTGTCATGCATGCACATATATAGAGTATGTGGAAACAGCTAGAATTTTAAAGCACCACCTTTTTCCTCCTTTTTTGTCTTGGTACACAAGGAACTATTGGTAATTTTATTCCCAAGTAGAAGGTAGGCCAAAATCAGGTTTGACTGCTTTTTTATGGGATCCAGGGCTAATTCCAGGTAAAACTGAGGAACAAGGCTGGCACTTTTATCTTCTCTTAAACTTTTTTTCATTCTCCTACGTACGTTCTACTGCCTTCATGATCTCAGCCTCAGAACACCCCCCACACCCCATTATGACTAGTCCTTGACACATTAGTTACATATAGTCAGTGGATCAAGATTTGTGACATTTTGCAAACTTTTATATCATGATTATATCCCTCTATTCATGTTTCTCTGTTCATCCAGATTGGAAAACCTCCGTGTGACCTTTTGAAAACCTTTTGAAAGCCTAAGTTGCCAGCTGGCAGGAATCATAACTCCTGAACTCCAATGGTGGCTGCCTTTTTACCATGCCATCGTTGACTTCTGTCTCTAGCTGCCACTATTACAACATCGTGTCTCTTTGGCTTTCTTGTCATCTTCATTCAAATGCTTGACAGTATGATTCTGACCCAGCTTTCTGGGTTTCCATTTAGGTTTAGGCATTCTTGAAATGCTCCCTCTCTATGAGTTTTTTTTTTTTTTCCTTCAGGCAGGATATGTTTTCCTTCAACTATTATTTGCCAGTAGTTCTGCCAAGTCCCAGTGACATTCATGAACTTAAAAGGATTTCATTGGGTTAAAAATCTCAGGTTTATCTTGTTTATTACCCATTCATCTTTCATTGCTATAGACACTTTGAAGTTGCCAGATTTACCTTTTGATTCTCTTCTCTGTTATTTCCTTTTGTGAGTTACTTGGCATCTCTTCCATCATTTGTTTCTTTCTTTTCTTTCCTACCTCATACCTAATAACCTCCAAGGGCAGCTTTTATGGTGCAAACTAGGCATTTCCTCCTTTTTCCCTCAGATTTCAGTTGAAATCTCTATCATGTTGACACTTCTTGAAAACATATTCTTCTCAGGACCCATGAGATGAACTCTATTCCTTGCCAGGAGCTTTTCATTTTGGTATCATAAGTCATGATCTTAAAACACACACGCAAAAATATCCTTTTCTTTGACACCCTCTCTATAGCCAACCATTCACATCTCACAACTTCTAGTTGAGTGTAAAGTCATGGATTTTAACAGGAAAAAAAAAAAAGGAAAACTCAGCTTTAGCCCTTAAGTCCTTTTCTAGACTAATTATTTGTAGAAATGGCAGACACTTTTCCCATTTTTATTAGGATAATTTTATCTCATTCATGTATGGTATAGATCTGTTAAATGACTCGAAGAAATTATAATGTGAATATATTAAATGAACTGCACATAATGAGTGGTTATGAGATACAGGTTCTAGATAACAGGCGTTGAGGCTAGGGTATGGTGACATGTCGAATAACTCAAATCTAGTCCCGAATCCAATCTAGTCTAGTTTATTTATTTGTAAAGTAATAGAAGTGTCTTTGAAGTATAACTTAAACCTTGCTGATAATTGGGCTTAGACATTAACAAAAATATTGTTATTGATATAACAAATGTGGATATCCTTATATCCTAGTGGGCAGGTAGGGTAGATTATGGGTGGGTGGGATGAACCTTCATGGAGGAAAACTCACTTGAACAAACAAAGTTGTTGGGCATAGTGGGTCAGTCTAAGCAACCAGGCTTGAATGTGGGAAGAGAAGAGTGGGTTAAAGCATGAGGCAGAACAGAAATTATTAGCTCGTCTCTCTTAGAGGTAGCTCTGTACCCAGAGAAGACGGGGACTCCATGATAATACTAACATACCCTGCCATTATGGAGCATAGGGATACTGTGGGACACTTTTTGCCTCTTGGATGCATGTATCAGCACCTGAAATCCAGGGGGTAGTAGCAATGTTTGAGAAAATCTGTAAGTAGCAATAGAGAAAAAAAAAACTGTGCTAATGACCTCATGCGAACAGATAGTTTCACTGCCATTAAAGCTCTAAGCAAAGCAGTATTTGAGATGGATGGAAAGGAGAGCTCCCAGAGCAGAAGGAATGCAGAGGTTATGCTCCTTTAAAATGTACTAGAGGTTTGTTACAGACAGGTATGGTAAGATGGCAGAAACAAAGACAGCTGCCTTCGAAAGAAGAGTTTAACCCAAAGTTCCCAGGAGGCAGCAAGCATACCACAGAGAGCCATACAGGGAACCACCAGGACTTGAAAGGCGCCATGGGAAAGCATGGGCACAACCCTTTATTACCTTGGTGATGGGAAGTTGTTAGGTATGGACATCCCCTATTGGGCAGGAACTGAAACACAAATGTTGGGGTTTGTGTTGGGAGAGTTTGTAGTAAGATTTTCATGCACCTGTGAAAAACTAGGGGGCAGTGATGGGGTAAATAACCTATTCTATTTACATGACTCTGACACTGGATGCCAGGTCACCAGTCACAGAATCTCAAGGATAACTATTACATGCAACAGTTGCAAATTAAGGGATGACAGACCTTACTTTGCTGTCTTTGGAGAGAAGCCAAAATGTAAAGTGGCCTACGGGAAAACAGATCCTCCCACTGTTGAGAAAGAGTACATTTTGGAACACTTGCAAACATGTGAATTTTAACAGAGCCTTGATGAGGTCTTCATTTAATAAGGACATTTTACTAATCTGAAACTCCTGATGGATAAGCATCTACATTTTGATATTAGAAGCATCCTGGCACTAACTCAGTAATATAAAAAATGAAGGCATTTCTCCACTGAAGGCAAGAATAGAAGAATGAAAGCAGAATAATTTGTCTATAACTTGGTGACCCTTCCAGAACATGCCAAAGGAGAAAGATAAATTTTTTTCTTCATTTCAGGGTTAGTGTTCTTGTGAGTAGTGGTATTATCTGAATATTGATACATAGTTTGAATCAGTATGAATTGGTATACAGTAAGGAATGAAATATGAATGAAAATGTTCTCAGGGTAGAAGAATAAATATCATTGTAATGTCAAACATCTATAAGGTAATGGAAAATGTTAATGCAATCCTATTAAAAATGTCATAAATTTTTATGGATATAAATATGTTATTTATAAAATTAGAAGAGCAAATATTCAAGAATAGCCTTAGAAGCCCTGGTAAAGAAAAACAATATGGGGATGCTATAGATTGAATATATCCCCCCAAATTGATATGTTGAAACCCTAATTCCCAATGTGATGGCATTAAGAAGTGAAGTCTTTGGGTGTGATTAGGTTATGGGGTTGAAGCACACAGGAGTGAAATTAGTGCCCTTATGAGAAGAGACCCCGGAGACTTCCCTTATCCTTTCTACGTTGTGAGAACAGTGAGAAGACAGCCATCTATGGACTAGGAAGTGGGTTCACACTAGACCTTGAATTAGTGCCTTGATCTTAGACTACCCAGCCTCTGGAACTGTGAGAAATAAATTGCTGTTGTTGGTAAACCACCCAATTTATGGTATTTTGGTATAGCAGTCTGAACAGATAAAGAGAGTGCTAGTTATATAAAATATTAAAACAAATTATAAAACCTGTATAATTAAAATGGCATAGTTTGGGTTCATGAGCAGATAAAAAGTGTACAAAATAAAAATTCTAGAAGTAGAAAAAATGCATTTGAAATGTTTATATATAATGTAACATTGCAAATCAATTGAGAGAATGTAGACATTTTAATACAAGGTGTTGGGGCAATAAGATACCCATTTGAAAAAGATACATCTGTTTCTCACAGTATACATTAAGTTCTGAATTATACCATTACATAAATGTAAAAAACATACATGTTACCAAAAGAAAACATAAGGAACTGACTTTATAATTTAGAAGTGGGAAAATTTGGAAAAGCCTTTCTACATATGATTAGCACAGCTGCATTCTTTCTGGAGGATCTAGAGAGGATTCTGTTCCTTGTATTACTGTCTAGCTTTTAGAAGCTAGCTGTATTCCTTGCCTCATTGCTGCATCCTCTGTCTACCACTTCCAAGTTCACATCTTTTCCTTCGACTTTGACTTTCCTGTTTCTCTTATAAATACCCTTGTGATTAAATTGGATTATCTCTCTATCTCAAGATCTTTAACTTAATCATACCTGCAGAGTCCTTTTTGCTTTGCAAAGTAACATATTCACCGATTCTGAGAACTAGGACTTGGACATCTTCGGAAGGCCATTACTCTGCTTACCACAGTCTTCCCTCTGGTCCCTAAAGATTCACATCCATTTCATATACATTCACATCCATGCCAAATATATTCACCCCATTCCAAGGTCACAGAAAGTCTCTACTCATTATAGTGTCCACTCAAAATCCTTACTTTCTTCTAAATCTTACCATTTCAAAATCCTGAATGTCATCACCCAAATCATCTAAATCAGGAAAGGGTGAGACTCTGAGTATAATCCATATACTCAAAATTCTTATCTGTGAACTTGAAAAACTAGAAAACAGGTTATTTGCTTCCAAATTACAGTGATGGGGCAGATATATAGGATGGCAGTTTTAGAATTTCTCTCTATAAAGGTAGACAATGAAAGGCAAAAGGGAGTCATAAGCCCTGAGCAGTTTTGAAATCCATCTGGGCAGAAACTTCGTTAGGTTTGAAGGTCTAGGAATAACACTCTGTGGCTTATGGCTTTGGCCTCTGGGCTCAAGGTCCCACCCTTAGAATCATGCTTCCTCTCATATGAAGGGTAGTAGTGTATATCTGCAGCTGAGTGGTGTTATCAGTCTGTTTCCTGTATTTAGGAATTCCAGTAAGGGATGATGCAGTTAGTTTCATTTTGTTCTCCCTGCCTTTGATTCAAGATGGTAGTATTTCTCTTGGTATAAAATTCTCAAGAACCTTGGCAGTCTCCCGTGTATGTTATATTCAGTCATTACATGAGGGAATCCCCTATAGTATGTTCTGGACAATCTTACTAATATCTTGGCTTCTGCTGAGTTGACTGAGGGGATCTGCGGGTGCCAGGCTTAACTACATATACACCTAATAACATGGATGGATCCCAGACGCATTATGGTAAGTAAAAGAAGTCAGATTTGGGGCGCCTGGGTGGCTCAGTTGGTTAAGCGTCTGACTTCGGCTCAGGTCATGATCTCTCGGTCTGTGGGTTCGAGCCCCGCATTGGGCTCTGTGCTGACAGCTCAGAGCCTGGATCCTGCTTCCGATTCTGTGTCTCCCTCTCTCTCTGACCCTCCCCCATTCATGCTCTGTCTCTCTCTGTCTCAAAAATAAACATTAAAAAAAAGAAGTCAGATTCGTTCATATAACATTTTGCAAAAGGCACAACTATATGAATGAAGAACAGATCAGTGGTTGCCCAAGATTGCAAGACTGAAAAAGGTAGCACAAGGGAATTTGGGGGAGGTACTGATGAATGATTTTATAGCTGATTGTATTGGTGCTTATACAACTCTATGAATTTGTCAAAACCCATAGAATTAAATATAAGACTGAATGTAATTTACTGTATATAAATGAAGCTATCCCTTGGGGATAGTTACACATTTGAAATGATATTTTAAAAAACAGAAATAGGAAGGGGATTTAGAGTTCATGACTCCACTTTTTTTGTGAAAGTTCTAGAAAGAAAGTGAATGTAAGAGGAAAAGAAGCTATTTGTCCTAGGAGAACATAATTCCTTCTGTCTGGTTTATGCCTTCCAAGGTGGGCAGATCCTGCGGAAGAGAATTTAGCACTCATGTTTGAAACGTCCTGCAGTGAGCTCAGCTTCAAAGCTGAACCTTCATGTCTGTTTGACTTTAAAATAGAATTCAACAAGGCTTGGGGTTAAACTCTCCACTTGAAATGTGTAGAACATTTGTTGATTTTTAATTCATTAATAATAGAATAATTTGGATACTACACTTTAAGTTACTTCAGGATAAGATCTGGTTATGCCTTGCTTTGATTTTTTTTTCAAAGTTCTCATCATAATCCCCTGCTAACACTGCAGACCCTCAGTGTATCTGCACTCACTGAATAGATCTGTCAACAAACATTCTCTCTTAGAAATGCAAATATCCTACAGGCTTTGAGAATTTTTGTTTTTTTCTTCAGACTGTTTTATATTTTGCATGTTTTCCACAATAAGCGTGAATTACTTTTATAATTAGAAAAAAGCAATAAAAGTTCTTTTGCAAATGCAAAACATCTGGGAGGGTTGTTTCAGCCTTATTCTTTTTCTTGAAGCAGTTGAGTTCCCTTGCACAGAAGTTGGGAGTTTTGATTTAGGGAGAGTTCAATAAGTCATTTGAGAACAAGGATTACTTTGGAGATGGGGAGTATGGCAGTTGGAGAATACCAAAGGTTTGATGAGAGAGAGGTAGGACAGAGATGCAGAAAGGGAGATAGAAGGGAGTGATCTAAAATATATTTTGACCTGCTCAAAACTTTTTTTTTTCCTGGCATCACTATATTATTGATAGGATTAAGTAATTCTGCCTTGTCCCTCCAGACTGACTTGATTCTGTACCTTGGAAGTAGGGATCTAAGAAACCTTATATTTCTTAGAACAGTGTTCTCCAACCCAAAACCTGGAAGCTAAGGTCAGTTGGTGACAAAATTATTGAGGTTAGCAGGAATATGAGAAAAATAAGAACATGCAGACATTTTTTCTTATAAACATGCTTACTCATTAATTTTTTTTGATAATACTTTTTCTCTAATTCTGATGTGAAAGTATTCTTTTTTTTAATTTTTTAAAATGTTTTTATTTATCTTTGAGACAGAAAGAGACAGAGCATGAGCAGGGGAGGGGCAGAGAGAGAGGGAGACACAGAATCCGAAGCAGGCTCCAGGCTCTGAGCTGGCAGCACAGAGCCTGACGCGGGGCTCAAACTCACGGACCATGAGATCATGACCTGAGCTGAAGTCAGATGATTAACCGACTGAGCCACCCAGGCACCCCTGAAAGTATTCTATAGAATAGAATGATACTGATCTCAGTTAATATTTAAAGATTTTTTTTTAGTCTTTGAAATTTAAAATCTGGGCTTTGCTGCATTACAGTGTAAGCTCTGTGATGGTATGGAGTATGCCTTTGTCTTTATACCCCCAGCCCTGCAACCCTGCAGTGTGTCCCGTGCATTAGAAGCTGTACATATTGACTCTCTATCGTAATTCAGCTATGGTATGGGTTGTTTATGGCTGTGAACTAGTTTGGGATCTTGTTCCTTTGAATAACTCCTCAGTAGTGCATTCCAAATTGACAGAAATTTCCTATACAATACATTCACATGTCCCAGATATAAAATATAACTTTCATTTCCCACTCGGTATAATTCTGACACTATATTTTTCAAATATATTTTTTAGTTTAACATGCATAGTCTGACATTTTCCAATAAGATGTAAGTTTCCCTGTGTCTAATACAGCACCTGGAAAGTGTCTGAACTTTTTTTTTAATGAATGAATGTTCCACTTCTCTGCCATTTGCATGGTGGTAATGTCTTGGTTATATTTGGTTGTATTACATCCTGTGGTATCAGGCTATCTGCCATTGAGTAATCACATTTATACCTCCTTGCTGACCATTGTCTCCAACCCCCATGTAATCTGTTACTGTGACACAAAACCCTCAGAGATCATGTCTGGGCTAGGTGTGAAAAGATAAGTCAAACTTTTGCAGGTGTAGGCATTAAGGGGGTGGAGGATGGAGAACAAGGGAATATTATAAACAGAGGGAACAGTGTCAAATAGAATGACAAATGGTTCCAGGTTCTGTTTTTCAAATTGTTCTGTCTGGAAATATCTTTACTTCTCTAGGACAGGGACACCTTTAGACAAGAAATGACTTAGTGTGATTTTTTATTTTCCCTTGGTCTCTTCTGTGGACTAAACCCTTTTGAAGGCTGAGGCCACTGCTTGTTTTTGGCTTTGTAGAAGTTTGCTCAGGAAGCACTCAATATTAACTGAATGAAAGCTCATATGTAAGGTTCTCTAATAATAACAATAGAATATTTTGGTTGCACTTTATAGTTTTAAAAACATATGGTCAGATTCACCTCAAGTGTGAGACAAGTAGAGGAGGTATTTATACTCATTTTATTGTTAAAAGAAAAAAGGAATATGAGTGTTATGGACTGGGTATTTGTGTCTCCTCCTCAAGATTTATATTTTGAAGCCCTAAGCCTCAGTGATATGGTATTGGGAGGTGATTACGTTTAGGTGAGGCCATAAGGGTAGAGCCCACAGAAGAGAATTGGATTTCTTAAGAAGAAGCACCAGAGTTTCCCTTCTTCACCATGTGTTGACACAGTGAGGAGGCAGCCCTCTGCAAACTCGGAACAGAATTTGTCAGTGCCTTGATCTAGGGCTATAGAGAATAAGTGTCTATTGTTTTAAGCACCTGGTCAATCATATTTTGATACAGCAGCCTGAATGGACTAAGTCACTGAGGTTCAAAAAATTAACTGTAGTTCAAGATCCTATAGCCACAGTGTGGTTAAGTCAGGACTTGAACCAGGTCTCCTAATCACAACCCAGTGCTCTTGGTATTCATTCATTCATTCAGTTATTTTGTTCATTCCTTCAACAAGTATTTGTTAATCATCACATTCCTCTGAGTTATTCGGTTTGCAAACAGCAGATAGAGTGCATCTGGAAAGATTAAGAAATGTAATTCTCAGAGAAACCTATGAGGAGGAGAGCAGCAATGTTGTTTGGGGATACCTAGAACTGGATACGAGGAAGAGGAGACTAGCAATAGAACAACATTAACTGCATAATCAAAGTTCATGACTAGGGAAGACTGAGTCCCAGAGTAGTCATTTCAGGGAAAGAATGAGGTAAAAATCAGGAGTGATGGATCTATTTCATAGTTTGGGTACCCTTTCCAAGATGACTGCTGAGTCAGAGGCTAGGCTCAACGCAAAGTTCTGGAGCACCTGGGGAACAGAACTGATCTAGAGCTATGGAAGTGAGCAGAAATACTTCCTCAAAAGAGATCTTTCAGATACTGTTGTAAATGGCATTCTGATAAAACTTTCCCATGTACGTATTTAGATATGCCATTGATCTGGGACAGCTGTGTTTATTTTTACCCTAAGGCTGAGAAGTAAGTCATTTCTGTGTTGAAGTTCTTATGGCACTGCTTTTTCCAGAATCAAATACCAACAGTGACTGAGACAAGATTTAGATTTATTGAGTCAGGTCAGTGGACCTAAATACAGATTATTGAAGAGCTTTGCTATATTGGAAATTCAACATGGATTCAGAGTACTCCACCCTGATGATCTTGTGATAAAATGATTATTGTCATTTAGGACAATCATTCCCCTCATTTATAACATATTCTACTTTAAGAGGTGGCTGTGAAATGTCCTTTTTAGAACATATTAAATAAATACTCTTGCTTTTGCTGGAGTTTGAAGGAAGAAAGTACTAACAATGATATCAATGCCAGTATTATGAGACCAAATTAAGTTATACCACCAAAGAGAAATCTCTTCTCCCTTTTCCTTCTTTTTCTTGTAGGTGAAATCTCTGCAAATCTGGTTTTGTAGCTTCCATTACATTTGGTGTCTGTTATTCTGCCATCAACAATTTGTCTGCTCTCAAAATCTACATCCCACTTTTCTTTACTTAGGAGTGGGGTCTCTTCATGGTAGGATGGCTAACTGGGATCCCCAGACAATGTGCAATCAACATGCATGCTTTGGACTTCCACAGTCGTTAATGCTCTGTAAAGACATAGTTCCTATGATGAGCCAACATCATGATCCACTAATTGAAGCACAGGGGTAGGGTTTAATTAATGCTCACCACACCACCGTGTCAAGCCTGGACGGAAAGTGTTGTTACATGGTGTAAGAATCCCATTACACATTAGAGTGATGAGAAAGGACCAATTACCATTAAAAACTCTTACCTCCTCAGAACCTCTCAAACTGCTATCATTAGAAATGTTTTCCTTGCAAAGAATCTGTGATGGAAAATGAGCATTTCAGAAATACTTAACAATCTGGGTAAACGAAAGTTGCCAAGTTTGCATGTAATAAGTTTGCCATTTCTATCCTCTTCCTATTCCTGTTCAAATGTATTTCCTTATTTTTTTTTAAAGAAGTTTTTTTTGAGAGAGAAAGAAAGAGAGATAGCACAAGCAGGGGAGGGGCAGAGAGAGAGAGGGAGATACAGAATCTGAAGCAGGCTCCAAGCTCTGAGCTGTCAGCACAGAGCCTGATGAATCCACAAACTGTGGATGAATCTCACAAACTGTGAGATCATGACCCAAGGCAAAGTCAGACGCTTAACCAACTGAGCCACCCAGGTGCCCCAGATGCATTTCCTTTTTGGTGGAAAGTCTTCTGCCCTTGCCTCTTAATATTTGGTTGATAGAGGCTTGAGGTTTCCATGACATTTACCTGATCCTAGATTGATCCTCACCCTAGTGCAGGAGAAACTTTTAAAGCAGGAACTCTCCAGGATTACTCACCCTTTCACTAATCCTGAGAATCCATCCTAGTGAGTATTAGTACTGGGAATGTGTCCTAACTTTTAGGCTTGTTTAGGTAGGCAGAAACAATAAGAACTACACTGCCTCACATACGAAATAGGAAGCGCAGTTGTGATGGCAGAATTCAGAGAATGGCTTGGTATCATGGAAAGCGAGACAAATGAATTGAGACATTCAAGTCTTTCTGAAGGCCTGTGGAAAGAAAGTACTTTGAAGACACTGCAAATCACTAGTCCTCAAGGAGTTGAGAAAACTGCAGGGGAATGACTCCAGAGCAAGATCCAGGTTTTTTCTTTTTCCTTTTCTTTTGTCTTTTTAAGTAATGATGCAGTAAATGGAATGCTGAGAGCGGAGAAAGGGGCTCAAGTCATAATTAGTTGTGTGGCTTGACAATGGAGCCTCACTGCTGTACTCCTCAGTTTCTTCCTCTGCAAAGTGAGTGCAGTAGATGATATCTAAGGAACGTCAACCCTCTGGTATTTTATTATCTATTGTTCTGTGAGCCTGCTGACTTTTCATATATGTAATTTTCTTTTTTTCCTGCTCCATTTACTAAGGAAAATGGAAGTTAACCTCCAGGGAATACTGAAGTGGCTGTTTTAGAACCTGAAGGACCATATGTTCAACTTGATTCAAAAGAATAAGCATTTATTGGGTGTCTACTATTCATTTAGCTAGTAATATATCAAGGACTCCAATAAGATTCAGAAGGAAAATACAGCCCGATTTTTTAAAATAAAGAACTAACAATCTAATTGTGGTAAAAAGAAGAGTGTGAGGCTCTAATAAGATTTTGAATGAAATATAATCAAGCTGTAAATTAGATCATATAATATTTTTTTAAGAGATTTATTGGGCATCCCTTAGGTTTGTAGTAAATGTGTTTCTGCACCCCATTTAGTCAAGTGTGCCAGAATTTAGGTCAGAAATGGCAGGGAATCTGGGGAGGGCAAGAATAGATTTGCCATTGTGCCTTGAAATGCTTGTGAGTACAGCAACTCAGCTTATTTTATTGGTAAAATCCATTTTAACTTTGTTTTGATTCATCCTCAACTCTGTATCTGCCTCCCCCATGTCAGCTCCTAGTGAGGACATCTGTTGGAAATTTTGCAATGAAGACCTACAGTTGCAACTTAATAACAAATTTCATCATTGGACCTCAAATGTATTCATCCAATTATGGGTTCAAATTGCTCACATTATTGCCTATGTGCTATTTATAGGATTGACATTTGTTGCAGTGTGAAGAGAAGAATTAGGTTGAATATTTAGAGATGGACTTCTTTTGTTTTTTTTTTAGAATTGCTTAGTCCTTTAAGAAATTTGAAATATGCATAAGCATTTCCATGTAGGAAAAAAAAGTAGGGATTTCTTTCAAAATGTAATTGGGGAAATCCTCAAGTCAGGTGCTTAGACTAGAGCCAGGTTCGTTCACAATGAACCAAGAGAATATGAAGTTCTCTTTCTTCCTAAGTTACAAAGAAGCTATCAGGTCATGCTGGTAACGTGTGTGGTGGGGGTGTGGAGTTGGTGCTAGTGCACAGATCACCTACTTCTGGAAATGTCCTATAAAATAAGTTTGTTTTGTGTCATGTATTAAAAATCTCAGTGGGTGTGCAGGAAACTCAAGACTTAAAGGTCTTCGTTACTAGCTATTCATGTATCCCTTGAAAAGTAGACTATTCTTTTTTGAACTAGAAGGAGCCACAGAGATTTCATTTTATTTTGTTTTGAAGTTTATTTATTTTGAGAGAGTTGTGAGGGGGAGAGATTATCCCAAGCAGGCCCTGTGTTGTCAGTGCAGAGTCTGATGCAGGGCTTGAACTCAGAGAGATCATGTCCTGAGCCAAAATCAGGAGTTGGATGTTTAACTGACTAAGCCACCAAGGCCACCTCCATGGAGATTTTAGATGAGTATTGTAGATAAGAAAGGCAATGACTTAATAAAGGGCAGTATAGCAGACACTGAGCCTTAAAATAAACACAAGTCTTGAAAATCCCTCAAGCAGACAAAACCATTTAAACTGCATAAGCAAAACTAAACATTTCACAAACAGAAGTAAAACTTGATTATTTCTTGTAAGTGCTACTGATAATCATAAATAAGAAACTTAAGTCATCTTTCTAAAATGGTATAAGAGAATCACTTTTAACCAGTTCCCTGCCATCTGGAACCCCCTTTGTAATAAAGAATAATTGTAAAAGTTAAACAACCTCCTCATTTTCACTTTATAAGCTATTCTTAATGTCATGCTTCTGAGTTTCATATCAGTTTTTTTTAACTCAAATATAATAGATATCCAATATCCTATTTGTTTTTGGCATACGTCACAGTGATGTGATATTTTTGTACATTAGGAAATGATCCCCATGATAAAACTAGTTACCATCTGTCACCATACAAAGTTACTACGGTATTATTGACCATATTCTTCATGATGTATATTATATCCTCAAGATGTATTTATTTCATCACTAGAAGTTTGTGCTACTTAAACCCCTCCACCTAGTTTGCCTACCCTTTGAGACTTTTTCCCTCTGGTAACCAACTATTTTTTTCCTGTATCTGTGAGCCTGTTTCTGTTTAGTTTTGTATCTTTGACTGTTTTGTTTTTTGATTATGCATATAAGTGAAATCATACAGCATTTGTCTTTGTGTGTCTGACTTTTTTCACTTTGCAGAATACTTTCCAGGTCCATCCATACATGCTATCACAAATGCCAAGATTTCATACTCTTTTATGACTGAGTAATTTTCCTGTGTGTGTGTGTGTGTGTGTGTGCGCACATGCACACGTATGTGTGCACACATGCCTTTTTTATCCGTTCATCCATCAGTGGTTATATAGATTGCTTCCATATTATGGCTATTGTAAATAATGCTGCAGTGAACATAGGGAAGCATATATCTCTTTGAATTGCTATTTTCACTTTCTTTGGATAAATATCCAGAAGCAGAATGCTGCATCAAATGGTAGGTCTATTTGTAATAAATATTTTGAGGAACTTCCATCCTGTTATCCATAGTGGCTGTATCAATTTACATTCCTACAAATAGTGTTCCGAGTGTTCTCTTTGCTTCATATCATCAACGACACATTTTATTATTTGTCTTTTTGATAGTCAACAATCTGATCGGTGTGAGGTTATATGGTTCACTGTGGTTTTGATGTGACTGGTTTCATTCTTTTGAGTGTAGCTGCTTAGTTTTTCCAGCACTATTTATTTATTATTTATTATTATATTATTATATTATATATATATAATATTATTATATATATTATATATTATTATTTGTTATTTATTTAAGAGACTGTTTTGTTTTCCATTGTATATTCTGGCCCCCTTTGTCATAGACTAATTGGCCATATGGGTGGATTTATTTCTGGGCTGTCTATTCTTGTCCTTTGATCCATGTGTCTTTTTTTGTCTGTCAGTACCATGATGCTTTATTGTAGCTTTGTGGTATAGTTTGAAATCAGGCAGCATGATACCTCCAGCTTTTGTCTTCTTAAGATTGCTTTAGCTATCCAGGGTCTTTGGGATTCCATAACATTTTTAGTATTCTTTATCTTAGTTCTATGAAAAATGTCATTGATATCTTGATGGGGATTTTATTAAATCTGTAAATTGCTTTGGACATTTCAACAGTATTCTTATTATCCAAGGACAAGGGATATCTTTCCATTTATTTATGTTATCTGCAGTTTCTTTCATCAGTGTCTTAAAAGTTTTGGAGTACAGATCTTTCACTCCCTTGATTACATTTATTATTAAGTATTTTATTCTTTTTGATGCAGTTGTAAATTGGAATACTTTAATTTCTCTTTTTTGAATCCTCATTATTACTTTATAGAAATACAACTGATTTCTCTATGTTAATTTTGTACTATGTGACTTTACTGAAGTCATTTATTTTAACAGTTGTTCGGGGATTTTTTTTGGTGGTGATTTTAGTTTTTTTGAATATAGGATCATGAAAACACTTAGAGTGATAGTTTTGTGTCTTCCTTTTTAATTTGGATGCCTTTTATTTATTTATTTTTCTCTCCTAAGTGCTGTGTCTAGGACTTCTACTAGTATGCTGAATAAAAGTGGGAAGAGTGGACATTCTTGTCTTGTTTCTGATCTTAGAGGAACAGCTTTCAGCTTTTCATAATTGTTATTTTAGCTGTGGCTTTTTCATCAATGGTCTATATTATAATGAGATACTTTCCTCCTATATCCACTTGGTTGAGAATTTTTTTTAAATCATAGATGGATGTTAAACTTGTCAACTACTTTTTCTGAATCTATTGAGATAATCATATGATTTTTATCCTTCATTTTGGTTAATGTGTGTTAAACTGATTGATTTGGTGGTATTTAACCATCATTGCATCCCTGGAATAAATCCCACTTGTTCATGGTATATGACCTTTATAATGTATTTTTGCATTCAGTTTGCTAATGTTTGTTGAGGATTTTTGCATCTATAGTCATTAGGGATATTGGCCTGTAATTTTATTCTTTTTGTGGTGTCTTTGTCTAGTTTTGGTATCAGGGTATACTGATCTCATAAAATGAATTTGAAAACAGCATTTATTCCTCTTCAACTTTTTTGAGTAAATTTAAGAAGGTTGGGAACTAACACTTGTTTAGATCCTTGGTTGAATGCAGCTGTGAGGCTGTCTGACCTGGACTTCTGTTGTGGGGAAGTTTTTTAATTTTCCATTTTATTACTTTTAATCATCTATTCAGATTTTCTAGTTCTTTATGATTCAGTCTTGGAAGGTGGTGTGTTTCTAGGAATTTATCCATATCTTCTGGGTTTTGAAAATTAGTGTTTTCAGTAGTCTCATGATCCTTTGTATTTTTGTGGTGTCGGTTGAAACTTTTGCATTTCTGATTTTATTTATTTTGTTTCATCTCTGATTTAGGTCCTCTCCCTTTTTCTCTTGATGATTCTTGTGAGAGGTTTATCAGTTTTATCTTTCCAGGGAACCCGTTTTATTTTTCCAGGTTTATCAGTTTTATCTTTCCAGTTATTGGCATATAATTGCTTATAAAGTCAGCTTTTTTAAATTTTTTTATTTTTTTAAATATATATCCAAATTAGCATATAGTGCAACAGTGATTTCAGGAGTAGATTACTTAGTGCCCCTTACCCATTTAGCACATACCCCTTCCCACAACCCCTCCAGTAACACTCAGTTTGTTCTCCATATTTATGAGTCTCTTCTATTTTGTCCCCCTCCCGGTTTTTATATTATTTTTGTTTCCTTTCCCTTATGTTCATCTGTTTTGTCTCTTAAAGTCCTCATATGAGTGAAGTCATATGATTTTTGTCTTTCTCTGACTGATTTCACTTAGCATAATACCCTCCAGTTCCATCCACATAGTTGCAAATGGCAAGATTTCATTCTTTTTGATTGCCGAGTAATACTCCAGTGTGTGTGTGTGTGTGTGTGTGTGTGTGTGTGTGTGTGTGTGTGTGTATGCACACACACACACCATAGCTTCTTTTTTTTTTAATGAAATTTATTGACAAATTGGTTTCCATACAACACCCAGTGCTCATCCCAAAAGGTGCCCTCCTCAATACCCATCACCCACCCTCTCCTCCCTCCCACCCCCCATCAACCCTCAGTTTGTTCTCAGTTTTTAACAGTCTCTTATGCTTTGGCTCTCTCCCATTCTAACCTCTTTTTTTTTTTTCCTTCCCCTCCCCCATGGGTTCCTGTTCAGTTTCTCAGGATCCACATAAGAGTGAAACCATATGGTATCTGTCTTTCTCTGTATGGCTTATTTCACTTAGCATCACACTCTCCAGTTCCATCCACGTTGCTACAAAAGGCCATATTTCATTTTTTCTCATTGCCACGTAATACTCCATTGTGTATATAAACCACAATTTCTTTATCCATTCATCAGTTGATGGACATTTAGGCTCTTTCCATAATTTGGCTATCGTTGAGAGTGCTGCTATGAACATTGGGGTACAAGTGGCCCTATGCATCAGTACTCCTGTATCCCTTGGATAAATTCCTAGCAGTGCTATTGCTGGGTCATAGGGTAGGTCTATTTTTAATTTTCTGAGGAACCTCCACACTGCTTTCCAGAGAGGCTGCACCAATTTGCATTCCCACCAACAGTGCAAGAGGGTTCCCGTTTCTCCACATCCTCTCCAGCATCTATAGTCTCCTGATTTGTTCATTTTGGCCACTCTGGCTGGCGTGAGGTGATACCTGAGTGTGGTTTTGATTTGTATTTCCCTGATAAGGAGCAACGCTGAACATCTTTTCATGTGCCTGTTGGCCATCCGGATGTCTTCTTTAGAGAAGTGTCTATTCATGTTTTCTGCCCATTTCTTCACTGGGTTATTTGTTTTTCGGGTGTGGAGTTTGGTGAGCTCTTTATAGATTTTGGATACTAGCCCTTTGTCCGATATGTCATTTGCAAATATCTTTTCCCATTCCGTTGGTTGCCTTTTAGTTTTGTTGGTTGTTTCCTTTGCTGTGCAGAAGCTTTTTATCTTCATAAGGTCCCAGTAATTCACTTTTGCTTTTAATTCCCTTGCCTTTGGGGATGTTTCGAGTAAGAGATTGCTACGGCTGAGGTCAGAGAGGTCTTTTCCTGCTTTCTCCTCTAAGGTTTTGATGGTTTCCTGTCTCACATTTAGGTCCTTTATCCATTTTGAGTTTATTTTTGTGAATGGTGTGAGAAAGTGGTCTAGTTTCAACCTTCTGCATGTTGCTGTCCAGTTCTCCCAGCACCATTTGTTAAAGAGACTGTCTTTTTTCCATTGGATATTCTTTCCCGCTTTGTCAAAGATGAGTTGGCCATACGTTTGTGGGTCTAGTTCTGGGGTTTCTATTCTATTCCATTGGTCTATGTGTCTGTTTTGGTGCCAATACCATGCTGTCTTGATGATGACAGCTTTGTAGTAGAGGCTAAAGTCTGGGATTGTGATGCCTCCCGCTTTGGTCGTCTTCTTCAAAATTACTTTGGCTATTCGGGGCCTTTTGTGGTTCCATATGAATTTTAGGATTGCTTGTTCTAGTTTCGAGAAGAATGCTGGTGCAATTTTGATTGGGATTGCATTGAATGTGTAGATAGCTTTGGGTAGTATTGACATTTTGACAATATTTATTTTTCCAATCCATGAGCAGGGAATGTCTTTCCATTTCTTTAAATCTTCTTCAATTTCCTTCATAAGCTTTCTATAGTTTTCAGCATACAGATCCTTTACATCTTTGGTTAGATTTATTCCTAGGTATTTTATGCTTCTTGGTGCAATTGTGAATGGGATCAGTTTCTTTATTTGTCTTTCTGTTGCTTCATTGTTAGTGTATAAGAATGCAACTGATTTCTGTACATTGATTTTGTATCCTGCAACTTTGCTGAATTCCTGTATCAGTTCTAGCAGACTTTTGGTGGAGTCTGTCGGATTTTCCATGTATAATATCATGTCATCTGCAAAAAGCGAAAGCTTGACTTCATCTTTGCCCATTTTGATGCCTTTGATTTCCTTTTGTTGTCTGATTGCTGATGCTAGAACTTCCAGCACTATGTTAAACAGCAGCGGTGAGAGTGGGCATCCCTGTCGTGTTCCTGATCTCAGGGAAAAAGCTCTCAGTTTTTCCCCGTTGAGGATGATGTTAGCTGTGGGCTTTTCAAAAAAAGGCTTTTATGATCTTTAAGTATGTTCCTTCTATCCCGACTTTCTCAAGGGTTTTTATTAAGAAAGGGTGCTGGATTTTGTCGAAGGCCTTTTCTGCATCGATTGACAGGATCATATGGTTCTTCTCTTTTTTGTTGTTAATGTGATGTATCACGTTGATTGATTTGCGAATGTTGAACCAGCCCTGCATCCCAGGAATGAATCCCACTTGATCATGGTGAATAATTCTTTTTATATGCCGTTGAATTCGATTTGCTAGTATCTTATTGAGAATTTTTGCATCCATATTCATCAGGGTATTGGCCTGTAGTTCTCTTTTTTTACTGGGTCTCTGTCTGGTTTAGGAATCAAAGTAATACTGGCTTCATAGAATGAGTCTGGAAGTTTTCCTTCCCTTTCTATTTCTTGGAATAGCTTGAGAAGGATAGGTATTATCTCTGCTTTAAACGTCTGGTAGAACTCCCCTGGGAAGCCATCTGGTCCTGGACTCTTATTTGTTGGGAGATTTTTGATAACCGATTCAATTTCTTCGCTGGTTATGGGTCTGTTCAAGCTTTCTATTTCCTCCTGATTGAGTTTTGGAAGAGTGTGGTTGTTCAGGAATTTGTCCATTTCTTCCAGGTTGTCCAGTTTGTTGGCATATAATTTTTCATAGTATTCCCTGATAATTGTTTGTATCTCTGAGGGATTGGTTGTAATAATTCCATTTTCATTCATGATTTTATCTATTTGGGTCATCTCCCTTTTCTTTTTGAGAAGCCTGGCTAGAGGTTTGTCAATTTTGTTATTTTTTCAAAAAACCAACTCTTGGTTTCGTTGATCTGCTCTACAGTTTTTTTAGATTCTATATTGTTTATTTCTGCTCTGATCTTTATTATTTCTCTTCTTCTGCTGGGTTTAGGCTGTCTTTGCTGTTCTGCTTCTAGTTCCTTTAGGTGTGCTGTTAGATTTTGTATTTGGGATTTTTCTTGTTTCTTGAGATAGGCCTGGATTGCAATGTATTTTCCTCTCAGGACTGCCTTTGCTGCGTCCCAAAGCGTTTGGATTGTTGTATTTTCATTTTCGTTTGTTTCCATATATTTTTTAATTTCTTCTCTAATTGCCTGGTTGACCCACTCATTCGTTAGTAGGGTGTTCTTTAACCTCCATGCTTTTGGAGGTTTTCCAGACTTTTTTCTGTGGTTGATTTCAAGCTTCATAGCATTGTGGTCTGAAAGTAAGCATGGTATAATTTCAATTCTTGTAAACTTATGAAGGGCTGTTTTGTGACCCAGTATATGATCTATCTTGGAGAATGTTCCATGTGCACTCGAGAAGAAAGTATATTCTGTTGCTTTGGAATGCAGAGTTCTAAATATATCTGTCAAGTCCATCTGATCCAATGTCTCATTCAGGGCCCTTGTTTCTTTATTGACCGTGTGTCTAGATGATCTATCCATTTCTGTAAGTGGGGTGTTAAAGTCCCCTGCAATTACCACATTCTTATCAATAAGGTTGCTTATGTTTATGAGTAATTGTTTTATATATTTGGGGGCTCCGGTATTCGGTGCATAGACATTTATAATTGTTAGCTCTTCCTGATGGATAGACCCTGTAACTATTATATAATGTCCTTCTTCATCTCTTGTTACAGCCTTTAATTTAAAGTCTAGTTTGTCTGATATAAGTATGGCTACTCCAGCTTTCTTTTGGCTTCCGGTCGCATGATAAATAGTTCTCCATCCCCTCACTCTCAATCTAAAGGTGTCCTCAGGTCTAAAATGAGTCTCTTGTAGACAGCAAATAGATGGGTCTTGTTTTTTTATCCATTCTGATACCCTATGTCTTTTGGTTGGCGCATTTAATCCATTTACATTCAGTGTTATTATAAAAGATACGGGTTTAGAGTCATTGTGATGTCTGTATGTTTTATGCTTGTAGTGATGTCTCTGGGACTTTGTCTCACAGGGTCGCCCTTAGGATCTCTTGTAGGGCTGGTTTAGTGGTGACAAATTCCTTCAGTTTTTGTTTGTTTGGGAAGACCTTTATCTCTCCTTCTATTCTAAATGACAGACTTGCTGGATAAAGGATTCTTGGCTGCATATTTTTTCTGTCTAGCACCCTGAAAATCTCGTGCCAATTCTTTCTGGCCTGCCAAGTTTCAAAAGAGAGATCAGTCACGAGTCTTATAGGTCTCCCTTTATATGTGAGGGCACGTTTACCCCTTGCTGCTTTCAGAATTTTCTCTTTATCCTTGTATTTTGCCAGTTTCACTATGATATGTCGTGCAGAAGATCGATTCAAGTTACGTCCGAAGGGAGTTCTCTGTGCCTCTTGGATTTCAATGCCTTTTTCCTTCCCCAGTTCAGGGAAGTTCTCAGCTATGATTTCTTCAAGTACCCCTTCAGCACCTTTCCCTCTCTCTTCCTCCTCTGGGATACCAATTATGCGTATATTATTTCTTTTTATGTATCACTTAGTTCTCTAATTTTCCCCTCATACTCCTGGATTTTTTTATCTCTCTTTTTCTCAGCTTCCTCTTTTTCCATAACTTTATCTTCTAGTTCACCTATTCTGTCCTCTGCCTCTTCAAGCCGAGCTGTGGTGGTTTCCATTTTGTTATGCATTTCATTTAAAGCGTTTTTCAGCTCCTCGTGACTGTTCCTTAGTCCCTTGATCTCTGTAGCAAGAGATTCTCTGCTGTCCTGTATACTGTTTTCAAGTCCAGTGATTAATTTTATGACTATTATTCTAAATTCACTTTCTGTTATATTATTTAAGTCCTTTTTGATCAGCTCATTAGCTGTTGTTATTTCCTGGAGATTCTTCTGAGGGGAATTCTTCCGCTTGGTCATTTTGGATAGTCCCTGGCGTGGTGAGGACCTGCAGGGCACCTCCCCTGTGCTGTGGTGTATAACTGGAGTTGGTGGGCGGGGCTGCAGTCAGACCTGATGTCTGCCCCCAGCCCACCGCTGGGGCCACAGTCAGACTGGTGTGTGCCTTCTCTTCCCCTCTCCTAGGGGCGGGATTCACTGTGGGGTGGTGTGGCTCGTCTGGGCTACTTGCACCCTGCCAGGCTTGTGATGCTGGGGATCTGGCGTATTAGCTGGGGTGGGTAGGCAAGGTGCACGGGGGCAGGAGGGGCAGGCTTAGATCGCTTCTCCTTAGGTGATCCACTTCAGGAGGGGCCCTGTGGCAGCGGGAGGGAGTCAGATCTGCTGCCGGAGGTTTGGCTCTGCAGAAGCGCAGAGTTGGGTGTTTGCATGGAGGGAGCAAGTTCCCTGGCAGGAACTGGTTCTCTTTGGGATTTTGGCTGGGGGATGGGCGGGGGAGATGGCGAGCGCCTTTGTTCCCCACCAAACAGAGCTCTGTCGTCAGGGGGCTCAGCAGCTCTCCTTCCCTTTGTCCTCCAGCCTTCCTGCTTTCCGAGCAGAGCTGTTAACTTATGACCTCCCAGAGGCTAAGTCGCGCTTGTTGTGGGAACACAGTCAGTCAGGCCCCTCCGCTTTTGCAAGCCAGACTCGGGGGCTCTGCTTGGCTGCGAGCCGCCCCTCCGCCCCGGCTCCCTCCCGCCAGTCCGTGGAGCGCGCACCGCCTCGCCGCCCTTCCTACCCTCTTCCATGGGCCTCTCGTCTGCGTTTGGCTCCGGCGACTCCGTTCTGCTAATCCTCTGGCGGTTTTCTGGGTTATTTAGGCAGGTGTAGGTGGAATCTAAGTGATCAGCAGGACGTGCGGTGAGCCCAGCGTCCTCCTAAGCCGCCATCTTGCCTACCTATCACACACCATAGCTTCTTTATCCATTCATCCATCAATGGACATTTGGGCTCTTTCCATACTTTGGCAATTATTGATAGTGCTGCTATAAACATGTGAGTGCATGTGTCCCTTCAAAACAGCACACCTGTATCCCTTGGATAAATGCCTAGTAGTGCAATTGCTGGGTCACAGGGTAGTTTTATTTTTAGTTTTTTGAGGGAACTCCATACTGTTTTCCAGAGTGGCTGCCCCAGCTTGCATTCCCACCAACAATGCAAAAGAGATCCTCGTTCTCTGCATCCTCTCCAACATCTGTTGTTGCCTGAGTTAATATTAGTCATTCTGATAGGTGTGAGGTGGTATCTCATTGTGGTTTTGATTTGTATCTCCCTGATGATGAGTGATTTTGAGCATTTTTTCATGTGTCTGTTGGCCATCTGGATGTTCTTTGGAGAAATGTCTATTCATGTCTTTTGCCCATTTCTTCACTGGATTATTTGTTTTGTGGGTGTTGAGTTTGATAAGTTCTTTATAGATGTTGGATACTAACCCTTTATCTGATATGTCATTTGCAAATATCTTCTCCCATTACGTTGGATGCCTTTTAGTTTTGCTGATTATTTCCTTCACTGTGCAGAAGGTTTTTGTTTTGATGAGGTCCCAGTAGTTCATTTTTACTTTTGTTTCCCTTTGCCTCTAGAGACGTGTTGAGTAAGAAGTTGCTGTGGCCAAGATCGAAGAGGTTTTTTCCTGCTTTCTCCTTGAGGATTGTGGTGGCTTCCTGTCTTACATTGAGGTCTTTCATCCATTTTGAGTTTATTTTTGTGTATGGTGTAAGAAAGTGATCCAGGTCCATTCTTCTGCATGTCGCTGTCCAGTTTTCCTAGCACCACTGGCTGAAGAGACTCTCTTTATTCCTTTGGATATTCTTTCCTGCTTTGTCAAAGATTAGTTGGCCATATGTTTGTGGGTCCATTTCCGGGTTCTCTATTCTGTTCCATGGATCTGAGTGTCTGTTCTTGTGCCAGTACTATACTGTCTTGATGATTATAGCTTTGTAGTATAGCTTGAAGCCTTGGATTGTGATGCCTCCTGCTTTGGTTTTCTTTTTCATGATTACTTTGGCTATTCAGGGTCTTTTCTGGTCCCATACAAATTTTAGGATTATTTGTTCTAGCTCTGTGAAGAATGCTGGTGTTATTTTGATAGGGATTGAATTGAATGTGTAGATTGCTTTGGGTAGTATCGACATTTTAACCATATTTGTTCTTCCTACCCAGGAGCATGGAATCTTTTTCCATTTTTTTTTTGTGTCTTCTTCAATTTTTTTCATAAACTTTCTATAGTTTTCAGTATAGATTTTTCACCTCTTTGGTTAGATTTATTCCTAGGTACTTTATGGGTTTTGGTTCAACTGTAAATGGGATCGATTCCTTGATTTCTCTTTCTGTGGCTTCATTGTTGGTATATAGGAATACAACTGATGGCTGTGCCTTGATTTTATATTGTGAAACTTTGCTAAATTCATGAATCATTTCTAGCAGTTTTTTGGTGGAATCTTTTGGGTTTTCCATATAGATGGCTTTTATGATCTTGAGGTATGATCCTTCTATCCCTACTTTCTTGAGGGTTTTTATCAAGAAAGGATGCTGTATTTTGTCAAATTCTTTCTCTGAATATATTGAGAGAATCATATGGTTCTTGTCCTTTCTATTATTGATGTGATGAATCATGTTAATTGTTTTGCAGATATTGAACCAGCCCTGCATCCCAGGTATAAATCCCACTTGGTCGTGGTGAATAATTTTTTTAATGTGTTGTTGGATCTGGTTGGCTAATATCTTGTTGAGGATGTTTGCATCCATGTTCATCAGGGAAATTGGTCTATAATTCTCCTTTTTAGTGGGGTCTTTGTCTGGTTTTGGAATCTAGGTATTTCTGCTTCATAGACAGAGGGAGTTTTCCTTCCATTTCTATTTTTTGATAACACCTTGAAGAGAACAGGTGTTAACTCTTCCTTAAATGTTTGGTAGAATTCCCTTGGAAAGCCATCTGGCCCTGGACTCGTGTTTTTTGGGATATTTTTGATTACTAATTTGATTTCCTTACTGGTTATGGATCTCTCAAATTTTCTCTTTCTTCCAGTTTCAGTTTTGGTAGTATGTATGTTTCTAGGAATTTTTCCATTTCTTCCAGATTGCCCTTTGTATTGGCATATAATTGCTTATAAAATTCTCTTATTATTGTTTTTATTTCTGCTGTGTTGGTTGTGATCTCTCATCTTTCATTCTTGGTTTTATTTATTTGGGTCCTTTCCTTTTTCTTCTTGATCAAACTGACTAGTGGTTTATCAATTGTGTTAATTCTTTCAAAGAACCAGCTTCTGGTTTAATTTTTCTACTGTTTTTTTTTTTTTTTTGGTTTTGATAGCATTAATTTCTACTCTAATCTTTATTATTTCCTGTCTTATGCTGGTTTTGGGTTTTATTTGCTGTTCTTTTTCCAGCTCTTTAAGGCATAAAGTTAGGTTGTGTATCTGAGATCTTTCTTCCTTCTTTGGGAAGGCCTGAATTGCTATAGACTTTCCTCTTATGACCCGTTGCTGCATTCCAGAGGTTTTGGGTTGTGATGTTATCATTTTCATTGACTTCCATATACTTTTTAATTTCCTCTTTAACTTCTTGGTTAGCCCATTCATTATTTAGTAGGATGTTCTTCAGTCTCCAAGTATTTACCTTTCCAAATTTTTTCTTCTGGTTGATTTCAAGTTTCATAGCATCGTGGTCTGAAATATGCACAGTATGATCTCGATCTTTTTGTACTTAGGGCTGATTTGTGTCCCACTATATGGTCTATTCTGGAGAATGTTTTGTGTGTACTGGAGAAGAATATATATTCTTCTGCTTTAGGATGAAATGTCTGAATATATCTGTTAAGTCCATCTGGTCCAGTGTGTCATTCAACGCCATTGTTTCCTTGTTGATTTTTGATTAGATGATGTGTCTGTTGCTGTGAGTGGGGTGCTGAAATCTCCTACTATTATGGTATTACTATCAATGAGTTTCTTTATGATTAATTGATTTATATATTTTGGTGTTTTCACAATTGGCACATAAATGTTTACAACTGTTAGGTCTTCTTGGTGGATAGACCCCTTGATTATGATATAATGCTCTTCTGCATCTCTTGAGACAGTCTTTATTTTAAAGTCTAGATTGTCTAATATAAGTATGGCTACTCTGGCTATCTTTTGTTGACCATTAGCATGGAAGATGGTTCTCCATCCCCTTGTTTTCAATCTGAAGGTGTCTTTGGGTATAAAGTGGGTGTCTTGTAAACAGCCTATAGATGGATGTTGTTTTCTTATCCATTCTGTTACCCTATGTCTTTTGATTGGAGCATTGAGTCCATTGACATTTAGAGTGAGTACTGAAAGATATGAATTTATTGCCATTATGATGCTTGTAGAGTTGGGGTGTCTGGTAGTGTTCTCTGGTCCTTTCTAATCTTTGTTGCTTTTGGTATGTATGTATGTATGTATGTATGTATGTATGTATGTATTTGTATTTTTATCTTTTCTCCCCTCAGAGAGTCCCCCTTAAAATTTCTTGTAGGGTTGGTTTAGTGGTCACAAACTCCTTTAATTTTTGTTTGTCTGTGAAACTTTTTATCTCTCCTTGTATTTTGAATGACAACCTTGCTGGATAAAGAATTCTTGCCTGCATATTTTTCTGATTCAGCACATTGAATATATCCTGCCACTCCTTTCTGGCCTGCCAATTTTATGTGGATAGGTCTGCGGCAAACCTAATCTGTCCTCCCTTGTAGGTTAGGGACTTTTTTTCCCCTTGCTGCTTTCATGATTCTCTCCTTGCCTGAGTATTTTGTGAATCTGACTATGATATGCCTTGTTGATGGTCGGTTTTTGGTGAATCTAATGGGGGTCCTCTGTGCTTCCTGGATTTCGATGTTTGTGTTTTTCCCCAGGTTAGGACAGTTTTCTGCTATGATTTGCTCACATAAACTTTCTACCCCTATTTCTCTCTCTTCCTCCTCTGGGACCCCTATGATTCTAATGTTGTTCCTTTTTAATGAGTCACTGATTTCTCTAATTCTTAAATCGTTCTCTTTTGCCTTAATCTCCCTCTTTTTTTCTGCTTCATTATTCTCTATAAGTTTGTCCTCTATATCACTGATTCTCTGTTCTGCCTCATCCATCCTTGCCGCCGCGGCATCCACCCATGATTGCAGCTCAGTTATAGCATTTTTTATTTCATTCTGAGTAGTTTTTAGTTCTTTTATCTCTGCATAAAGGGATTCTAATCTATTTTTGACTCCAACTAGTATTCTTATTATCGTGGTTCTAAATTCTGGTTCAGACATCTTGCTTGTATCTGTGTTGGTTAAATCCCTGGATGTCGTTTCTTCATACTCTTTCTTTTGGGGCGAATTCCTTCATTTTGTCATTTCTTAAGGGAGAAAAGGAATTAATGAGGTAGAAAAATTAAAATTAAAAAATATTAAAATTAAAATATTAAACACACACAAATTGAATAAATGGTGCTAGATCCTAGGCGTGTTTTGGTCTGGGTGTTGAAAATGGTTTGACAGATTAGAGAAAAAAAATGGGAAAAAAAGGAAATCATTTGAGAATTTGAAAAAAATGAATACACTGAAGTAGACTAAAATGAGATGATGGGAGTAAAATAGAATTTGAAAATATTTACACAAAAGTAAAGAGTATAGTAGAAAAAAATTAAAGAAAAAAATATTTTTTTCTAGAACCAATTATCCCTTTTATTCCCCACCAGGACAAACCAATATGTAGGCAGTTTTCTTTGCTTAGACATGGAAACAGTTTTAACACTGGCCCTTGTGAAGCCACAATGTACCAAAAGTACTATGCCAAATGTATATATTAGTATCAAAATTCCACATCCCCATATTGGCCACCTCAAGATGAAAACAGATAACTCCCTAAATGTTAACTTGCTCTACTCCCCTAATGTTAAACATAAAAACCACATGGGAAATATAGAAATTCAAATAGAAATAACATAAACCTGTCATAAATCGTAAACAAAATACTATTTGTGGGACAGCATGGATGACAAATGGTCTACTGTGTAAATTTTAAAATAAGGCAGACAAAAGTTGGAAGGCTGGTTAATTTTCCCCTCCTTCTGCTTCAGCTTCATCTCCTTGGGTATCCAATGTCCACAATGTCAAGTTGTCTCTCAGTAATTGCATTATTAGTGTGCTGTCTTTGTAGGACTCTTCACTTAATGTATCGAGTTCAGCAATGGCTTCATCAAAAGCTGTCTTTGCAAGAGAGCAGGCTTTCTCCGGGGAGTTCAGAATCTCATAATAGAACACAGAGAAGTTAAGGGCCAGACCTAAACTGATAGGGTGTGTTGGTTGCATTTCCTTTTTGCTGATCTCAAAAGCTTCTTGGTATGCTTGTTGTGACTGATCCACAATCCCTTTCTTGTCATCACCAGCAGCAACCTCAGCCAAGCAACGATAGTAGTTTCCTTTCATTTTCAAATAGAAGACTTTGCTCTCTGCTTGTGAAGCATTGGGGATCAAAAACTTTTCCAAAAGAGACAGTACATCATTGCAGATCTCTCTGAGCTTGGTCTCAATTTTGTCTCTGTATTCTCGAGCGATCTGCTGTTTTTTCTCAGCCCCTTCCGTCTTTTGCTCAATACTTGAGACGACCCTCCAAGATGACTTGCGGGCTCCTACAACATTTTTATAAGCAACTGAGAGAAGATTCCTCTCATTGGATAATTCAGCTCCTTGCTCAGTTACAGACTTCATGCAGGCTGCCATGTCATCATATCGCTCAGCCTGCTCGGCCAGCTTGGCCTTCTGCACCAGCTCATTTTTATCCATGACTGATGTTCTGTGTCCAGAGTGGGTGGTGGCGGACGGATGGACGGGGGCTCAGCAGTCTCAAGAAAAATATTTTTAATAGAAATTGAAAGTAAAAATGAAATTTTTCTATTTCTGCATTCAAGAAAAAGAAAAGAAATGAAAAAGAGAAAAAAGAAAAAGAAAAAAATCGTTTGAAAATTTGAAAAAGGAAATACTTTGAAGTAGACTAAAATAAAATGATGGAAGTAAACTAGAATTTGAAAAAAATTACACAAAAGTAAAAAAAATATAGTAAAAAATTAAAGAAAAATATTTTAAATAAAAATTGAAAATAAAAATGAATTTTTTCTCTTTCTGTATTCAAGAAAAAGAAAAGTGAAAAAGAAAAAAAAAGAAAGAAAGAAAATTGAATAGATGGACCTGCTAACAGATTGAAATAGGACTGAAATTACTTCATTTTCCCCTAGAAGTCAGTCTATGTAGTGCTTTATAGTCCATAAACTAAGCCGGCAGTGAGACTTGTGTTCTTGAAGAGCGAAGTTGGGCCAGTTGGGTGGGGCTCAGTGTAATGGCTCCATTCTCCACTACCTGGCGCTGCTAGCCTACTGGGGTGGAGTGGTGCTGCGCTTGTAGGTGCCTATGCGCATGCACAGGAGTGGTGAAAATGGTGTCACCCAGGTACTCAGTCTCTAGTATCAGAACTCTGTTCTCCCCAGTCAGCAATCGCGCACCCGTCCTATCTTCAGCTTTTGTCCGCTCCCCGCTTTTTCACTGTCCGTGGCCAAGCCCCAGGTAATACCTCTCTCCTGAGTCTTGTCTCAGAGTCTTGTTTTCGCCAGCCCCTTACTTCCAAAGGACTGCGGCTTTGACCTGTTCTGCCCCTCTGCGGGAGGGTCTCACTGAGCAATGGCCAAATGTTGGCTGCGCCGAGGAACGCTTGCTGGACCCTGCTGCTGCCAGTGCCCTGAGACTGTGGCCAGGTGCCAGCCCACCCCAGAAGAAGTTTGCAAGATAGTGTAGCAGCAACTTTTTAGGGATTATGGAAAATCACAACACACATTTGACACCAGACTCCACCCTTAACGACCTTGTTCCAGTGCCAGAGAATGTGGCTATTCTCGGGTCTGCTCAGACCAGGTGGCTTCAATAGTCTCTACCAAATGTCCTTCCAGCAGTGGAACCGTTTTTCCCCATGTGGCTCAAGAACCTCCTGGACCCCACTCTGCTCCTGGGGATTCGCCCTTCCCACCAGAGCACCGCCAGGTATCAAGCTGCGGAGTTGCAGACTTTGCTCTCCCCTTCTTTACGGTCTTAATGGAATTTAAACCCTCTCCTTTCTCCTTTCTCCATTCTTCCTTTTTAGTTTAGTCCCTGTGGCTGTTTCCAATTTTCCACTTTCCCTCTAGCTGCTTTTGGGGAGGGCTGCTTTTCCCGTATTCTCCCCCCTCCCCCCACCCCCACCGTCTCTGTCCTCTCTCCGCCCACAAAAGCAACTCCCTGCCCGCTGTGGCTTCTCGCTCCCCAAGTTCACATCTCTGTGCCACGTACCTGCTAAATTCTGTGGTTCAGGTTGTGCAGATTGTTGTGTTAATCCTCCAATCAGTTTTCTAGGTGTGCAGGATGGTTTAGTGTTGGTCTGGCTGTATTTCATGGACAGGAGACACACAAAAAACTTCCATCCTGTTCCTCCATCTTGGCTCCTCCCCTTAGTTTCATTCATCGTTTTTATTCTGTTTCATTTATTTCCATTCTGATTTTTATCATTTCCCTTTTCTACTAATTTTGGGCTTTGTTTTAGTTCCTTTAGAAGTCACATTAGATCATTTATTTGGGATTTTTCTAGTATTTTGAGTTAGGCCTGGATCACTGTGAACTTCTCTCTTAGAACTGCTTTTGCTGCACAGATTTTGTAAAGTGTTCCATTTTCATTTGTTTCTTCTTTGATTTCTATTTGACCTACTGGTGGTTTTGTAGCATGTTCTTCATTTGCTGTATATTTGTGTGTTGTCTTACTGTAATTGATTTCTAGTTTCATAGTTTTGTGGTTGGAGAAAATGTGTCATATTATTTCATTCTTCTTGAATTTACTGAGAATTGTTTTGTAGCCTAACATGATCTATTTTGGAGAATGTTCATGTATGTGCACCTGAAGAGAATGTGTATTCTGCAGTTTTTGGATGAGTATTCTGTATCTGTCTATTAAGTACATCTGATCTAACATGTCATTTAAGGCCAGTATTTCCTTATTGATTTTCTGTCTAGATGATCTATTCATTGATGTAAATGGAGTAGCAAAGTCCCTTACTATAATTGTTTTACTGTCAATTTCTCCCTTTATGTTTGTTAATATTTGTTTTTTATATTTAGGTGTTCTTGTGATGGGTGCATAAATATTTATGAGTATTGTATCGTCTTCTTGGATTGATCCCATTATCATTATGTAATTCCCTTCTTTGTCTTTTGTTACAATTATGGTTTTAAAATATATTTTTTCTTACATGAGTACTGCTACTCCAGCTTTCTTTTCATTTTATATGCATGGAATATAATATTATTTATATTATATATAATAATACATTTTCCATTCCTTCACATTCACTCTGTGTCTTTAGATCTGAAGTGAATGTCTTATAGGCATCATACGTATGGGTTTTGTTTTTTAAATCCATTCAGCCACCCTGTTCCTTTTGATTGGAGCATTTTGTTCATTTTCATTTAAAGTAATTATTGATAGGCATGTACTTATCGCCATTTTAATTATTTTCTGGTTGTTTGATAGTTTTTCTCTGTTCCTTTCTTCTCTTGGTCTCTTCCTTTATGATTTGATGGTTTTCTGTAGTGTTATGTTTGGGTTCCTTTCACATTATTTTTTGTGTATCGTAAGTTTTTTTTTCTTGGGGTTACCATGAGGTTTATATGTATATACATTGTATATACATTGACATACATATGTGTGTGTGTGTGTGTGTGTATATGTGTGTGTATATATATATGTATATATATATATACACATATATATCATTTATGTTATTGATATATACGTATATATATGTCAATCTATTTTAATCTAGATAGTTGTTTAAGTCTGAATGCATTCTAAAAGCATTACAATTTTACTTCTCCATTACCACATTTTATGTTTCTGATGTCATATTTGACATCTTTTTTATTTTATGTATCCCTTACTACTTATTTTAGCTATAGTTACCTTTACTGTTTTTGTCTTTACCCTTCATACTAGCATCTTGAAGTGGCTGACCCACTGCCTTTATTATATATTTGCCTATATGGTAAGAAATTTTCCTTATATAGATTTCATAGACTTTTTAAAAAATTTCTAGCCATGACCTTTTCTGTTTCTCTTACAGAATACCCTTTAACATTTTTTTATAAGGCTGGCTTGGAGGTGATGACTCATTTAGTTCGCTTGTCTGGGAAAATCTTTCTTCTTGAATTTTGAATGATAGCCTTACTGGGTAGATTTTCTTCGTTGAAAGTTTTTCTCTTTCAGCACTTTACCTAAATCCTGCTGCTCTTCTAGCCTGAAAATTTCTGCTGAAATATCAGACAATTCTAAAGAATTTCCCATGTGACTATTTGATTAATATTCTTTGTTTATCTTTAGCCATTTTATGATTATGTCTTGGTTTAGATCTCTGTGTTCATTTTCTTTGGGACTCTATGCTTCCTGACCTGGTATCTGTTTCCTTCCCCAGGTTAGGGAATTTTTCAGCAATGGTTTCTTTAGTAACTATTTTGCCCTTTCTCTCTTTTCTTCTTCTGGGACCCTTACAAATGTGAATATAAGAAATTTCATTTTGTCCCAGAGGTCTCTTAAATTATCCTCACTTTTAAATCTTTTAAAACAATTTTAGGGAGAGAGAGAGAGCACATAAGTTGTGAAGAGAGGCAGAGGGAGAGAGAGAGAGACTCTCAAGAGGGCTCCATGCTCAGCAGGGAGCCTGACACAGAGCTGAATCTCATGACCCTGGGATCATGACCTGGTGCTAAATCAAGAGCCAGACACTCAACTGAGAGCGTCACCCAGACACCCCATCCTCATTTTTAAAACTTATTTTGTTTCTTTTTGTTGTTCTGATTGGGTGATTTCTACTCTTCTAACAAGTTGCTGGTCCATTTTTTTCTGTATCATCTGCTATTGATTCCCTCTGGTGTATTTTTCATTTCAGTTTTTGTATTCCTCAGCACTTGGTTGGTTCTTTGTTATATATTTTAATTTTTTGTGGGGATTCTCACTCATGGTTCCACCATCCTTCTCCTGAGTTCAGTGGACATCTTTATTATCATTACGATGAACTCTTTATCAGGTAAATTACTTATCCCTTTTTCATAAGATTTTTTTTTCTGGGGTTTTATCTTGTTCTTTCATTTAGAACATATTCCTCTGTCTTGTCATTTTGTTTGGCTTTCTGTTTGTTTTTATGAATTAGGTAGAACAGCTACCTCTCCTGGTCTTGAAGGAGTGGCCTTATGTACGAGCGTTTCCTGTGTAGACTGCATGTACCTGACTGGAGAGGCTGCAGACTGGGTGTGAGGGTCTTGGATCTTGCTGTACGGGGGCTACCTTGACAAGACAACTGGAGCTATAGAAGACCTGATCCAGATGTCCCTTGGTGCGCCATACTAGGGCTTCCTTGGCAGGGTACTGCAGCAGATGCAGGCTAGGAAGATCCTGGGGTGTACCATGCTGGGACTGCCTTAGAAGACAGCTAGACCTGGAGTGGGCATGGGATAATGGGGTCTCTGGGCATGCTAAACTGAGGCTGCCTTGGTAGAGTGGCTGGAACTGGAGCAAGCATGGGGCAAGGGATCTGGGTGTGCCACACTGGAGTTTTCTTTGCATGGCACCTGGATGAGGCACAGGCCAGTGAAGTCCCAGGATGCATTGCATTAGTCCTGCCTTGGGATGACTTGTTTGGGTGCATGCAGGCTGAGCATCAATTTTGGATTGAAGACTCCCAGTTTATGATATGTTCTTTTGTGCATAGTAACTTACTAAACGCTATTTCACTGTCATGGTTTTAATCTTTATTGTTTTTGAATTTTTGACAACACACACCTGTGTCCTCTTTAAATCCAGCTGCCCATACTTGCCACTTCTGCTAGGGCAGTCATATATGAATTTCTTTTTCACAGGAGAAAACTCCAACTTACAGACATCTAGAGGAGTCAGTCTATAAGTTGGACTAAGCCATTGCAATTGTTTCTCTACAGTTTCAACTAAGAGACAAAGAAAGGGTAGTTAGTAAATTTCCTGAGCTGAAAGAACAGTTGCAGTCAAGTCAATCCCATGTGAACTATGAAAGAGCAGGAAATGTGCAAGTGGATGACTTGGGCCTACAGAGAGGGGAGCCTAGCAAACAGGGAGGTGGGGCAAGACCTGGTCAGTAACAAGTGTAAGAGATGGAAAGTGATACCCCTGAGTGAGTCCCTAACTTTCTGATTCCCAACTTCAGATTCCATGAAGCCTCACTACGCTTACATTCAAAATAATACTGTCAGTCTTTTTAGTAACCACATCCCATGACTTTGCTTTTGCAAGTTGGAGTATTCTTAACAGTCTGATCACACACCTAGAAAAGGACACAGCAAACTAAGGGAACACACTCAGATGGGGGGGATAGGACAGTGGCCTACTTCTTCAGACATCTGTGCTTTAAAAGGAACGTGCTTAAATGGGGACACTAGCTTCTAATCCTCTTGTTTTACCTTTACGGGATGAAACTTCTACCCTATGAATGAACTGGGATAAAGGAAATTGAGACTTAAGTATTTCTTTTTCTTTCTGTACCTGTGTCAAAAATTCTGTCTTATAAATGGTGGAAAGGTGGATAAAAGAGCCCCTGACTTCTCTGCCACACTTGCCAGGAACTTAACCTGAAACATGTAGCTGGAGGGACACTGGTGAGAAATTCTAATGGCTGCCTCCTACAATAAAACACTGTATCCCTTGAGTGCGAGCTGAAGGATGACAGTCCTACCTTCTTGTCTACCCATCCAGAGTGGAGCTTCTGTCCTGAGTTGAATGGGGAGAGGGAGTGGGCTATGGCTTATATGTCACAGGATCTAGCTGTTCTTAGCAAGATTTAATAGATTTTCATGAATAAATGTTTTTAGTCTATGATCTTTATGGACAACTTATTTGTCTTAATTAGAACAATTTAAAGAGATTTTTTATGTTTTTATTGAAGTATAACTAACATACAGTGTTATATTAGTATGTACAATATAATGATCCAAAAATTGTACACATTGCTCAGTGCTCATTCACTAAGTGTACTCATTATCCCCTTTACCCACCTTTCCTCTGTATTTGAGTCTGTTTCATTGTTGTTGTTTTCTTTATTCATTTGTTTTCTTAAGTACCATATGTGAGGGAAATCATGGTAGTTGTCTTTCTCTGACTTACTTCACTTAGCATTATACACTCTAGGTTCATCTGTACTGTTGTAAATGGCAAAATATTTCATTCTTTTTTATGGATGAACAATATTCCATTGTATATATATATATCACCTCTTTTTTATCCATTCATTTATTGATAGACACTTGGGTTGCTTCCATATCTTGACTACCGCACATAATGCTGCAGTAAACATAGGGGTGTATATTTCTTTTCAAGTTACTGGTTTCATTTTCTTTGGGTAAATACCCAGTAGTAGAATTACTGGATCATATAGTAATTATATTTTTAATTTCTTTTAGGAATCTCCATACTGTTTTCCACAGTGGCTGCACTAATCTGTATTCCCACCAAGAAAAGATTTTTTATTTCTGTGTCCTCTCCAACACTTGTTATTTCTTCCCTTTTTGAATTTAGCCAATATGACAGGTGTGAGGTGATAGCTCATTGTGGTTTTGATTTGCATTTCCCTGATAGCGATGGTTGAGCATCTTATCATGTGTCTGTTGGCCATCTATATGTTTTCTTTGGGAAAAGGTCTATTTAGGTCCTCTGCCCATATTTTAATCAAATTTTGGGAGTGTTGAGTTGTATAAGTTCTTTAAATATTTTGGATATTAACCCCTGATTAGATATATCACTTTCAAATGTAGTCTCCCATTCAGTAGGTTGCCATTTTGTTTTGTCGATGGCTTTTTTGGTGTGCGAAAGCTTTTTGTTTTGATGTAGTCCCAATTGTTTAGCTTTGCTTTTGTTTCTCTTATCTAAAGTGATATCTAGAAAAATGTTTCTACGGCTAATGTCAAAGAAGTAACTGCCTATGTTTCTTCTAGGAGTTTTATGGTTTCATGTCTCACATTTAGGTCTTTTTAATCCACTTACAGTTTATTTTTGGATATGGTGTAAAAAAGTGATCCGGTTTCATTCTTTTGCATGTAGTTGTACAGTTTTCCCAGCACCATTAGTTGAAGAGACCATTTTTCCCCATTTTTAAAAAATTTTTTTAATGTTTATTTTTGAGAGAGAGAGAGAGAGAGCACACGCAGGGGATGGGCAGAGAGGGGAACACAGAATTCAAAGCAGGTTGCAGGCTCTGAGCTGTCAGCACAGAGCCCAATGTGGGGCCTGAACCTACAAACCGTGAAGTCATGACCTGAGCCAAAGTCGATCACTTAACCGACTGACCCACCCAGGTGCCCCCATTTTTTCCCCATTTTATATTCCTGCCTCCTTCATCGTAGATTAATTGACCATATAGGTGTGGGTTTATTTCTGGGTTCTCTCTTCTGTTTCATTGATTTATTTGGTTCTTTGTTTTGTTTTGTTTTGCCAGTACCCTATTATTTTGATTACTACAACTTTGTAGTAAATCTTTAAATCTGGGATTGTGATACTTTCAGCTTTGTTCTTCTTTCCCCAAATTGCTTTAGCTAGTGGGATCTTTTATGTTTCCATAGAAGATTTAGGATTATTTGTTTTAGTTCTGTGCAAAATGTTGGTATTTGGTAAGAATTGCCTTAAATCTGTAGATTACTTTGGGTAGTATAGACATTTTAACAATATTTGTTACTCCCATACATGAGCATGGGATATCTTTCCATTTATTTGTGTTATCTTCAGTTTCTTTCATCATTGTTTTGTAGTCTTCACAGCATTATGTCTTTCACCTTGTTGGTTAAGTTTATTCCTGGGTATTTTATTTTTGGTACAATTTCAAAAGACTTTAAGTAGTTGTTTAAAATCATTTTCATCAGTTATGATGATTTTACCAGAGAGTAGGGCCACAGAGCTCTTCCTATCACCATTCTAGAAGAGGGACTCCAATGAATATATGCTTAAGATTTCATAATTTCATACAATTCCTATTGTTTGTATCATGACTGTTACTTGCATTATCAGATACCATTTAAAAAGTAAAATATTTAAAGGAAAACATTAGTGTTTTAAAACTGGGGGAAATATGTTTAGCATATTTTCAGAGGATTTTTTTAATTACTAAAAGAGAATCATTTGTATTTCAACTACTTTCATATACACAGATGCTTCCAATCAGCTTGAGGGCACTTGAAAAGAGTTGATTCTTTTAAATATTCTAACTTCCCTTTTACAATCAATTCTTACACAAGATTTTGTAGCTTTCAGTCATGCCCCTGTCTAAAGTAGAATAATAATTCTTTCCTTTGTTTCTTGGCTAAGAATTCTTGAGGTCTCCATGGTATTCCTGCTTATGTTTGGACTCCATGGTATTCATCATGATTGTTTACTTGAAATGAAATTGATTCGGAATTGATGTGTGTCAAAACTGTGAACAATCTGAGACTTTACCATGCTTACAAGCTAACAGGTTAGCATACCACACTTTTCATGGGTGCTGGCAGAAGACCCAAGATTCTTAGATGAAACAGAAAGCATAATTCATTAGAGCAACAGCCATAGTCACGTTATCATCATTTTATTTTGGTTACTTGAGCCCCAGTTCCCACATGACAACACCATGAGGGTAGGGTGACTTTTGCATTATAGGAGAGGAATCCTCAGTTTAGAAAACCCAAATCTTGTATATTTTACAAGAGTCCTGCCTCAACTTTGCACCAGAGAGAGGCATTATATTTCTTACCCTGGACAGTAAATAAATCTGCCTTTTATTACAGAGGGAGACACTATCTTTATCTTTCAAGATTGTTTGTGATACAAATATTCTTGAAAAGATAGTCTAAAACATAGCTACTCAGTAGTGCTTGTACATGCAACACGTACATAAATGTGAGACTCGTGGAAAACAGTCTCCCAGCAGTGTGAATCATTTAGTTTCAACGTTTTTCAATGACAACCTAATCAAAAAGCAGCGCCTGAAAATGGGAACTTCATTGGAAACAGTGATTCATACAGGTGACATTTCATTTACCTGAAGTTTATACTTGCAGGTGCCAAAATTCCCAATGATAAGTACTTGTGATGGAAACATTCAAAATATATATAACAAATTATTGTGTCATTTTCAACAGATGGTAGAAACACACAGACATTTATTAGTATGGATACACAACATGATAGTTATAACCTATTCTATAAGATCACTGTGCTTTGGGGAGATCTGACTGGTGCTTACATAAAAGGCTCCCCCAAAGCAAGTATGACAACATGCTAGAGTAGGAATTGTCTAACTAGTCTAACTCAGTTGGCTAAATCCTCAGAACCAATAGTTATTTAGGAATTAAACCAACCCTTCTAAGAGTGAAGGAATTCTAGGATCTTATACTTTGCCCTGGAGTGGTAAAAAATAAATGCATTTATAATATATTAGCCAATCTGTATCTTAAATATCCTGAATTTTAATTAATGAAAACCCATTACTAGTACCCACTAAGTTGAGAAAAACCCACTAATTTCATCAGTGAAAACTCATTTAAAAATTTGGTGTGCTAAATAACAAAACATCCAGTGTGGATCAGAATAGTTAAAAATGCTTATAGTGGCTGGGTCTTTTCATATTAAATGCTGGAAAATGTATTCTTGATCAGGGTGAAACTTATCTCCTCAAAAAGTGTGGACTAAACTCCTCAAACTAAACATGCATATGCACTGTCAGTACTGCATACAGTGTAAGTTACAGACTTCATGGTACGAGGTTACTGTTAATTCCATTTTGCAGCTGAGGAAACAGAGGCACAGACTGGTTATGGAACTTGCTTAGCGTCACAAAGACAAGAAATGGCAGGCCTAGTTCAGAGTCAGCATCCAGTTCTGTTGAGTGCTATAATTCACTGCTGGGTTCTGCTGCATCTTTAATTTTTTTCCCCATATGCTGTCTCTACCAAGTAGTCGATTTCCATTATTTACTTCTTTTATGGGTCTCCTTTTCCTGCTTCTACTAGTTAGCAAATTAAAATTCTCTGGGAGCTGAAAATCCAGATATAGGAGTTCTTTGGGCTTTTTGCAATCAGTAGGATTGAATGAAAAGAGTGGGCCCTGGATTTGGTACTGAGGCCTTGTGAAAGCTGCTTCCAGGATTCCTAAAGGCTGTGGAAATCTGTCCTCTCTATAAGTGGTTTGTGACTGTGTTTAATTTTAAGGTTAACAAAGGGGGAAGTGGGAGCAGGTGATGGCTGGGTTGCACTTGATGACTTTGGGAGAACGTTTCTGTGGTGACCGTCTGGTATTGTGTAAGGATGATTATTAATTCCAGCTATCAGCAGGGCCCGAGCCAGATTAATCTCCATATGGCAGAGAGGCACAAGAGATGTGAGTGTAACCATCGATATACACAGGTCTCAACCTTATCTACATGCTGGCATGGAGCATGTCAGTTTCTAATTCTTCTCTGGGAATATATCATTTGATTCATGTGTGAAAGATCAGTGAGGGAGGTGTATAAATCGCAGTTTTGTTCAGCCTCCTGGGCAGTTTGAGCCTGCTAATTTCTACAGCATGCATGATATATAACAGAACAGCAACCTTTCAGATTTACAGTCTCTCCTTTGAGTCAAAATTAAGCAGGCAACCATTTATTAACATTTCAAAGACAAAGACCTATGTTCTGGTTAGCACTACAAGTTTAGAGAAGTTTGATGAATGAAAAGCCCTTCTCAATCTCTTTACCCAAGGTGTTCATTTGTGAGTATGTGCAAGCATATGTGAGTGTTGGAGAGTTGTGTATACCCCTGGTATACACAAGGCTTACTCTCTCGCTTCAGTTAGGTCCCTGGTCAAATGTTCTTTATCTGCTAGGTTTTCCCTGACCATACTTTGTTAAATAAGACTCCTCCCCATCCTCCACTGTCACTTCTCTTATGCCATCTTTATGTACCTTCGTAGAATGTATTGCCACTCAATACATACATCTATTCTGGCTGTCAGTCTCTCTACTTAGACTCTGAGCTCAATGAGAGCAAGGATTCTGTCTCACTCCATGATCACATCCTTAGACCCTAGAAGAGTACCTGGCACACAGTAGGGATTCAGTGAGGATTTGATAAAGGAAAATGAAATGTTTGCAAAGTTTCTTCTGTGCTTTCGATTGGCAATGGAGAATAGGCAATTAATGTCATTCAACATTCAAAGTAAAGGACTTTAATTTGCACAGTGCTGTTGGCAAAAAATATTTCATTTAACTGCCATTAGCCCTTGTCCTGGAATGACTCCATGCTGTTGAATTGCAAATATTTCTGCTTTCATTTGGAAGAATCAGTGAAATTGTGTGATAGCAACTGAATTTTTCCCTTTTTTTTTTAACATGCAATTTGCTATCTATAGAATAACTAGATTATCCCTAATGGTAAAACACAAATAATAAGCATTTTGATCCAGACAAGTTGGAGAAAGGCCAAAAACTAATAAAAGTAAAGGGATAAAATAACACAACCTCCTCAGATTAAGTAAATTGACTAATGAGAAAAAAAGTTTAGTTACCAGTGGCACCAAAATGAAACATTAGTAATGTTTATTACTAGAAACCTGGAGAACCTAAAATTATTCTATTATTTTTCTTTAATGCTTAATTTAACCAGTAGTCATAATGATACAGAAAACCTTTCAGGGAAGAAGGTCATTATGAAAAAGGTGGAATTTGCTCCATAATTCTGAGATATTGCAAATGTTACTAAATACTCATATTCTACAGTACACTGTTTTCCAGAGGCACCAGGCTTTATGAAACAATTATTTTTAAGTCTCCATCAAAATAGGCAAAATTTTCCTTTTCCTAAAATTTGTAGCTGAATTCTAAAATTCAGTAGACAAGGGCTCCCAACATATTTCGTACTTAATGTCCTGTGTCCAGGATGTAGTGGAGGCCAAGATGAGGTAAGTATTTAGATTGTTCACCAGTCACAGGAAAGCACACGCAGCTTGAGCCACACACACTTCCAGAGACCATTGTCAAAGGCTGTTCCTACCCAGGATTCTCAGTTGTTTATCTCTATCCAAATTCATTATGATTTTCCTCTCACTTGTAAAGGTCTTCCCTCATCCCTCATTTCCTTCTCAATCTTCAACCCACCTATAATTTGTGACCCAATTCCATTCTTCCTTGGGAAGTCCTGCCTGGCTACTCTAGCTCATGAGTATGAATGCTCAGTGCCATATAGAATTATAAAGAGGAGATATTGATAAGTATTTATTGAGCTCTTACAATGTGCCGAGACTGCAGGTTACCAATATTATCTCACTTAATCTTCCTAATAACCTGTGAGGTAGATAGTATCATCATCCACGTTTTTTTGCAAATGACGATTAGAAGGATTAGCGAATGTCTGAAACCATTTGCTCTATAGAGGTGAGGCCTGTGGTCAAACCAAGGGAATTTCCACCACACATAACTTAATTTCCATGCTGCTGTATAGTTATTGTTGTCTCATGTCTCATTTTTGCCTGCCAAACTGGATCATAAGGTCCTTTAAGCAAGAAACCAACCCTATATTTCTTTAGTACACTGCTTAAAGATTTTCATGATTGCCCAGTAGACATAAGTAAATAGTTGCTGATTGTTTGATAGAGTGGTCTAAGACAATTTCCTTTTTCACAGTCCCAGAGAGATGACCATCACATCTTGTCTATTGTTTCCCTTTTTTTATTTCTCGACCATCCCTTGAGGCCGTTTGTTTACTAACAGAGATGAGTTGTTTGATTTACCCAAACCCAACATAAGGCAATGCTTTTTCTCAGTGACTTAATGGCTAGGCTAGATAATGCTTGTTCCTTTATTCATTTCTTATGGAAACTACTTAAGACAGCTTCAGTCTCCAAAGAGATTCATCTTTGCCAGCCCCATTCATTGCTCTGTAATCAACTGTAGAGTATTTGAGCCCTCTCAAAACAATAGAGGAAAACCCAGTTTACTCTCCCCCTTTTATAGGTATGGAAACTGAGACTAGTTGGCCATAGCAGGTATCATGCTTCCCAAAAATTGGTCCTTGGCTTCTTTCGCTGCACTATTATTGGGCCACTACAAAAGCCATGAAGGATACTGCATGAGGGCTCATTCCTTGACTCTCCTGGACCTAGAGTTCTATGCAAATATCAACAAAGCAAGGTAATAGGTAACAATCTTTTAAGAGTTCAGAGAAGGCAGAGTATACTCAGTGTGGACTAAGTATAGTCAGGGATAACTCCTCAGAGGAAGGTATAAGTGACTTGGTAATTAAGGGTTGTGCAAGATTTTGGCAGGAGAAGATGGAAAGGGGTTGTGGACTAGAACAGTATAGAAGTGGTAACACCAAAGCTATACTTGGAGAGTATTTGACAATATGAGAATATTGGCTAGAGGAAGGTCCTCGTGGAAGAGTGGGGAGAAAATTACCTCTGCCAGAGATCCACACATCTGAGGAAAAGCCTAAGAAAATTTTCAGTTGGAAATATCAAAGTTTTTGAGCATGAAGGTGATGTGATAGAGGTGTTTTGTGAAAATTTATCTAATTGTGGCTGGCGAGTTCAACTTGAGTGGAAAGTAACTGGAAGTAGGCCAGCCAACTTAGAGGCAAATTTAGATGCTTTAGGGCCTGTTTACTTCAGAGCTCCCACACATTACAATGAAGCCAGTTAGTATCTTATGACTCAGAGAAGTGAGATTTAATTTTTGATCTAAACATTTTCCTGGTAAAAGGAAAGAGGGATTTTGATGAGGGAGATCTGTTAGACATGGAGATGCTCTACCTACATACCTCTTCAGCGAAGGACTTGATGGTCCTTGAAGGACTTGATGCCCACAGTAGTGGGCAATTAGGTCATTGGGTAACCTGCAGCTCTCAGCATGTTCAGGATCTGTCTAAGCCAAGAGCTACTCAGGGCATGCTTCCTGGTGGCTAAGTAAGGCAGGGTATAAGGTATGGCCATTTCTCAAGATGCAAGACATCCTGATGAACAGAGGAGTGAGTTGCAGTTTTGTGGGACCTGCACTGAAGTTCAGTTTTTCCCTTTCCTCAAATCTGCTTCCAAATCTCAACGATTAACTTAATGGATATTTAGTTTCTCACATAACGCATGTTCATAGCAGGTGTTCTGGGATTTCTGATCTTGCTTTGCTTATGTTTTGGATCTAGGATCTTGTTGGACAGACTTCCAATACTGTGTACCTCTTCACTCAGTTATTCTCTTTGCTGTGCATTATGGTGATGGCCATGGCAGAGGGAAAAAGAATTCTGGAAGGTCTCACATTCAAATACTTTAGCCTGGAAATGGTATGTGTGACTTCCATTCATGCTTACCAGCCAGAAGTAGTCACTTAGACTCACCCCACTGCCCGGAAGTGTAGGAAGTGCAATCTTATCATTAACCAAGAGGAGGAGGGACCTAGAAATATTTGATCAAGTCCACAAATAACAAAAATATTTGCATTTTTCTTTCTTTCTTTCTCACTAATGTCCTACTTTTATTATTTTCCAATTGGCTCCCTGAACTTAAAACCTGCCAGCATGCCCACAGACACTGCTGAGGGTTTTTAAGAATCCCCTGGGACTGTGGATCATCAAGAGACTTTTCCTCTCTGTCTAAAATAGGGGTGTATAACGCTGTGCTTCTGCGGATCCATCCCTCCGGTGGGTCTGACTCCCTCCCGGTGCCGCAGGGCCCCTCCCAAACTGGATCTCCGAAGGAAAAGTGAGTTGAGCCTGCCCCTCCCGCCCCTGTGCACTTTGCCCATCCACCCCAGATAATACGCCAGATCCACAGCACCACAAGCCTGGCAGTGTGCAAGTAGCCCAGATGGGCCACGCCACCCCACAGTGAATCCCACCCCTAGGAGAGGGGAAGAGAAGGCACACACCAGTCTGACTGTGGCCCCAGCAGTGGGCTGGGGGCAGACATCAGGTCTGACTGCGGCCCTGCCCACCAATGCAAGTTATTCAAGACAGCATAGGGGAAGTGCCCCGCAGTCCTGCACCACTCCAGGGACTATCCAAAATGACGAAACGGAAGAATTCCCCTCAGAAAAATGTCCAGGAAATAACAACAGCCAACGAACTGATCAAAAATGATTTAAACAATATAACAGAAAGTGAATTTAGAATAATAGTCATAAAATTAATTGCTGGGCTTGAAAACAGTATAAAGGACAGCAGAGAATCTCTTGCTACAGAGATCAAGGGACTAAGGAACAGCCAGGAGGAGCTAAAAAATGCTATCAATGAACTGCAAATTAAAATGGAGACAACTACAGCTCGGCTTGAAGAGGCAGAGGAGAGAATAGGTGAACTAGAAGATAAAATTATGGAAAAAGAAGAAGCTGAGAGAAAGAGAGATAAAAAAATCCAGGAATATGAGAAGAAAATTAGAGAACTAAGTGATGAACTAAAGAGAAATAATATACGCATAATTGGTATTCCAGAGGAGGAAGAGAGAGGGAAAGGTGCTGAAGGTGTACTTGAAGAAATAATAGCTGAGAACTTCCCGGATCTGGGGAAGGAAAAAGGCATTGAAATCCAAGAGACACAGAGAACTCCCTTCAGACGTAACTTGAATCAATCTTCTGCACGACATATCATAGTGAAACTGGCAAAATACAAGGATAAAGAGAAAATTATGAAAGCACCTAGAGATAAACATGCTCTAACATATAAAGGGAGACCTATAAGACTCGTGACTGAACTCTCTACTGAAACTTGGCAGGCCAGAAAGGAATGGCAGGAGATCTTCAATGTGATGAACAGAAAAAAATATGCAGCTGAGAATCCTTTATCCAGCAAGTCTGTCATTTAGAATAGAAGGAGAGATAAAGGTCTTCCCAAACAAACAAAAACTGAAGGAATTCGTCACCACTACACCAGCCCTACAAGAGATCCTAAGGGGGATCCAGTGAGACAAAGTACCAGAGACCTCGCTACAAGCATGAAACCTACGGACATCACAATGAATCTAAACCCGTATCTTTCTATAATAACACTGAATGTTAATGGACTAAATGCACCAACCAAAAGACATAGGGTATCAGAATGGATAAAAAACAAGACCCATCTATTTGCTGTCTACAAGAGACTCATTTTAGACCTGAGGACACCTTCAGATTGAGAGTGAGGGGATGGAGAACTATTTATCATGCCACTGGAAGTCAAAAGAAAGATGGAGTAGCCATACTTACATCAGACAAACTAGACTTTAAAGGCTGTAACAAGAGATGAAGAAGGGCATTATATAATAATCACAGGGTCTATCCATCAGGAAGAGCTAACAATTATAAATGTCTATGCGCCAAATACAGGAGTCCCCAAATATATAAAACAATTACTCACAAACATAAGCAACCTTATTGATAAGAATGTGGTAATTGCAGGGGACTTTAACACTCCACTTACAGAAATGGATAGATCATCTAGACACACAGTCAATAAAGAAACAAGGGCCCTGAATGAGACATTGGATCAGATGGACTTGACAGATATATTTAGAACTCTGCATCCCAAAGCAACAGAATATATTTTCTTCTTGAGTGCCCATGGAACATTCTCCATGATAGATCACATACTGGGTCACAAAAAAGCCCTTCATAAGTATACAAGAATTGAAATCATACCATGCATACTTTCAGACCACAATGCTATGAAGCTTGAAATAAACCACAGGAAAAAGTCTGGAAAACCTCCAAAAGCATGGAGGTTAAAGAATACCCTACTAAAGAATGAATGGGTCAACCAGGCAATTAGAGAAGAAATTAAAAAATATATGGAAACAAACGAAAATGAAAATACAACAATCCAAATGCTTTGGGATGCAGCGAAGGCAGTCCTGAGAGGAAAATACATTGCAATCCAGGCCTATCTCCAGAAACAAGAAAAATCCCAAATACAAAATCTAACAGCACACCTAAAGGAAATAGAAGCAGAACAACAAAGACAGCCTAAACCCAGCAGAAGAAGAGAAATAATAAAGATCAGAGCAGAAATAAACAATATAGAATCTAAAAAAACTGTAGAGCAGACCAACGAAACCAAGAGTTGGTTTTTTGAAAAAATAAACAAAATTGATAAACCTCTAGCCAGGCTTCTCAAAAAGAAAAGGGAGATGACCCAAATAGATAAAATCATGAATGAAAATGGAGTGATTACAACCAATTCCTCAGAGATAGGAGCAATTATCAGGGAATACTATGAAAAATTATATGCCAACAAACTGGACAACCTGGAAGAAATGGACAAATTCCTAAACACCCACACGCTTCCAAAACTCAATCAGGAGGAAATAGGAAGCTTGAACAGACCCATAACCAGCGAAGAAATTGAATCAGTCATCAAAAATCTCCCAACAAATAAGAGTCCAGGACCAGATGGCTTCCCAGGGGAGTTCTACTAGATGTTTAAAGCAGAGATAATACCTATCCTTCCCAAGCTATTCCAAAAAATAGAAAGGGAAGGAAAACTTCCAGACTCATTCTATGAAGCCAGTATTACGTTGATTCCTAAACCAGACAGAGACCCAGTAAAAAAGAGAACTACAGGCCAATGTCCCTGATGAATATGGATGCAAAAATTCTTAATAAGATACTAGCAAATCGAATTCAGCATAAAAGAAGAATTATTCACCATGATCAAGTGGGATTCATTCCTGGGATGCAGGGCTGGTTCAACATTCACAAATCAATCAACGTGATACATCACATTAATAAAAGAAAAGATAAGAACCATATGATCCTGTCAATCGATGCAGAAAAGGCCTTTGACAAAATTCAGCACCCTTTCTTAATAAAAACCCTCGAGAAAGTCGGAATAGAAGGAACATAAAGATCATAAAAGCCATTTATGAAAAGCCCACAGCTAACATCATCCTCAATGGGGAAAAACTGAGAGCTTTTTCCCTGAGATCAGGAACACGACAGGGATGTCCACTCTCACCGCTGTTATTTAACATAGTGTTGGAAGTTCTAGCATCAGCAACCAGACAACAAAAGGAAATCAAAGGCATCAAAATTGGCAAAGATGAAGTTAAGCTTTCACTTTTGCAGATTACATGATATTATACATGGAAAATCCGATAGACTCCACCAGAAGTCTGCTAGAACTGATACATGAATTTAGCAAAATTGCAGGATACAAAATCAATGTACAGAAATCAGTTCTTATACACTAATAATGAAGCAACAGAGAGACAAATAAATAAACTGATCCCATTCACAATTGCACCAGGAAGCATAAAATACCTAGGAATAAATCTAAGCAAAGATGTAAAATATCTGTATGCTGAAAACTATAGAAAGCTTATGAAGGAAATTGAACAAGATATAAAGAAATGGAAAAACATTCTGTGCTCATGGATTGGAAGAATAAATATTGTCAAAATGTCAATACTACCCAAAGCTATCTACACATTCAATGCAATCCCAATCAAAATTGCACCAGCATTCTTCTCGAAACTAGAACAAGCAATCCTAAAATTCATATGGAACCACAAAAGGCCCCGAATAGCCAAAGTAATTTTGAAGAAGACGACCAAAGCGGGAGGCATCACAATCCCAGACTTTAGCCTCTACTACAAAGCTGTCATCATCAAGATAGCATGGTATTGGCACAAAAACAGACACATAGACCAATGGAATAGAATAGAAACCCCAGAACTAGACCCACAAACGTATGGCCAACTCATCTTTGACAAAGCGGGAAAGAATATCCAATGGAAAAAAGACAGTCTCTTTAAAAAATGGTGCTGGGAGAGCTGGACAGCTACATGCAGAAGATTGAAACTAGACCACTTTCTCACACCATTCACAAAAATAAACTCAAAATGGATAAAGGACCTGAATGTGAGACAGGAAACCATCAAAACCCTAGAGGTGAAAGCAGGAAAAGACCTCTCTGACCTCAGCCGTAGCAATTTCTTACTTGACACATCCCCAAAGGCAAGGGAATTAAAAGCAAAAATGAACTACTGGGACCTTATGAAGATAAAAAGATTCTGCACAGCAAAGGAAACAACCAACAAAACTAAAAGGCAACCAACAGAATGGGAAAAGATATTTGCAAATGACATATCGGACAAAGGGCTAGTATCCAAAATCTATAAAGAGCTCACCAAACTCCACACCCAAAAAACAAATAACCCAGTGAAGAAATGGGCAGAAAACATGAATAGACACTTCTCTAAAGAAGACATCCGGATGGCCAACAGGCACACGGAAAGATGCTCAACGTCGCTCCTTATCAGGGAAATGCAAATCAAAACCCCACTCAGATATCACCTCACCCCAGTCAGAGTGGCCAAAATGAACAAATCAGGAGACTATAGATGCTGGCGAGGATGTGGAGAAACGGGAACCCTCTTGCACTGTTGGTGAGAATGCAAATTGGTGCAGCCGCTCTGGAAAACAAGGTGGAGGTTCCTCAAAAAATTAAAAATAGACCTACCCTATGACCCAGCAATAGCACTGCTAGGAATTTACCCAAGGGATACAGGAGTGCTGATGCATAGGGGCACTTGTACCCCAATGTTTATAGCAGCACTCTCAACAATAGCCAAATTATGGGAAGAACCTAAATGTCCATCAACTGATGAATGGATAAAGAAATTGTGGTTTATATACACAATGGAGTGCTATGTGGCAATGAGAAAGAATGAAATATGGCCCTTTGTAGCAACATGGATGGAACCGGAGAGTGTGATGCTAAGTGAAATAAGCCATACAGAGAAAGACAGATACCATATGGTTTCACTCTTATGTGGATCCTGAGAAACTTAACAGAAACCCATGGGGGAGGGGAAGGAAAAAAAAAAAAGAAAAGAGGTTAGAGTGGGAGAGAGCCAAAGCATAAGATAGTCTTAAAAACTCAGAACAAACTGAGGGTTGATGGGGGGTGGGAGGGAGGGGAAGGTGGGTGATGGGTATTGAGAAGGGCACCTTTTGGGATGAGCACTGGGTGTTGTATGGAAACCAATTTGACATTAAACCTCATATATTGAAAAAAATAAAATAGGGGTGTATGTGTGTCTGATATTATTTACAATACAAAGCGGGGTTAGAGAAGATTATTTCCTTATCGAATTAAGTTAGGCATTTGCTTAGCAACAAAAAAGAGGAGGAGGGAGAGAGTTGGCCAGAGAGGAAAAGATGTAATGGAAATCCCATTTTGGTGTTCATTATAATGTCACTCCTACAGCAAAATTACCTTGTATCCCTGACAAAGATGAAAGGTATTACTCCTCCTGGTTATCAGCAACAACTCCTCTCATTAACCATTCAGCTCACCACTTAACCATTTATCCAAATGTAAATATAAAATTAAAAATACATAAAAGAACTAATCCATAAGGGCACACTAGCATAGGAAAGGAAGGCGATGGCATAGGTGAAATGCTAGGAAAAAAATTAAAAATAATATTAAACCCATATTTCACAAGACACAGAAAAGAGATTTTTCATTAGTTTATCCATCTCATTATCTTCCCAGAAGATCTTTTAATATTCACTTCCACAAAGACAGTTTTTAAAGGTTCAATTTTGTCTTGCTTAAATATAGGTTCAGGTATCTGGAGAAAAATGCATATTTTCTAGAAATGTGTTCACCTTTATCTACAATGTTGACTTGTGCTGGGGATTAGGAAAGTTTATTTTTCAAAAACTTGTGATCTAAACTCTGTCAACATCACTGAGGTTAGAACAATAGAAAGAAATTCCTGAATTGCATTTAGAATGATCTAGATTAGAGAAATGAAGGCAATTTTTAACTGAAAAGACTACTACACACTGGAGTAGAGTGTGGTCAGTAACAACTACCATATATGTCGAACCACTGCTTACTGTTTTCCTAACACTGGATTGAATATGTATATTATTTGTAATCTTTCACAGAAACCCCATGATGCAGGCATACATTAATATCCCAATGTCCAATAAAAAAGGCTCAAAACATTGAATAACTTGCCCAATGCTACACAGGGGGGGAAAAAAAGTAGCAGAAACAGGGTGCAAATCCAGGTGTGAGAAAACATCAACTATTTTTTGGAGTGGCTGGAATTTATTCTTTTTAATAGTGATGATGGTGGTGATAACAATGACAAAATTACAGTTATTGAACACTTAACAATATGCAAGCCCCCCTCATAAGCAATATTGCTGTATTAGCTCCTTTGATCCTCAAAAAAATTCTAATGAAGTGCTAATACACCATTTCATAGAGAAATTGATGTGAAACTAAGAGAGGCCAAGGTAGTGCTATCAATAGATAACCTGTACCAGCTTTCATTAATCTTAACTACTTATAGAGGACATAGCATGAGGCAAACTTACAGGACTATTGTTCCCACTACCCATTTGTCCTCTTTGCTATCCAGTGCTGATATCATGACCCAAGGCTATTGTGAAAGGTGGTGGTACTGTAGGTGAACTCAGTAGCCAGAGGGACTGAGTTCTAATCATAGCTGAATAGGCTTGGAGGGAAGTCCGTATTAGTTTTCTATACTACCATAACAAATCACCACAAATCGAGTGGCTTAAAACAATAGAAATGTATTGTGTATAATTCGGGAGGCTAGAAGTCTGAAATCAAGGTATCAGCAGGACTGTGCTCCCTCTGATGGTGTTAGGGAAGCATCTGTTAAAGGCCTCTGTTCTGTATTCTGGTAGATGCCAACAATCCTTGGTGCTCCTTGCATTCCTTAGCTTGTAGACGCATAACTCCAGTCTCTACCTCTGTCTTCACGAGGCATTCTCCATGGGCATCTCTGTTTCCACATTTTCCTCTTCCAATGAGAACACTAGCCATATTGGGTTTAAGACCCACTCTAACTAAGTCTGATCTCGTCTTAACTTGATTACATCTATAAAGACCTTATTACCAAATAAGGCTGACATTCACCCTTTCTGGGAGACATGAATTTTGAGGGGTACACTATTCAACCCAGTACTGTCCCTAAAATTCTCTAAGTTTTATGGGTAAAATGAGAATTAAAATGATACCTTTGTCTGGGAGCTGTTGTGAGTTTTAATAACACGTAAAAAAAAATTTAAGAATAGAGCTTGGCATAAAGCACGTGTTATTAACTGTTTTAATTACATGAGTAACTTCTATTTGAAACTTGTTTGGATCAAGAGTTAATGTTAAGCCCAGTCCTGTTAAAAATAGGTATGTGCATCTTACCTCAACGCTTGTATTTTTTTCTGTAAGTTAATAGAGCTGATGGTGCTTACAGAACTTGGTTTCGTTGCAGCAAGGCAGGCTTTCATCCTAATCAATGCAACAACAGAGTAAGATCAATATACAAGTCTTCTTTATATAGTGACATAAAAAGTACTGGATTTCATTCTATACCTTTTTGGAGAGAAAATGTTCCCCTTTCCCTTTCTTTAGTTTATTACCATTTCTATTTTCTCTGTCCACAGTCTGCTGTTAGTGAGATATGTGCAGGGTATCAGAGTGAACTTTCACTGTGGCCTGAACCTAAGAAATTATGAGATTCATACAGCAAAACGTGAATTCAGACAATAATTGCATCTAGTGTAAGTGCAGTGAGATTTCACTTTGGGTCTTGCTAGCCACACAGCCCTGAAACTAAATAAGATTACTGGACAGTGTAGAGGCTTATATGTTTCAAAAATAAACCCTGTTGTCAGCTGTTGATTCTCTTAGTGGTTTTTAATAAGTTCAATGTATATCACTCGAGTTAATCTTTCTTTTCTTTTCTCCTTCCTTCCTTCCTTCCTTCCTTCCTTCCTTCCTTCCTTCCTTCCTCTCTCCTCCCTCTCTCTCTAAATTTATTTATATTTTCAGTGGTTAACATAGAGTGCAGTATTGGTTTCAGGAGTAGAATTCAGTGATTCATCACTTACATACAACACCCAGTAGTTACTATGAGTGGTCTCCTTAACCCCACCACTCATCTAGCCCATCTCCCAACCATCTTCTTCCATCAACTCGCAGTTTGTTCTCTGTGGTTAAGTCTTTTATGGTTTGTTTCTTTCTCTTTTATCCCCCACTCTTCCCAAGTTTTCATGTTTTGTTTCTTGCATTCCACATATAAGTAAAATCATATAATATTTGTGTTTCTCTGACTTATTTTACTTAGCATAATACATTCTAGCTCTATCCATGTCATTGCTAATGGCAAGTTTTGATTCTTTATGATGGCTGAGTAATATTGTTTTATATATATGTGTGTGTGTGTATATATATATATATATATATATATATATATATATAAAATGAAGATGTGGGGTACATATATATATGTATACACTCACACCCCACATCTTCATTATCCATTATCAACAGACATTTGCACTCTCTCCATAGTTTCACTCTTGTTGATAATGCTGCTATAAACATTGGGATGCATGTGCCCCTTTGAGTCAGCATTTTTGTATCCTTTGGGTAAATACCTGCTAATGGAATTGCTGGATCATATGGTAGTTCTAATTTTAGTTTGTTAAGGAATATCCCTTCTGTTCTCCAGAGTGCTGCACCAGTTTACATTCCCACCAGCTGTGCAAGAGGGTTCCCCTTTCTCTGCATCTTCACCAACATCTGTTTTCTTGTGTTGTAAATTTTAGCCATTCTGACAGGCATGAGGTGGTATCTCTCCCTGATGATGAGTGATGTTGAGCATCTTTTCATGTTCCTGTTAGCTATCTGAATGTCTTTGGAAAAGTGTCTATTCATGTCTTCTGCCCATTTCTTCACTGGATTATTTGTTTTTTTTGGGTATTGAGTTTGATAAGCTCTTTATAGATTTTGGGTACTAACCCTTTATGTCATTTGCAAATATATTCCATTCTGTAGGCTGCCTTTTAGTTTGGTTGATTGTTTGCTTTGCTGTGCAGAACCTTTTTAACTTGAAAGCCCAATAGTTCATGTTTGCTTTCATTTCCCTTGCCTTCAATGATGTGTCCAGTAGGAAGCTGCTGCAGCTGAGGTCAAGGTGGTTGATGCCTATGGTCTCCTCTAGGATTTTGATGGTTTTCTGTCTCACATTTAGGTTTTTCATCTGTTTTGAATTTATTTTTGAGTATGGTGTAAGAAAGTGGTCCACTTTCATTTTTTTACGTGTTGTTGTCTGGTTTTCCCCACACCATTTGTTTAAGAGACTGTGTTTCTCCCACTGGATATTCTTTCCTGCTTTGTCAAAGATTAGTTCACCACACAGTTGTGGGTCCATTTCTGGGTTTTCTGTTCCATTGATCCCTGTGTCTGTTTTTGTGCTGGTACCATACTCTCTTGATAACTATAGCTTTGTAATACAGCTTGATATCTAGAATTGTGATGCCTCCAGTTTTGGTTTTCTTTTTCAGGATTGCTTTGGCTACTTGGGGGTCTTTGGTGGTTCCATATAAATTTTAGGATTGTTTGTTCTAGCTCTGTGAAGAATGCTTGTGGTATTTTGATAACAATTTCATTAAATGTATAGATTGCGTTGGATAATATAGACATTGTAATAATGTTTGTTCTTCCAATCCATGAGCATGTAATGCTTTTCCATTTCTTAGTGTCCACTTAAATTTCTTTCATAAGTCTCTTATAGTTTTCAAAGTACAGATCTTTCACCTCTTTTGTTAGATTTATTCCTAGGTATCTTAATTGTTTTTGGTGCAATTGTAAATGAGATGCATTCCTTGATTTCTTTTTCTTCCACTTTGTTATTTGTGTATAGAAATGCAACAGATTTCTGTACATTGATTTTATATCCTGTGACATTGCTGAATTCATGTATTCTAGCAATATTTTTGGTGGAGCCTTTCAGGTTTTCTACATAGAGTATCATGTCATGTGCAAATAGTGAATGTTTGACTTCTTCCTTACTGCCCTTTATTTCTTCTTATTGCCTGATTGCTGAGGCTAAGAATTCCAGTACTATGTGAATAATAATGGTGAGTGTGGACATCCTTGTCTTGTTCCTGACAGTAGGAGAAAGGCTCTCAGTTTTTCCCAATTGTGGATGATATTAGCTGTGGGTCTTTTGTATATGGTCTTTGTGGTGTTGAAATATTTTCCATTTATGTGTTTATGTATTTATGTATTTATGTATTTATTTACATCAAGTTAGCATATAGTGCAACAATTATTTTAGGAGTAGATTATTTAATGCCCCTTGCCCATTTAGCCCATTGCCCCTCCCACAACCCCTCCAGCAACCCTCTGTTCTCTATATTTAAGAATCTCTTATGTTTTGTCCCCCTCACTCTTTTTAAATTGTTTTTGCTTCTTTTCCCTTACGTTAATCTGTTTAGTATGTTAAAGTCCTCATATGAGTGAAGTCATGATATTTGTCTTTCTCTAATTTATCTTAGCATGATACCTTTTAGTTCCATCCATGTAGTTGCAAATGGCAAGATTTCATTCTTTTTGATTGCCAGGTAATACTCCATTTGTGTGTGTGTGTGTGTGTGTGTGTGTGTGTGTGTGTGTGTGTGTGTGTTTGTATACACACATCTTCTTTATCCATTCATGTGTCGATGGACATTTGGGCTCTTTACATACTTTGGTTATTGTTGATAGTGCTGCTATAAACACTGGGGTGCATGTGCCCCTTAGAAACAGCATACCTCTATCCCTTGGATAAATGCCTAGTAGTGCAATTGTTGCGTTGTAGGGTAGTGCTATTTGTTATTTTTTGAGGAACCTCCATACTGTTTTGCAGAGTGGCTGCACCAGTTTACATTCCCACCATTGGTGCAAAAGAGATCCTCTTTGTCCGCATCCTCTCCAACATCTGTTGTTGCCTGAGTTGTTAATATTAGCCATTCTGATAGGTGTGAGGTGGTATCTCATTGTGGTTTTGATTTGTATCTGCCTGATGATGAGTGACATTGAGCATTTTTTCATGTGTCAGTTGGCCATCTGGATGTTTTCTTTGGAGAAGTGCCTATTCATCTCTTTTGCCCATTTCTTCACTGAATTATTTGTTTTTGGGTGTTGAATTTGATTTAGTTCTTTATAGATGTTGGATACTAACCCTTTATCTGATATGTCATTTGCAAATATCTTCTCCCATTACATTGGATGCCTTTTAGTTTTGCTGATCGTTTCTTTCACTGTTCAGAAGCTTTTTATTTTGATGAGGTCCCAGTAGTTTGTTTTTGTTTTTGTTTCTGTGCCTGTGGAGACATGTTGAATAAGAAGTTGCTGCAGCCAAGGTCAAAAAGGTTTTTGTCTGCTTTCTGCTCTAGGATTTTGATGACTTCCTGTCTTATGCTTAGGTCTTTCATCCATCTTGAGTTTATTTTTGTGTATGGTGTAAGAAAGTGGTATAGGCTCATTCTTCTGCATGTCACTGTTCACTTTTCCCAGCAACACTTTCTCGAGAGACTGTCTTTATTCCATTGGATATTCTTTCCTTCTTTGTCAAAGATTAGCTGGCCATATGTTTGTGGGTCCATTTCTGGGTTCTCTATTCTTTTCCATTGATCTGAGTGTCTGTTCTTATGCCAATACCATATCGTCTTGATGATTACAGCTTTATAGTATAGCTTGATGTCCGGGACTGTGATGCCTCTAGCTTTGGTTTTCTTTTTCAGGATAGCTTTGGCTATTTGAGGTCTTTTCTAACTCCATACAAATTTTAGGATTGATTGTTCTAGCTCTGTGAAGAATGCTGGTGTTATTTTAATAGGGATTGTTGTGATGTTGAGGTATATTCAGTCATAGATTTAGAACTAGAGAGTTCCTTAGAGTATCCAGGGCTACCCCCTATTTTACCAGTGAGGAAATATTTATGTACTTTGGTTTATAATGAGCTTTGATGTAGGAAATATTTCCTTTCTCCCCTGGCCAACCATCCCTCCACAATTCCATTCTGTTTGTAAGGCTCCCAGTTGTAGCACCTGAATATGCAGAAGTGATTTTTGGAAGCAAAAGGTTGGTTTAATGGAAGAAGGAAGAGCCACAGAAAATGAAAACAAAAATCCTGCCTATTTGTTACTGTTGGAGGGAGCTGGAGAGAATGAAAGGAAGTCAGACTGAATGGCACAGTACAATTTCTGAGTGTTTAAGTTCACCTACTCCTTACTGAGTTGCAGTTCTTTGGAGTTCACATCAATTCGCATTTTCAAGCTTAGAAAAATGGTTGTACAACCTTTCATTTTGCTCAATATGGCTTTATTTTCAATATTACTTTTGCCAGCACCTCCACAAATAACTTTAAAGATTAATTTTGTTTGGCCATATTTGATATTTAATGACCGCATATTTTGATAGGATTCCCCTCAAACCTAGGCATGGTTGGTGGAGGTTTTGATTTGCTCAAAAAGTTCTCACTAGGAACTTGCATCAATTCCAGTCATTTATAGGGTAAGTGAACTAAGCATTCTACTTAGGCTCTGTCTAAAAACAGCTTATTATGTGGTAATAAGTCAGAAAGGCAATAATAGAAGAGATAGTAAATGATACTAAGAAAGAGACTACAGTTTACCCTTGAATATGGGCTTGAGCTACGCAGGTGCACTTATATTTGGAGTTTTTTCAATAGACGCAATTACAGTGATATAAATATATTTTCTCTTATAGTGTTCTTGACATTTTATTTTGTCTAGCATACTTTATTGCATGAATATAGTATATAAAACATATACAAAATATGTTAATTGACTATGTTATTGATAAGGCTTCCAGTTGACAGTAGGCTATTAGTAGTGAAATTTTAGAAGAGTCAAAAAGTTATATGCATATTTTTTACTGCACAGGGGGTTCAGTGGTGCTAACCACCATGTTGTTCAAGGGTCAACTGCACAGTAAAATGCTCTATCGCATTTCCGTCCTGAAAGCATAGGCTCTTTGCTTTGAGATTAGAAAAGTGGACTGAGTAGTGGAAAGAATACTAGATTTCATTTGATTTGCCATTTGGGTCAACCTCTGAGGTTTGTATTGGTTTTATCCTTGTCTGTCTTGTGCCATAATTTTCTCACCTGTAAAATGAAACAGATTGGGCTCAGAGGAGTTTGTTTCTTCTTGCACTGAAATTCAGAGTCTTTATCATTCTGTGATGTAGATGGCCATTGCTGAAACAGCTTCAGGCACTTTGTGAGTCTGCTTATGTAACTAATCTAAAAACTCTTGAAGCAAAGCAAAACACAAGCAAGCAAGTACACTTAGATGGAAGTGGCCCATGCCGGTGAGATTTTAGATCATGAAGAACACACCTGTCCTTTTAGGAGAGAACATCAAATTTCACTTTCCTCCCTCATACAAATGCAAGACACCCTTGCACTCTACACAGCATTATACACTATAAAATATCTTAGGAAACACTTAATAGAAACATAGACCTGCATATCTACAGTGTTTATGTAATTTCTGGTAACCTTTATATGAGTTCCATTCTCGACCGTATGCAGTTCCTAGAAAGAAATTCTGGATCTTTCTCTTACTATTCTTGGCCATAAATGTTCTGCTACTTACTTCTGCAAATGCCCTAACTCTGAAAGCTGTTCTGGCTTAGAAGCTCTCTTTGCTATTCCCGTGTCTTTAAGAGCATCTCTAAGTTATTCAGTTTTAACCCTTCATTTAATAAAAATATTATTGAATATTACTATGTACTTGGTACTCTTAATCCCAAAGTACAGCTTTGAACCTGCCAAAGTCCTGGTCCCCATGGACCTCACAAATAATAAAATATATTGTTTGAAATATTTCAACTCTTTTGGACCTCCTGAGATAATTCTTATAATTCATAGGGAAAGTGCCTTCTTTCCCTTTCCTTAAACAAGATTCCTTCTTAAATCCCTCTTTCTCCTGAATTCACCTGAATAAATTGGGATAATCTTCTGTACAAGGAAAGTCTTCCATGTCTTTTATTCTCTGGAAGGAACTTTCTTATAAAGACTCAAAAATAGCTACTTAGTAGAGTTGTGTGATTAGCATAATTTGGAGTCTTACTTTGCATTTATTTTCTTTGGAAATTACAAATTCTGATGGTCCCAGAAGTGCTTATCAGAATCAGAGAGGAAGCTGAGAAACTGACTCCCCTACATTCAGCAGATCGTGTACATTTATCTTGTTTCAGTTTTTGAGCATGGCTTCTCTGTCTGTAGACTAACCTTGCCCAAGATTCTTTCTGGTGACCTTGTTCAGGTGGCATCAATAAATCTCTGAAAGTCAAAAGTGATGCTTATGGTAGAGCCCCACTTCACAGCTGCGAACAAGATTAGAGCTGCCATGGATTTAAAGAACAAAGTTGGGAGCCTAATATAGTATAATTGCTAATCATCATCAATGTTGATTAGTCTATTGAAGGAGAGAGAATGAGTCAGAATCTCACTTACTGCTATCCAACAGGTGAGAATACTGTGTGTTGGCAGGAATGCTATGGATCTCATGTGTCTGGATGGAGTGGAAGTGATTCAGAGCCCAAATTATGAAAGTATAGCAGTCCAACATAGCTGCATTACCTCAGATGGTTGGGTTCTTGAGCCAGCACAAGATACACAGTGTCAACTGACATTTGGATGAACGTGTATTGAGCACCTCTCTCTTGTTCTTTTTTACTCTTTCCTTTTCTCTCATTAGCTTTATTGAAACACAATATGCATGCCATAAAATTTGCCTGTTTTAAGTATGCAATATAATGATTCTTAGTAAATCTACAGACTTGTACAAGCATCAAGTCAAGCCAGTTTAGAACGCTTTCATTATCCCCCAAAGATCCCTCATGTTCATTTGCAGTCAATACCCATTTCCACTTCTATTCTCATATAGTCCCTAATCTGTTTTCTATCTCCATAGGTTTGCCTTTTCTAAAGATTTCATATAAATGGCCTCTTTGCGTTTGGCTTCTTTCACTTAGTATATTTTTGAGGTCTACTCATTATATAGCATGTATCAGTAGCTTGCTCCTTTTTTATAAGTGGATAGTATTCCATGGTGTGGGTATATCACATTTTGTTTATCCATTCTCTTACTGATACTTTAATTGTTTTTACTTTTTGGACAGTAAGCATAATGTTGCTATGAATATTTGCATACATATTTCTGGCCTTCCACCTGCCAGTTAGTCTTCCATAGTTGGGATTACTTATATGCTAGACATTTTTTCCTTAGTCTTTGTGTTTAGAATTCTTCCAAATGTGTGTGTATGTATATGTATTATACACCCACATGTGAATCTACATAGGTATTTATGCACTGCAATATACTTAACTCTATATCTCTACTCTCTGAACTCATGAAGTATCATTGTAGGGAACCCCTCACTTTCCTAGTGGCAAAACAGAAAAATAATATGCTTAAACTTCCCAGTGATGCTGAACCACTAAGGACGAATGATGGTTGGGGAAGAGCCTAGGGAAGCAGTATTCTGGGTCATTCTACTCGCTTATTGCTAATGTGGCTAGTTTTATATGGATGAGACTGTAGGGAAGAGACAGGATGAGCAGAGGGAAGCAGGAAGAGAGGTCAGTTTTCATAAAGACATGTAAAAAGTGAAAGAATATGCAATATTAAATGTGTGTACACTAAGTGTCAGGTAATTGTTTTATATTCCTCATTATATTTAATCTTCACTACCACCCTAGGAAATACCTAGAATTACTCCTATTTAATATATGAGAAAATTAGGACAATAAAAGATTAACAAATATGTCCAAGGATACATTACTCACAATAAAGATCAAATTTAAGCCTAAGTAATTGTGATTACATAACCCAAGCCTTGAATAGAAGCCTGTAATTATCTCTTTACCATGAGGTAAAAGAACAGAAATGTATCCTGAAGTTCCCACTCATCCTATAATGCCCTTAAAGATAGATTTGGAGTATTAGATAATCAACTCTCTGGTTGTCTTTCCCCTGTGCAGCCAAGGAAAACACAAAATTTAGCTCCAAACTTGGACTGCAAGTGCATTTTCCATATTCTGAGAGGAACCAAGGCTGTTAGGATAAACAAGATGTGGTACCTGGCTCCAAAGAGTGAGTGACAGAGAGAGAGAGAGAGAGACAGAGACAGAGACAGAGACAGAGGCAGACAGACTATTTGTGTGTGTAATGAAATCTATCACATCAGAAGAAGAGCTGGGAATATAAACCAGAGAGTGGTTTGCTGAACCTGTTAGAGAATTTTTATTGGTTAGCTGCAATGATTGTAATACTAGCTACAATTAATAAAGTGCTATATGTCAGTTCATGTGTTAAATATTTTGTGTACATTACAGATTTCATTCTTAACAAACCTATGAGGTTGGTTTAGCATCACACAGTGGAGGCTATGTTTTGCTGTAATCACAAAACAAAAAGAGCCTTGTGATCTCAGTGATGTAAAAAATAAAAGTTTATTTCTTATCGTGGTATATGTTTATTGCAGATGGGCAAGTGTATGTGCATATCACAGTTTCTCAGAAACCCAGGTTGAAAGACACTTCTTTTGACATATGCATCCATAATTGTTGACAAGAAAAATGAACACGGTGAATTAGGCACTGGCTATCAAAGTTCCTGCCATGACACATGTAAAACATTAATTTATCAGTCAAACTACACCACATTGGCTATACATAATTTCATGGATCATGGAAATGCAATCTTATTATGTGACCAGAAATGGAGAAAGAACTGGGCATATTTGATTGTTTTAATGATTACCATAGTCCATTTGTATTGTCACCAATATTGGTTCGTTTTCCTTTCTTTAAGGAAAATACTTTGCTTTATCTATGGAAAAGTTTGCATGGAAGGCAACCACTTAAAAGCCTCATCTAGTTACACCATCAAGTTCAGCATCCAGGATTTCTGGATAATGTTGAAAGGACTCTTTACAGTAGTCTCTCCATAATGTTCAGATATGGTTTACTTTGGGCCAGACATAACTGAACTAATTATATAAGTTATCTTCCCTTGCAAAGTAAAATGGTGGAGGGAGGGACAAGATAAGCACAATGAACACTTCTTTGGGTAAAGGGAAGGAATAAATACATACAGCAGTCACTACTTTGTAGCAATTTTAAATCTTACTGTGCAGACACCATAAGTTGTTGTCCTAGATCTGCAGAATATCCCTTTTTAGGTACTGATTATGCCCCCCTGGGGGGAGGGGTGTCCCAATTTATTGTTCTCTGTGGCCCTTTATTCCAGTGTGTGAGGAATTTTTCCTTTTCCATCATCTACCTTGGGCACAACTGAATAGGGCATTTGAGAATGTGCCTACTTTGGGTTGAACAGGTTTTTCAGCTTACTTTGTGCCTTGAGATTGGGACCACAGGGTTATTTTAAGTCTTGTGCTGCCACAGAGATTTGTTGCATGAACTACTCCCTTAAAAAACTCATGAGTCTGAAACAAACAAAAAACAAAACAAAACAAAAAAAGCAAGACTGTTATGGCAGCACTGCGATTGTGAAATTTTCCTAAATCCGGTCACAGAAAATGAGAACAATTAAGTTAAGAAAACCATAGACCCCAGAATACTTCTATGAAATAGTAGTTGACAATGTACCATCATGCCCACTATAGAAGTGAGTGGGGACAGAATAGTGGCAACACTTGTGTGGTATCAGCAATAGTGCAAGAGAGATTGGAGGAACATCAGGGAGAACTGAAGGGTTCTGAGAGGAGAGAACCAAACAAGCACTCACCTCCTTAAAAATGTCCCCCAATACTATAAAGAGCTCCATGGAGCAGTATGAGCACAGAATCCAAATTAGGAGCTGGTTTTCAAATCAATGAATCAGTGAAAATGGGCTGGAGTTAAGTTCAGATGGAGTTGGAGTAGTCTGGGCTCCATGAAGCTTTTTTTTTTTTTAACAGCTTTATTGAGATATAATTCACATACCATACCTTTCACTCATTTAGAGTGTGCAATTCCGTGTTATTTAGTGTTTTTACAGAGTTGTGCAACCATTACTGCAGTCAATTTTAGAACATTTTAATCACTCCAAAATGAAGTGATTTCCCTCTATCCCATTTTCCTCTAACTTTCTCAGCCCTAGGAAACAAATAATCTACCCTATAGATTTGCCCATTCTGGAAATTTCATATAAATAGAATCCTACAACATCTTGTCTTTGTGACTGACTTCTTTCATATAGTATGATGATTCCAAGATCCATTCATGGTGGAACATATATTTAATATTTCATTCCGTTCGTTGCTGAGTAATATTTCATTTTGTAGATATGACATATTTATCTGTTCATCAGTTTATAGATTTTTTAGTTGTTTTTGGCTATTATGAAAAATGCTGCTATGGATATTTATGTGCAAAGTAGATATATACTTTCATTTATCTTGAATGTATCTAAGAGTGGATTGCCAAGTCATATGGTAATACTAAGTTTAAACTTTTGAGGAATTGCCAGACTGTTTTTGAAAGTAATAGTACCGTTTTATATTCCCACTGTTAATATATAGCATTCTAATTTCTCCACATTCTTGCCAATGTTTGTTGATATCTTTTTTTTTTTTTAAGCCATTTTAGTGGTTCTGAAGGAGTATCATGTGCTTTTGAGTAGCAGTTCCCTGGTGGCTGATGATATTTATGTGCTTATTAGTCATTTGTATATCTTCTTTGGAGAAATGTCTAGTCAAGTCCATTGTCTTTTCTTAATAGAATTACTTATCTTTTTTATTATTGAGTTGTAGGCATTCTTTATACTATTCAAGGTAGAAGTCCCTTATCAAATATATAAGTTGCAAGCATCTTTCTTCCATTTTGTGGGTTGTCCTTTCACTTTCTAGGTGGTATCTCTTGAAGCAGAAACTTTTTTAATATTGATGAAGCCCAGTTTATCTTTTTTCTTTTGTTACTTGTGTGTTTGATGTTATATCTAGGAAACCATTGCTCAGACCATGGTTCTGAACCCTTCTGTTTTCTTCTAAAAGTTTTATAGCAGTAGCTCTTACATTAGACCTATGACCCAACTTGAGTTAATTTTTGTTTATGGTGTGAGGTGGGGGATCCAGATTTCCTAATTTGTTCTTTTGTATGTGGATACCCTATTGTACCAGTAGCATTTGTTTAAGAGACTGTACTTTCTTCATTTGACTTTCTTAGCATTCTTATTAAAAATTAATTTACCATGAGTGTAAGGGCTTATTTCTAAAATCTTAATTCTATTCCATTTATGTTTATCCCTTTGGAAAAACTACACCATCTTGATTACTGAACCTTTGTAGTAAGTTTTGAAACTAGGACATGTGAGTTATTCAGTATTGTTGTACTTTTTAAAGTTTGTTTTGACATTTTCATATGTGTTGGATATTTTGAAAATGTTTTTTCTGTATCTATGGAGATAATCATGTGATTAAAAATTTTTTTTGACATAATGTATTACATTAATTGATATTCAGCTAAGGGCTAGTATCCAAAATCTATAAAGAGCTCACCAAACTCCACACCCGAAAAACAAATAATCCAGTGAAGAAATGGGCAGAAAACATGAATAGACACTTCTCTAAAGAAGACATCCGGATGGCCAACAGGCACATGAAAAGATGCTCAACGTCACTCATCAGGGAAATACGAATCAAAACCACACTCAGATACCACCTCATGCCAGTCAGAGTGGCCAAAATGAACAAATCAGGAGACTATAGATGCTGGCGAGGATGTGGAGAAACGGGAACCCTCTTGCACTGTTGGTGGGAATGCAAACTGGTGCAGCCACTCTGGAAAACAGTGTGGAGGTTCCTCAAAAAATTAAAAAAATAGACCTACCCTATGACCCAGCAGTAGCACTGCTAGGAATTTACCCAAGGAATACAGGAGTACTGATGCATAGGAGCACTTGTACCCCAATGTTTATAGCAGCACTCTCAACAATAGCCAAATTATGGAAAGAGCCTAAACGTCCATCAACTGATGAATGGATAAAGATATTGTGGGCGCCTGAGTGGCTCAGTCGGTTGAGGGTCCGACTTCGGCTCAGGTCATGATCTCGCAGTGTGTGAGTTCGAGCCCCGCGTCAGGCTCTGTGCTGACAGCTCAGAGCCTGGAGCCTGCTTCAGATTCTGTGCCCCTTCTCTGCCCCTTCTCTCTGCCCCTTCTCTGCTCATGCTCTGTCTCTCTCTGTCTCAAAAATAAAAGCATTTTAAAAAAAAAATTTAAAAATTGTGGTTTATATACACAATGGAGTACTACGAGACACAATGGAGTACTATGAGAAACAATGAAATATGGCCCTTTGTAGCAACATGGATGGAACTGGAGAGTGTGATGCTAAGTGAAATAAGCCATACAGAGAAAGACAGATACCATATGTTTTCACTCTTATGTGGATCCTGAGAAACTTAACAGAAACCCATGGGGGAGGGGAAGGAAAAAAAACAAAAAAAGAAAAAGAGGTTAGAGTGGGAGAGAGCCAAAGCATAAGATACTCTTAAAAACTCAAAACAAACTGAGGGTTGATGGGGGGTGGGAGGGAGGGGAGGGTGGGTGATGGGTATTGAGGAGGGTACCTTTTGTGATGAGCACTGGGTGTTGTATGGAAACCAATTGACAATAAATTTCAAAAAAAAAAAAGATATTCAGCTATTAATCCAACGTTGCATTCCTGGGCTAATTCTACTTGGTTATTCTGTATTATCCTTTTTATATGTTTCTAGGTTCAGTTTTCTAGTATCTTTTGAGGATTTTTGTGTCTATGTTCATAAGAAATATTGGTTTATAGCTGTATTTGTTTATTTTTGTGATGTGTTTGTCTGGTTTGGTTGTCAGGATAATCCTAGCCTTAGAGTGAGTTGGGAAGTGCTCCCCCTTTTCTGTTTTCTAAGAAATTTGTGAGGTGTTTTAGGAGAAATGGTATTATTTTTTCAAATGTTTAGTATAATTCACTAGTAAAATCATTTGGCCTGGGTTTTGCTTTGTGGATAGTGGTTTTGGCTGCTAACTAATTGTCTTTACTTTTTGTAAGTCTTTTCAGATTTTGTATTTTCTTGAGACAGTTTTGGTACTTTTTGTCTTTTTAGGAGATTGTCCATTTTTTTAGAGCTACCTACTATTTTGGCATTTGGTTGTCCAGAGTATCCCTTATGATTTAGTTTATTTCTGTAAAGTTGATAGTGTTTTTCTCTTATTCTTGATTCTAATCATTTGAGTCCTCTTTCTTTTTCTTGTTCAGTATAGAAAAATGTATATCAATTTTGTCGATATGTTTTAATGATTTTCAATGATTTTCTCTACTGTTTTCTATTTATTTTGTAAAAAGCTACTCTATCATATCCTCCTTTACTTTTGCTGTAGGGTTAATTTATTCTTCATTTGCAGTGTTTTAAGAGGAAGGTTTAGTTATTATTTTGAGATATTTCTTATTCCAATTCAGCTTTGCTTCCACCCACTTCCTTTATGAGGTTTTGTGAAGTATATTACATTTCTAGATGTTATTTTGGCCTATCAATGCAATTATAATCATTTTATGCAATTACTTTTTATATCAGTTTAAAGAAGAAAGGAGTATTATAATTACATAATTACCTTTGTAGATATTGTTTCTTTTTCCATGCAGATTTACATTTCTGTCTGTGGTCACTTTCTTTCTGCCTGAAAAAAAAATCCCTTATTATACCTCTTGTAGGTGAATCCATCAGCAATGATTTCTCAATTTTTGTTTGTTCTGGGAGGTGTTTGTTTCACCTTCATTTTTGGAAAGATAGTTTTGCTGGATATAAAATTCTTGTATGGAATATGTCATCATACTGTTCTCTGACTCCATTGTTTTTAGTGAGATATCAGGTTTGATTTTATTACGGTTTGAGATTAGTATGAGATTAGTCATTTTTCTTTTGCTGCCTAAAAAATTTTGGTTTTGGCTTTGACTTTCAACATTTTTATTTTGTGTGTGTGTGTGCACACATGTGTGCATCTCTTTGGCTTTTTGTTTGTTTCTTTTTTTGGCTTTGAGTTTGAGCTTCATCATTGAGAATTTTTCCACCATTATATTTTTGAAAATTTCTATGTTTATCTCTTCTCTGATACAACCTTTACATGTATGTTGGTATATTTAATAGTGTTTCACATTTCTTAAAAGATAATTTTTAAAGTCTTTTTCCTCCCTGTTCTTCAGACTACATAATCTCTATTGATCTCTCTTTAAGTTGGCTATTTTTTTCTTCTGTCAGTTCAAATGTTGAAACCATCTAGTGAATTTTTCATTTTTATTATTTCTCAAATCCAAATCCAGAATTTTCATTTTTTTTCTTTTATAAATTTCTTTTTTTTTATAATTTTTTTCTTTTATAATTTCTATTGATATTCTTTAATTGGTAAAAAAAAATTGTTATTTTCCTTTTACTTTTTTTTAAAATTCCAGTAGAGTTAACATATAGCATTATTATATCAGTTTCAGTTGTCCAGTACACTAATTCAACAATTCTCTACATTACTCAGTGCTCATAATGATAAGTTTACTCTTATCTCCTTCACCTATTTCACCCCTCCCCCAACACACACACACACACACACACACACACACACACACACACACACACACCTGCCCTCTGGTAAGAGTGTTCTTTGGTTTGTGTTTCTTTATTTGTTCATTTTTTCTTAAATTCTATGTATGAGGGAAATCATATGGTATTTTTCTTTGACTTACTTCACTTAGCATGATACTCTCTAGATCCTTCCATGTTTTTGCACATGGCAAAATTTCATTTTTTATTGTTGAATAATATCCCATTGTATTTATATTCACCCCATCTTCTCTATCCATTCATCTATCAGTGGACATTTGGGTTGCTTCCAAAATTTGGCTATTGTGAATAATGCTGCAGTAAATTTGGGGGTTCATATACCTTTCCAAATTAGTGTTTTTGTATTCTTTGGGTAAATACCCAGTAGTGGAATTACTGGGTCATATGGTAATTCTATTTTTAATTTTTTTGAGGAACCTCCATACTGTTTTCCACAGTGGCTGTACTCGTTTGCATTCCCATCAGCAGTGTATGAGAAATGCATTTCTTGCCGACGCTTGTTTCTTATGTCTTTGATTTTAGCCATTCTGATAGGTGTGAGGTGATCTCTCATTGTAGTTTTGACTTGCATTTCCTTGATTACGAGTGATATTGAGCATCTTTTCATGTGTCTCTTGGCCATCTAGATACCTTCTTTGGAGAAATGTCTAAATGTCTATTCATGTGTTCTTCCCCTTTTTAATTGGATTCTTTGCTTTTTTGTTTGTTGGTTTGTTTGTTTCTTGGTGTTGAGTTGTGTAAGTTTTTTATGTAGTTTGGATACTAACCCTTTATTGGATATATCATCTTCTCCCATTCAATGTGTTGTCTTTTTTTTGTTGTTGATTGTTTTCTTTGCTGTGCAGAAGCTTTTTATTTTTATAGAGTCCCAATTGTTTCTGCTTTTATTTCCTTTACCTCAGGAGACATATTTAGAAAGATGTTGCTGTGGCAAATGTCAGAGAAATTACTGCCTGGCTCTATTATAGGATTTTTATGATTTCATTCCTCACATTTAGGCCCTTAATCCCTTTTGAGTTTATTTTTGTGTATGGTATAAAAAATGGTCCAGTTTTATTCCTTTCCATGTAGCTGTCCAGTTTTAACACCATTTGTTGAAGACACTATCTTTTCCCCATGACATATTCTTTCCTCCTTTATTGAAGGTTAACTGACCATATAAGCATGGTTTATTTTGGGACTTTTATGTTCTTTTTGAACTATGTGCCTGTTTTTGTGTCAGTACCATACTTTTTTAATACATACATCTCTGTGGTAAATATTGCAATCTGGGATTTTGATGCCTCCAGTTTTGTTCTTTTTCAAGTTTGCTTTGGCTATTGGGGGTCTTTTGTGGTTCCATGCAGATTTTATGGTTACTTGTTCCAGTTCTGTGAAAAATACTACTGATATTTTGGTAGGGATTGCTTTAAATCTATAGATTGCTTTGGGTAGTATGGACATTTTAACAATTTTCGTTCTTGGAAAATTCGAGCATGGAATATCTTACTATTTTTTTGTGTTGCTTTCATATATTTCATCAGTTCTTTATAGTTTTCAGTGCACAGGTCTTTCACCTCCTTGGTTGTTTATTTCTAAATATTTTCATACTTTTTGTCAGTTGTAAATGGGACTGTTTTCTTTATTTATCTTTCTGTTACTTCATTGTTAGTGTGTAGAAATGCAAAGGAATTCTGTATATTGATTTTGTATTCTGTGGCCTTACTGAATTCACTTATTCTGGTAGTTTTTTGGTGGAGTGTTTTGGGTGTTTTAGATACAGTATCATGTCACTGCAACTAATGAAAGTTTTATTTCTTACTAATTTGGATGCCTTTTATTTCTTTTTGTTGTCTGATTGCTCTGGCTAGGACTTACAGTACTATGTTTAATGAAAGTGGTGAGTGGACATCGTTGTCTTATTGCAGACCTTAGGGAGAAAACTCTGTTTTTAACCAGAGTATGATATTACCTGTGGGTTTTTCATCAAGGGCTTTATTATGTTGAGGTATGTTCCCTCTAAACCTACTTTGTTGAATGTTATTATCATGAATGGATGTTGCACCTTGTCAAATGTTTTTTTGCATCTGTTGAAGTGATCATATGGTTTTTATCCCTTCTCTTGTTTATATGATGTATCACAGTGATTTGCAAATACTGAACCACTGGTGCATCCCAGGAATAAATCCCACTTCATTGTGAAGGATGTTTTTTAATGTATTGTTGGATTCAATTTACTAATACTTTGTTGAGGATTTTTGCATCTGTGTTCATCAGAGAACTCTTTTCCGTAATGTCTTTTTGTGGTTTTGGGTATAGGGTAATGCTGACCTGATAGAATGAATTTGGAAGCTTTCTTACTTCTTTGTTTTTTGGAATAGTTTGAAAAGAAGTAGTAGTAGTAACTCTTTTTTTAAAATTCATGGTAGAATTAACCTGTGAAACTGTCTGGTCCTGGACTTTTGTTTGTTAGGAGTTTTTGATTACTTTTTCAATTTCGTTGCTTGTAATCAGTCTGTTCAAATTTTCTGTGTTCTCCTGATTCAGTTCTGGGAGGTTAGATATTTCTGGGAATTTATCCCATTTTTCGTAGGTTGTCCAATTTGTTGGCTTATAATTTCTCATCATATTCTCTTATACTTTTTTATGTGGTGTCAGTTATTTCTCCTCTTGCATTTCCAATTTTGGGGAGTCCTCTTGGTCTTTCTTTTTATGAGTCTGACTAGCATTTTACCAGTTTTGCTGAGCTTTTCAGAAAACCAACTCCTGGTTTCATTGATCATTTTTTTTTTTTTTTTTAGTTTTTACTTCATTTATTTCTGTTCTAATTATTATTTCCTTCCTTCTACTGGTTTGGAGTTTTGTTCCCTTTTATAGTCCTTTAGATGTAGGGTTAGGCTGTTTATTTGATATTTTTCATGCTTCTTGGGGTGGGCTGTGTTGCTGTAAACTTCTTTCTTAGAACTGCTTTGGCAGAGTTATTTTGAGGATAATTGATTTATTACATGTAAAACTGTCACAACAGTTCCAGTTTGTAAGATTAAGTACTATATAAATATTTTCCACATTATTTATCAAGGAAATAACATTTATTTTTAAGCCAAAGATAATGGGGAAAAAATCTCAGGAAAAGATGATGAAAGGGAATATATTGGACTGGGAGGTGAGGGATGGACAAGAAACTTTGTCTTTTCTATTTTTATTTCCTTTCCTCCTGTGATAGTTTATAAAAACAATTATTGTATATTGCAGCAGCCGGTCTTGCACTTTTCTCAGAGTTAGACAATACTGATTTCCCTACTGCCTCTCTGTTTATCTCATGCACTTGAAATGACCAGTAAAGGTTAAGCCAAGCCAAGTTATAAATGTTAAGCCAAGTTATTTTGAAAGATACACTTCCAAGCCTTTCAGAATTATACTGAATAAATCAAAGAAATTGTCAATGTGATGGGAATCATGCACTACAGCTCAACATTTGTCACCTTGTAGAATAGTAGCTGATGAACATCATTCCTTGGCTGTATTTGGGGGATAGGTATTGGTCCTTGTGGTGTACTAAGGATTACCTTGGGAATTTAGGGAATTTCAACTTCCCTAAGATTTCTATTCCCTCAAAAATAGTGGTAATGTAAATAATAGCAATAGTATAACCTGACATGAAAGACTTCTATTTTCTTAATCATACACAAGATGTGATTAGAAGCATATTTAGAAAACCATTTTTATTGATTTTTGACATAAAATATAAAATACAAGCAAACCTAGTCTGCTTACTGTGAAAATACACCTTTAACATGGGTCTCCTATGGCCCTTCTACATTAAGCCCCTTCTGTATAGAAAATCCCGGCTATCTGCTGACTGGATGCATTAATGAATGATGACTCTATAACAGTTTGTAAGAAGAGGAAATTAAGGGACGGCTGGTGGCTCAGTGAGTTAAGCGTCAGACTTTTGGTTTCCGCTCAGGTCATGATCTCACATTTATGAGATCAAGCCCCATGCTAACAGCACAGAGCCTGCTTGGTATTCTTTCTTTCTCTGTTTCTCTGTCTCTCTCTTTCTCTCCCTCAATAAATAAACTTAAAAAGAAAAGATGAAGGGGCACCTGGGTGGCTCAGTCGGTTAAGCGTCTGACTTCAGCTCAGGTCACGATCTCACGGTCCGTGAGTTCGAGCCCTGCATCGGGCTCTGGGCTGATGGCTCAGAGCCTGGAGCCTGCTTCTGATTCTGTGTCTCCCTCTCTCTCTGCCCCTCCCCTGTTCATGCTCTGTCTCTGTCTCAAAAATAAATAAATGTTAAAAAAAATAAAAAAAAAAAGATGAAGTTAAGAGTCTGCTGGAGCCTTCCAGGGCCTGGTATTTGTCTTTACTCATATGTCTAATATTCCTACTGTACAAGTAACCTTTAGTTCAGACTTATAAATACCTACTTGTTAAAAGACAAGGTGTTAGAACCATTCATTTTATTTTTAACTACCCTAAAAAGAAGCAAAAAGTCATGTGGTCTGGAGGAAATAGAAAAATCTGTATTGAGATTTGATTCTACCTCTGAAAAACTGGGCATGAATTGGGGATTAAAATGTGTGTTTTATTAAATTAGTGAATAGGTTAACCTGAATCTAAATTCAAGGCTGTAGACTGTAGAAGCAAGGCCATCAGCACATGCTGGGGAGGGGAGAAAGGCTTGACTGGGAACGGGGAACTGTCCAAGTATATAAAACCACTTTTAGTAATAAGAAACCTTGTCCTTACGAAAAGAGACTCCAGGCAAGGATGTATAGACTGATTATCAAGCCAAGAACCCAGTGACCGGGGAAGTAAGAACCAATATCACAGTGACACTGGCATTGTGGAGAAGAAATTGAATCAGCCCTTTCTCATAAGACTTTTCCTTGAGAAAAGGCTGACTTAGTAACCATTTGCTAAACTATTGGATGATCCTTTGTATTTCTCTTTCTAGGGACAGAAAAGGGCTTAGAGCCTGGAATTGGGTCAGGCAATGAGAGGAAGAACTAAAGTGAAGTTTCTAAATTTAGAGACATTAGAAGAGCAGAGAGCCAGGCAGCCTTCACAGAAAGTTACTTTCCTGCATATCTACTTTCTTCCCAGAGCTTCCCTGAGAAGCAGTCCTAGGTACTGGGACTTAGAAAAACAATTACTGCAGGGGATTATCATGGGGTTGGACCAGGAAATCTAAGTAGAAAGCCTGGCACACCGTAGTGGGTGCTCAAAAATTAATATAACTTATTTTGAACTCTCTTGAAGAGACCTCGTAAGGTGGAAAAGAGGTCAATTGTTATATATTTGTATGCATAACTATTTTATAGAAAAACATAAAATACATTTTATTAAATGTAGTACATGTAGGGAGTGGTGTAACTATGTCACTGGTTAGAGAGTAAAGAAATTTAATTTTCATTTTGTACTTCATTATTATATTTGGATTGGAATCCTAACTAATCATTACTTCTGTGACTTAAAAATAGTTAAAAAGCAGCTACTCTACTTTTTTAATGCACAGATTAAAAAAAAGAGAAATTTGGGTTGGCTTATGACATAAATGCAATAATACTTTAAAGAACAAAGTAAAACATATAGTAATTTATTTCAGTTACACAGAAAAATACTGAAAAAAAATCTGTACAATTCCAGACATAATTATGACCATTTTAATATTTGCCATTTTGGTTTCAAATCTTAATTATAAACAGAGACACATAAACAGAATTGCTCTATTGGACATTCTGCTTTTACCTTCTCTCAGTGCTATTTCCATTTCTCCTCTAGAATCACTATCTTAAAGTGGTGTACTTCTCTCTCACCCATGCTATTTTGACATTTAATCTTTACAACAATTCTTTGTGGTAAGTATTGTTATCATTAAGGTTTACAAGGTTTAGTAACTTAACGCTACTCATATACATAGTAAATGATGAATCTTAAATTCAAACCCAGGGTAGTCTGGCTAAGTCTTCAGGTATATTCTAAGAAGTTATTATTTTTTCCTGTAAGTGAATTTATCTTTTCTGAATCTTACTGTTACCAGTTGATGTTTCCACCAGTGAAAACAGAAGATGTTTCATTTCTAACCCTTAGTACCTATGAATGTGACCTTATTTGGAAATAGGTGTGGGCAAATGTAATCATGTTAAGATAGAGTCATATTTGATTAGAATGAGCCCTAATTCCCTATGACTAGTATCCTTCTAAGACGAGAAAGGAGACAGACAGAGATAGAGGGAAGAGTGCCATATGAAGATGGAGGCAGAGACTGGAGTGATGTAGTTGCAATCCAACGGACACTGAGGATTGATGACTCCACTAGAAGTTAAGGGAAAAACATGAACAGATTTTTCCTTAAATCCTTGAGAGAGAACATAGCCCTACTTACACCTGGATTTTAGATTTCTAGAACTGTGACATAAAATAAATTTTGTTGTTTTAAGCCATCCTAGTTTATGGTAATGTCTTACAGAAATCCTAGGAAACACTACACTTACTCATTCAACAAATAGGTGTTGACTGATTTAGGAATACATTTAAGAATATTGATTATTGAACCAAATTTCCTAGGTACAGAGCCTGGTTCTCCTGCTAACAAATTTGGGGCAAATTTTTAACCCCTCTGTGCTTCAGCTATTGAGCATATTAAGAATGACTTCTAGGGGCGCCTGGGTGGCGCAGTCGGTTAAGCGTCCGACTTCAGCCAGGTCACGATCTCGCGGTCCGTGAGTTCGAGCCCCGCGTCGGGCTCTGGGCCGATGGCTCAGAGCCTGGAGCCTGTTTCCGATTCTGTGTCTCTGTCTCTCTCTGTCCCAAAAATAAATAAACGTTGAAAAAAAAAAAAAAAAAAAAAAAAGAATGACTTCTAGTTTTTGCTTTTAATATAACAAAGTGAAAGGTATAAAGTATTAAAACATTTTAGCAGTATAAAAAACAAAGAGACTATACAGATTATCAAAAAAATAAAAGGGAACACTATAAATTTAGCAAGACTGATTAATAAACAGAAAAGACACAAGAATATTAGAAATGAAGAAACCCATAGCTACATATACAGTATGGACATTTTTAGATCTTAAGTGAATCCTATTAACAGTATTATAAAAGTGTATTTACAAATTTAAATAAGAACATATATTTTCTAGAATACAGATGACTGATATCAACCAAAAAAGAGCCTCAAAAATCTAAATACACCAAAAATGGTAGTCATTGAATTGATAATCAAATTACTTATCTGAAAGACTGGTTCCAGACATTTTTACAATCTCATTTGCCAACCCTTTGAGAAACAACAGTAATGGTTACAGAAAGAGATAATTGTCTAGGGTAGCATTGATACCAAAATTATCCAGGGCAACACAATCAAGATAATCACATACATTTTTATTTTTGAGCAGTGATGTAGATATTCTAAGTGAAATGTGAACACATTTATCTATATATTACCTAATTACTAAGGGGATGATATGCCAGAAATGTGAGGATGGTTCATCATCAAAAAATGTAAAACATAATATAATAGCAGTAATGGTTTTATGGAGAAAATTGTAAGAGCATCTCAATAAATGAAGATGTGACGTTTTTTAAAAACTGACCTTTGTTAAAATGATATATCAAGATCTTACTGAAAACACTTTATTACTTAATGTTTGTTTATTTTGAGAGAGAGAGTATGTACAGGAGGGGCAGAGAGAAAGGGAGAGAGAGAGAGAATTCCAAGCAGGCTCCACACTGTCAGCACAGAGCCTGGTGGGGGGCTCAAACCTATGAACTGTGAAATCATGTCCTGAGCCAAAATCATGAGTTATGTGCCTAACCAACTGAGCCACCAGGCACCCCTGAAGACACATTTAATGACTAAACTTTATCATATTTTTATAAGTGATTTGTACATCCTTTGTGAGCTTTATTACCTTATTTTACTGCTACAGTGTGTGGAATCTTTTATTCTCATTTTTTTCCTAATTACAGCATGTATAAATTCTGTTGATTTTTATATATACATCTTTTATTCACTAATTTTGATGAATTATCTTAGTTGGTTGACTCTTTGCCTGTGTAGAAAAAGGGAATTTAGCTCCCTTTATAATCTTTTCTTTTTCTTATTGCATTAACTAGTATTATTAATGATGACAAGGATACTCACTGAACTCACTTCTAGTCAACAATGTAGTATTAGTGGTAATTTAAAAGAAGTGAACTATGAAGGACCAATAATCAAATAATACTCTCAGTAATAACCAGAGTAATATAAATTAAAATCACAGAGCTTTTAATCATATCAAGTTAAAAAATCTGACAGTTCCAAGTGGTCAAAAAGGTATAGAAAATTATATAATCTCTGTGACAGAAGTATAAATTTATACAGTCACTTAGGCCATTGGTTCTCAAAGTGTGATACCCAGAACAACAGAATCACTTGTGGAACTAGTTAGAAAGGCAAAAATATCAGGTCTCACCCCAGACCTGCTGAATCAGAAACTCTGAGCTTGGGGGCCAGCTCTGTTTTAATAAGTCAGTCTGAGGATTCCAAAGCATGCTAAAAGTTCCTGACTTAGAAAAACAAGCTAGTTTGTAGACACTGTCTTTAAAGAGTAAGCTATAAACAGTTGTAAGTATAAACTATAGAGAAACCATGGATCTATTAAAGGAAACATGAGACAAAAAGTTTAGACTATATTGTTTGTGATAGTATAAAATTGGAGATTTATTATAATTGCCCTTCAATAGTAAAATGGATAAACTGCAATACAGTTAAATAAAGGAATACTACATAATTCTTGAAAGGAACAAATGAAAGTGAGTAAATCTCAAAAATAATTTTGAAATATAAAGCGAGGTTACATAATACTACTTAAGAAAGTGAAAACTGAAACTGAAAACTATAGACAACTTATGAAAGAGATTGAAGAAGACACACAAAAAAATGGAAAAAGATTCCATGCTCCTGGATAGGAAGAACAAATATTGTTAAAGTGTTGATACTACCCAAAGCAATCTACACATTCAATGCAATCCGTATCAAAATAACACCAGAATTTTTCACAGAGCTAGGACAAATAATCCTAAAATATGTATGGGACCAGAAAAGACCCCGAATAGCCAAAGAAATCTTGAAAAAGAACACCAAAGCAGGAGGCATCACAATCCCAGATTTCAAGCTATACTACAAAGCTGTAATCATCAAGACAGCATAGTACTGGCACAAGAAGAGACACTCAGATCCATGGAACAGAATAGAGAACCCGGAAATGGACCCACAAATGTATGGCCAACTAATCTTTGACAAAGCAGGAAAGAATATCCAATGGAATAAAGACAGTCTCTTCAGCCAGTGGTGCCGGGAAAACTGGACAGCGACATGCAGAAGAATGAACCTGGATCACTTTCTTACACCATACACAAAAATAAACTCAAAATGGATGAAAGACCTCAATGTAAGACAGGAAGCCACCACAATCCTCAAGGAGAGAGCAGGCAAAAACCTCTTGGATCTTGGCCGCAGCAACTTCTTACTCAACATGTCTCTGGAGGCAAGGGAAACAAAAGCAAAAATGAACTACTGGGACCTCATCAAAACAAAAACTTTCTGCGCAGTGAAGGAAACAATCAGCAAAACTAAAAGGCAACCAACGTAATGGGAGAAGATATTTGCAAATGACATATCATATAAAGGGTTAGTATCCAAAATCTTTAAAGAACTTATCAAACTCAACACCCACAAAACAAATAACCCAGTGTAGAAATAGGCAAAAGACATGAATAGACACTTGTCCAAAGAAGACATCCAGATGGCCAACCGACACATGAAAAAATGCTCACCGTCACTCATCATCAGGGAGATACAAATCAAAACCACAATGAGATACCACCTGACACCTGTCAGAATGGCTCACATTAACAACTCAGGCAGCAACAGATGTTGGTGAGGATGCAGAGAAAGAGGATCTCTTTTGCATTGTTGGTGGGAATGCAAGCTGGGGCAGCCACTCTGGAAAACAGTATGGAGGTCCCTCAAAAAACTGAAAATAGAACTACCCCTATGACCCAGCAATTGCACTGCTAGGCATTTATCCAAGGGATACAGATGTGCTGTTTCAAAGGGACACATGCACCCCCATGTTTATAGCAGCACTATCAACAATAACCAATGTATGGAAAGAGCGCAAATGTCCATCAATGGATAAGTGGATAATGAAGAGGTGGTATATGTATACATATGCACACACACATACACACACACACACACACACACACACACACACACAATGGAGCATTACTTGGCAATCAAAAAGAAGTCTTGCCATTTGCAACTACATGGATGGAACTAGAGGGTATTATGCTAGGTGAAATTAGTCAGAGAAAAACAAAAATCATATAACTTCACTCATATGAGGACTTTAAGAGACAAAACAGATGAACATAAGGGAAGGGAAACAAAAATAATATAAAAACCGGGAGGGGGACAAAACAGAAGAGACTCATAAATATGGAGAACAAACTGAGGGTTACTGGAGGGGTTGTGGGAGGGGGGATGGGCTAAATGGGGAAGGGGCACTAAGGAATCTACTCCTGAAATCACTGTTGCACTATATGCTAACTAATTTGGAGGTTATTTTAAAAAAAATAAAATTAAAAATTAAAAAAAATAAGATTAGACAAAAAGTGAAAACTTATTGAATGTTCAATGTATGCTAGGCACTGTTTAAATATCTTTATGTGTGTTTCCACATTTAATTCTCCAAGCAAGTCTCTGACAGGAAATAGGATTAGCTACATATTTGTAAAAGAGGAAAGGCTGGTACAGATAAGGTAAACAACATATCTAAGGTCATATAACTGTAGGTGGCAGCCTGAAGCGAGCCTGGGCTCTAAGAAATAGTGCCTCTCAGTATGGAAAATGCATCATTGATCCTAAGCTTGTAACAATGCACAAGAGGAGTTTGTTTGTTTGTTTGTTTACACTATATATTATTAATGAATGAAAAACAAATTCAGAAGAGTAGCTACTTCTGAGGAGGCAAGGGAGAGAGTAGGTCCTGTGAAGGGTTAAACTTGATTGGAAATGTTTTATTACCTAAACTGATTTTTAAACAAATACAGCAAGATGTTAATATTTCATTTTTTTAAAAAAATCATTCTATGCACAAACTTTCTGTTTATAATAATGTTAAAAATGTTTAGTATTTCTAATAAAAATATCCTTCATGCTACAGAAAACTGGACTTTGAAATAAATCTTTAAGAATCCAGGAAAATCATGAAATAACTTTTGAATCATGTAGATTTATGACCTGAGACAAAGTTATTGAAATAAATATATCCATGGAAAACCAGGAATAATTTTGTAAGTGATCTCCAGAGCAAGGTTAAACTATTATTAAATATTCTGGGCATGGAAATAACTAGATGTTTTCCTTAAAAGAATAGTGACATTCTAAATGTATTTTACTCTTTGAAATTTAATTTAAAAATTAAAAAACTTTATGCTTTCAGTATTCAACACAAAGGCAGTATCTAGATCAGTTCTTAGAGATATCAGCTATCCTTAGAAAATTGTTCAGAGGAAGAGATGACTCATTTTGTGTAGTTCCTGGACAGACCAGAGCAGATTTCAGACTATCTACTATTATCACTAACTAATAGAGGCCAGGATGTTCCCATCTTCACATCATCAGATCTTAAGCAATGTGTGTCCTGCCATCAGTCACAGTCAGATGTAGACAGAGTAAGATGAACATCATCCGTTCTCCCTGTCGTGGTCATCCATCACTGCCTTGGGGGAATTCTATAGAGCCTAAGGAGGAATTGTAAGTAGTGTGGAAAACGGAGCCAGAATGAGAACCTAGGAGATATGTGTGCTTGTCCCAACTATGTTATAAAAATAATAGAATTTTAGGATGTTAGCGTTAAGGGGACCTCATAGATCATCTTGCCCAATGCCATCATTTTAAAGATGAGATTCAGTGTGAGGAAGTGACTTGGCCAAAGCCATGTCCAACCCATCATCAATTATTTTTTGAGAAACAGATGAACTGAAGGGAGGGATGTGCTCACATATGAATCCTGGACTCAGAATCTCAGATATACTATAGAACAGTGGGGCTGTGTCTGGGGTTGATCAGTATCGTTCACAGCTCTCTTAATTTCTTGTATATTAAATAGGGTACAATGAACCCCTGCCTCCCCTCAGGTGTACTGTGAGATTAGAATAAAATAGAGGTATTTCCTCACTTGTCTCTGTTTTGCTTTTGGTCACATCTGTCACTCTTTTATCCTTCTGTTTTATTAATTCCATGTCATAAAAGCTCTCATTACCACAACCTTATTAGATCATAGAGACTCTTAAAAGCTGAGAACAGAGGGTTGATGGGGGGTGGGAGGGAGGGTAGGGTAGGTGATGGGCATTGAAGAAGGCATCTTTTGGGATGAGCACTGGGTGTTGTATGGAAACTAATTTGACAATAAATTTCATATAATAAAAAAATAAAATTAAATTAAAAAAAGAAGATCATAGGAAGCGTTAAGTCTAAATGTGTCATCTAGTCCCCAAATATTAAAACGTTATACAAATATAAGGATTAATTGAGGGGTGGTTTACCTATTGTTTGATAGACTGTTGCTTTCCTGTTCAGCCTTTGTGCTAGAGTGTGTGTGTGTGTGTGTGTGTGTGTGTGTGTGTGTGCGCGCGCGCGCGCATGTGCGGATCAAGGGCGGACAAAGTAGATGCAGGTAAGGCAGGGAAGATGCATGAAGCACCCAGGAAAGGACAATAGCAATTTGGAAACATAGCCCAACAAGGAGACAATGGAAAGAGGCAGAAGTTGGAAAACAAACTGCCAGTTGTGTAATCTGAGAAGAAACCAACTCTGACCAAATTGTTCACATAGAGATAAAAAATAATGCATAAATTTGAATGTAGTAGCCTACCTCTTTTACCCAAACCCAACTTCATTTAACATCTTCATATATAATCCAGAAACAATTCACAGGCATCTTTTTCTATGTCATAATGCAGTGTGTGGTTCTTGAAAACATGGCTGATGCAAATCTTTAAGGATGCTAAATACTTATAAATCAGGTGTCACCAGTAAAACTGAGATCCCAATCAACCTCTTCCACGTGACCCATTACCACGGGGCCTGACCAGAAGTCTGCACTTGTCAAAATGGGGACCCTACTTTTGGTGTTTAATTGGGGTCAGAAAGCCCCATAATGAGTGTTTGTGAAGTTTTATTTAACAAACAGTTTAAAGTATCTTCACATAAAATGGACATGTCCTACAGTAAAGTGCAAAAGCTACATGCTTTTAGGAAAACCAGTGACTGGAAGAAATTTCCCATAACAGGTGCTTGAGGTGATTTCATAGGCCCTTGCATCTGTGCCTTTGTCATCTGTGCTGTGAGGGGGATGTGTCCCTAATCCCCCCACCTCACCATTGGGTGAGAGTTGTCCTCTGGGAGGAGCTGAGTCCCTGGTAAGACAGAGATGGCTTTCTTGGCTTAAGTCAGATGCCATAGAGGAATCTTACTGCCAGCTGTCAGCTATCTGCAGTGGGAGCAATGAGTGCCTCAGTCCTAAGAGGGCTCTGGGCTGCACACCATAGATCCCCTACACCATGTGTGCCAGCTGCACTCCATGCTTACACTGGCCCATCTTAACACAAACTGCTGGTGCGAAGTAAAGGAATCACTCTGGGTCTGTTTCGCGAACGTGTGCCCCCGGAGAAGGCAGCTGATTCCAGAGAGAACCATCTAAGGTCTTCACGGGCTGGATGAAATCCAGAAGCAGGTAAACACAAGAAAGTCTTTTCACAGGCCACCAAGTAAGCCTATGTTCCAAAATTACCATTCTCTTTGATTCCCTCCCTGTCCCCCTGAAACACATTATTTCAGAATGCCAAGATTTGCACTTAATGATTGGGATATTTGAGAAAATCCTTTGCCTTCTTTATGTATGTATTCACCTGTGTAATATAATGGTCATAAAATTGACACTGGGTAGTTAGAATTCATAATATTATTCTTCAGGGATAAAAATTTTTCCAACCAAACTGTATTCTTTTCTTATTTTTTTTCTAAGAAAAGTTTCTTTCATTCTTTTCCTTCCAGAAAAAAGGAGAATGAACTTTAAAATGCATAAAAATGTTTTCTTTATGTAAAAGTCTAGTGCTTCAAGGTTAAAAGAATTTGAGGATATGTCTTTACTTTTTTTTTTAATTTGGAAAGTTCAAAACCTTAAAAAGCATAAAGTGTCACTAAGGTATGTGCTCAAGTGTAACTCAACTACCTGATGCTAAGTGCTGGTGTACATGTTGTCTTTGTAGAATCCTCTTTACGTTTACTCAGGCTCATCCCAACTCTGGATAATTTTTTTCTCTTTTTTCTACATACTTTATGGGATTGGGGAAGCATAAGGAGGGTTAAGCTTAGAGATATGTAACAAAGCAAATCCAGATATTACTAAGAAAAAAGAAAAAGTAGCTGAGATAAAAAATGGTAATGTACCATGAACTAAGGGCAGAAAAAATTTACTTATACACACCTGAAATTCATGGGGAGAAAAAAAGGGGATGGGAGAGAAGAAAGAACAAACCTTATAATATTCAAAGAAGGGAAAGTCACTATGTTTATTTGGATTTGGTGTTATCCATAGCTACAACCAGATACCAAAAGTAATCATTTTCAGAGAGGCAGTAGTAGAGAACAAATTTTGGAGGAAACACAAAATTATCGAAAGCAAACTATTACATGGGTTCTGATTTAATTTTATTTAATTTATTAATTTACATTCTTAGAACTACCAGTTCCTTATTATTTTTAAATTTTAAAATCATTTTCATCCACACAAAATGATTACTTGTATTCAATAACCTGTAGCTCTGTTCTAATTCTCATAAATAATTAATGCTGTCTCCAGAATCTTCTTATTATTCTTTCTGGCCCAGGCAGAACCTAACATCAGTTAGAGCCTGCATCAGTTAGCAATTGGGGTGAGAACACAAAACAAAAAACTTAGAATCTGTGGTTGTGAATTATATAGTGTGGCAACTTAGGTAAGCTTGAAGCATGTATTTCCAGTTTTCCCTTTGTTGAGTGGCTCCAGGTCAGAGTGGACAATGAGAGACATTTTGCGCAACATGTGGAAGGCAGAAGTTAAAGCACCTCCTTTGTGTGGTCAGAAGCTAGGTGTGGAATCTGCAGCACTGTCACAGCACACCCACATTACTGCTTATCTTCTTGATCACATTTTCACAGCAGCAGCAGTGGAGCTGGAGCTCTTGCAGCTCACACTAGATGTCTTCCTCCACCTTTCCTGACTCTGAGCCAGATAAGTGCTCAGTGCTTCCTACAGGAACACCCCTGTCTTCTAAGTTGGAGATCTGCTCACTCTCACAGATTCCAGTCTGTCTTTGCTTCCCCTACTTTGCAGTCATCTTCTTTCTCCCAGGTGTCTGCTCTTTGGAGTCAGCAGCCTCACCCAGAGTGTGTAGCCAATTTTCACATTGCTCAAGGTCAGATCCCTAACATTTTCCTCTTTTCCTTATTACCATTCTGCTTTTCATCTAGAATTTTTACTTGTCTGATCAAATTTTATCTAATGCACAGTTTGGAACTAGAAGTGATTCTAGAGGAAACTGGGTGACAAGAACATCTGGGAAAGTATGTAGTTAGACATCACTAAATAGGCAGAAAATATATATAAATGTGTTTCCTATTCATATACTCACCACAGAGCAACAATGATCTTCATGATCAAGTGGACAAAATGGTTCATCCTGTGGACATGAGTCAGCCTATTTTCCTAGTTATCCATTCTTCATGGGCTCATGAAAAATGTGGCCATAATAGCAGGGATGATCATGCGTTGGCTCAGCAAGATGGTTTTTCCACTTACCAAGGCCAACTGGCTGCATTCACTGCTGAGTATCCAATCTTCCAATAACAGATATCAACACTGAGTCCCAGTTGGGGTAGTATTCTCTGAGTGGATAAACCAGACACCTGCTAGAAGCTTGATTATATAGAATCACTTCCATCATGGAAGCGGCAGAACTTTGCTCTCATTGGAATAGACAGTCTCGATATGGATTTCCCTTCTCTGTTCATAATGCTTCTGCCAAAACCAATATCCCTGGACTTAGAGAACTTATTCACTGTCATGGTACTTCACACACCATTGATTCTGACCAAGGCATTTATTTCAAAGCCAGTGAAGTATGGCAGTATGGCCTTTCTCATGGAATTCACTGGTCTTTAACCATGTTCCCCATAGCCCTGAAGCAGCTGGTTTTACAGGTTTGTGGAATGGCTTTTGAAGTCTCAGAAACACTGTGTTAACTAGAGTGGCACCATCTGGCAGGGCTAGGAAGTATCACACAGGAGGTTAATGGTTTAAATTAGTGACCAATATATAGTACTGTTTCCACTATAGACAAAATTAATGGATGTGATTATAAAGCAATGGCTGTGGAAGTGAATCTTCTCACTATGACCCCTTCATGCTAGATTAGCAAAAGTTTTGCCTCCCCCCCCCCTGAAACTTTGGGCTCTGATGGTTTCGAAGGTAGTTCCAAAGTGAAGAATGCTTTCACCAGAAGAGAAGGCAATCATTCAGTCAAATAGTTAAACTGGATTTTGAGACTGTCCACTGGACACTTGGGGCACTCCATACTAGTAATCAACCAATCAAGGCAAAGAAGAGGGTTATTTGTACTGGCTGGGATAATTGATTCTGATTATTAAGGGGAAAATGGATTGCTGCTTCACAGGGGGGTAAACCAAACTCTGTTTGAAATACAAATGGTACCTTTGGAGTGCCACTTAGTATTCCCATGCCCTATGATTAAAGCCCCTGGAAAACTAAACAGCCTAATTCACTCAGGATTACTAATAATGTAGGCTCTTTAAGAATAAAGATTTGGGTCACTTCATCAAGCAAGGAACCATGGCCAACTAAGGAGCTTGCTTAAGGCAATGGGAATAAAGAATGGGAAATGGAAGAAGGTGTTTAAAAAGCAACAGTAACAAAAACAAAACTCAGCTGTGACTATGGGACCAATTTCAGAAACATGAGAAGTTTGTGTAAATCTTGTCCAGCCATGAGCCTTCTCATGCATCTGTGATCAGCTGGAAGTTGGGCTGGGATGTGGGGCTCTGCTCCATGTGGTCATTCATCCTCCAGCAGGCTAGTTCATGTTGTTCTCGTACAATAACAGAATTCCAAGTTGAGCAAGAGAGAGACTAGAAAAGTGTAGAGCCATGCTATGATTTCAGCCTGCCTAGATTCAGAGCAGGTAGGGACTACCAAGTTTCAATATAAAGGTTTTGGTATAGGTAGGTCTTTTACTGTGGCTGTTATCTACCCCTTTTTCCATTTATCTAATTTGAACCATATGAACTCACCAACTTTCAAACTTTTTGACCTGTAAAAATGGCAGTTTCAGATAGTTCAAACAGATTACTGAATTATTTTATTTATTTATTTATTTATTTATTTATTTATTTATTTATCTATCTATTTATTTATTTATGTATTTTCTTACTTACTTAGCGTTTTTCCCTTTGGCACAGTGTCCTCAAGGTGTTTCTTGGCACTTAATACTACCTGGGACCTCCCATCTTTACATACTCCTTTCAGAGAGGCAGTTCCCCTCATTTGCCTGGCCTACTTAGTGGACCAGGTCAGCCATTTAGGAGATTGAAATATCTCTATTAACTGCAGGTTCAAAAGGCAACAAGAGAAAGCTAGTAAGCAATGAAGGCAGTGAAATCTCATTCTTTCTCCTGTGAAAATGTCAATGTCTCCAGGAGGTATACATTCATTTTATTCTTTTATTGTGTTTGAACACTACTGGGGTAATAATAGTATTTAAGATTAAAATTTTACTGTTGAGTAGGAAACCATGTGGTGATGAGTACCTTATAAAAATCTGTATTAAGTTTTAAAATTGCATTTATAATTACACTTTGCTTAGAATTCAGGAAGTCAAATAGGTGAATGGGGATATATGTGGAGATGAATTCCAGGAATGCATGGGAAGAGTAGGAATGTGGAGTTTGTATTTTTTTTCTTTTTTTTTTTTTAACCCCCCCTCCCCCTCTCTCTCTCTGGAATTAGAGGGTATTATACTAAGTGAAATAAGTCAGTCAGAGAAAGACAGATATCATATGATTTCACTCATATGTAGAATTTGAGAAACACAACAGATGAACACAAGGGAAGGGAAACAAACATAAGGTACAAACAGAGGGAGGCAAACCATAAGAGACTCATAAATATAGAGAACAAACTAGGGTTGTTGGGGGATGGGTTAAATGGGTGATGAGCATTAAAGAGGGTACTTTCTGGGATGAGCACTGGGTGTCATATATAAGAGATGAATCACTGGGTTCTACTTCTGAAGCCAAGACTACACTGTATGTTAACTAACTTGAATTTAAATAAAACAAACAAACATTATGTTTTTTAGTTAACAGGGTCTGCTATCTGGGATGTTCTATTTCTGTTAATCTGTACAAACCAGTAGTAGAAATTTATATAGTTCGTCATTATAAAAATAAACATGGAATCATAATGTGCTTAAGCTGGCAAGAAATTTTAATGGTATAGCAGGTTGACTACCCAAGTAACTGGAGCTATTGTCCAACATTTTTTCCAAGGGGTACAATCATTCAGGTGATACTTAATCCCTTCCAGCATACTCCCACAGTGTGAACTAGTCCATCCTATTTGACACATTTCAGATTTAATAGTTTTCTTAAATGAGCCAAAATCTGCTGCCCTGAAATGTTTGTCTTTTGATCCTAGTTTTTCCATTAGAAGACTATTTAGAAAAAACAAAATTGAATTTCATTTGCATGGCTGTTAGGAATTGTGGGGTTTTTTTTTTGTATGATTGGTGTAAATTGGAAAAGACTATATGCAAATATGTGTCATTATTGTTTCATATGAAAAAAGTCAAGTATTTGAAATCAGCCATTAGGTCAATGAATTGAAAAATTTATTGAAAAATGACCTAAGCTTCTTTGTATAATTAAATTGCTAAAGTAGAGTAATATTATCCAAATGCTAGTCACTTATACTTAATTGAAAGTATTTTAGAAGATTTTCATAAAAATGTAAGTTGTATTTTACTTTTTCCAAAGATAAATCAAGGGATGAATATATGTTTTACAAGTAGATTTATAATGTTCAGTTAAATGTTAGTCTAATCTTTGTGTATTGATATAATTTAATCTTAAAAGTAGAATTTAGATACAACTATATTTATAAATATTTTTTATTAGAACTAGATATATCCATAAATAATTCTTTAAACTCTTCTCTTTGTTAGAAGTAACTTATCAAACTGTGCATATCTACTTGGCTGGTCACAGTTTTGTACTAATTATTATGCTAATCAAGAAAAGATTCAGATGAGGAAATGATATTATAGGATTATATTATATATTCTTCTGGGTATTGATGTATATATCAGTAACTATCATTCTGAGAGAGAGGGTTTTTTTTTTTAATGCTTTACCCCATTTTCTCTTATCCTCATAATCACACTGTAATGTCATTGGTCCCAGATTAGGTGCAAAAACTGAGTGGCTGAGACACAAAAAGACTTAGTCCTTAGCTCAAGACGACACAACTAGTGACTGGCTGAGTGAGATCTGTTTGACCCCGTGCCACTCTGCCTTTAATTTTACTGTAAGTCAAGATCATCTACCTGACTTTGCTCTCCATGTTATCCTGTCAGGATTCCTTGCAATGCTGGAATGCAGTTTTTGTTTCCTCAAAGCTCTTGAAGACAGAGTATCAAATATCAAATGGATTTAACTGACCAACAAGTGAAAGTCAATGTTTGCATTTCTGGTCTTTGCAAATAAGCCTCATTTCTTTGTTTGGACCAGGAATTCTGTCTAGAATTCTAACCCTTGGCATAATTGTGGAATGCTCATAGGTTCCAAGTGCTCATGGCTACTTCAGCCTGCTAAGTGTTCTCACCCCAACATCCACCCCACAGCTACCTTGCTTTCCAGTTTTATTTCTCTCTCCACCCTAATCTTTAGGAAAATACCTGATGAGGATTAAGTCCGTTAGGTGTTTTTGCTCATGTTTCTAGTTGTTGCAGCCCGATATGCTGCACTAATTTCCAGCCTGCCCTGTCCTGTCCATGCTCCAGAATGCCGTTGGAATGATCTTTAAATAATGAGGACATTTCCTCTGCTTAACTCCACATTTCCCACCCATGGAATTAGCCATCTATAACTTACTATAAAAAATCAGTACCACAAGTGCTGAGAGTCTAGCTCTAGCCTGCCTTCTCAGAGCCATCTTCTCTGTGAAAGTCCTCCAGGGTGTCCTGCATACCCGCCACACTAAACTTGTCAAAGCCTCTGTGTTAATTATTGTATTAATTTCTTAAGGTTCCTGTAACAAATTGCCACAAGTTTGGTGACTTAAAACAATAGAAATGTATATAGTAATGGTTGTGGTGGCTCTAAGTCCTACATCAGTATCACTGGCTCCAAATCAAAGGGTCAGAGGGCCTCTCTCTCTCTGGATGTGAGAATCTGTTCTATGTGTCTTGCAGCATCTGATGGCCACCAGCATTCTTCGAGGTATAGTCACATCACTCCTATCTTTGCTTCAATCGCATGGCCTTCTGTTTTGTTATACTAAATTTCCCTCTGCTTCCCTTTTACAGAGATATTTAGGGCCCGTGTGGATAATCTAGAATAATCTTCCCTCTCCTCTAACCCAAGATGTTTAATCATATCTGCAAAATCGTTGCCATATGAAATAACATTTAAAGGTCCTGAGGATTAGGGCTGTAAATTTATCTTTTGGGGGCCATTGTTTTGCCTACTAGAGTTATCTATAGCTGAGTAACATATTATCCCCAAAATTTAGCAACTTGCAAACAATATACATTATCTCATAGTTTCTGCAAGCCAGGACTTGTGGCTTCATTGGGGCCTTTGGGTCTGAGTCTCTCACAAGGCCATAGCTCCCACAAGACTTGATGTGGAAGAACTCACTTTCTGGATCACTCATGTAGTTGTTTTAATATTTAGTTCCTCATGGGTGGTTGGATTGAGGCCTCAGTTCTTCATGAGCTATTTTCTGGAAGCCTCTCTCAGTTACTTGCCACACGGACCTCTTTGTAGATCATCTCACATCATGGCAGCTTGCTTCATGAGAGAGAAAATGAGGACAGGGTAAGTGAGAGTGCCTCTGAGAGAGTGCTAGCAAGGCAGAAGACACAAGTGCTTTCCATATTTGTGAAAGTCACATGCTATCACTTGCCTTGTTCCATACATGGGAAGGGAGTCATTGGTCCACCCCACACTCAGGGGTTGGGGGCTGCCTAGGGGCATGAATACTTGGGGGCTGGGATCATTGGGAGCCTTGTCAGAACCTATCCACCTTAGCTCTGCAAACGTTGCTTGCCCTTTCACTCATGTGTGCCTTAGCATATGTCCCCTCATGCTGGTCCAAGCTATCTGCCGGGAGGATTGTTCCATGTGCTCCTACTCCAATCTCAAATGGCATTTCTATGGTGAAGTGTATTCCAGCAATATTTGGAACGCCACCAAATTTTATTTACACTTTTATGTCAGTTATAGCTATTCATAAATTTGACTCTTCTGTTAAACTAGGGGTCCTTTGAAGTCAGAGGCTCTGCCTTCTTCCTCCTCTGTGTTCAGTACCTCTGTGGCAGTGTCTGACATAGAATTAGCACTCAATAAATACTGTTCTGAATATAGTTGTTTTCACAGTTGCATAATTTGGTGCTTATTTGATTGAAATGTCATTAAAGTTCATTATTCATAATTTTCCTCAAAGAATTTGACTTAATCTACTGGGCTTTAGTAGTGTTTCTTCAACTTTATTGCATAAATTTCTTGAGAATTATGTTAAAATGCAAATCCTTATTCTCTAAGCCTGAAATAGAGCTCAAAATTGTGAAGTTCTAGCATGTTCCAAGCTGATGCCCATGTTGCTTGTCCGAGGACCACATTGTGAAGAGTGAAACATAGAGAAGTAAAAACAAGAATAATGTAAAAGAGATTATAGGGAGGGATATTTGAGTTCAAAGTAAGGAAATTTTCCAAAAGCAAAATTAGTATCAGAAAGGATGGATGTGGGGTGTGTAGATGTGTAGAGGGGGATGTATGGGTAGTTTGTGTGGGGCTGTGAACTAATGAGTTCATTTTTCCTAGGGTCAATCAGATGTGGGCTAGAAGTCCAATTGTTGGGGACAGAGGAGACTCAGACAACAGAGTAAGTTGGGATTTTCTCAGTGACCTGTAGGATGCCGTGTTTCTGTTTAGGTCCTTAAGGATATCCATGCAAGAAAACCGAAAACATATGTAACTGTATTCATTTTACCTATTGAACTTCTGCATAAGACTTAATTTTTAAAACACATTTGGCTACTTAGAATGCATACTCACACATACAATGCACACAGAAACACACAAGAGACACATTACACCAGAAGAGTGTCTGATTCTGTGAAACCTGATCAGAGAACATGGTCAAATGTTAAAGGAAAGATTCCTTGTAGCCCAGCTTTTCAGTTTGTTATACTCAAAACCTTTGATTAAATTGCAGTGATAATTCATGATCTACCAACAGTGTCTAATTGCTAAATAGCTCAAAACCCCACTGAGTAAGCAAAGTGACTCCTGGAATCCACGGACCATATGATAGTGTGCTTTATTCCTAGGAGAGCCCCTCAGGCTGTCCTTCATTCTATGGCCTGTTCATTCTTACTTTACAAAGAACTCTAAGACACAATGTGACAAAAAGATGGGAGTCCAGTGATATGGTTGAGACTCCGCTTTGCCAAGAGTAACTCCTATAGTTTTCATCATGTTCCTTGCCCTCTCTGGCCTGTTTCCTCCCACTAGGGTAGTTTGACATAACGGGTTGACAAACTTTCTGTAAAGAGCCAGATAGTAAGTATTTCATTCTTTGTGGGCTGCACAACCTCTGTTGCAGCTGTTCTGTTCAACTCTGGCATAGACAATATGTAAACAAGAGTGTGGCTGTGTTCCAGTCAAACTTTATAAAAAACAGATGGTGAGCTAGATTTGGCCTGTGAGCCATACTTTGCTAGCTAACCTGTATTCTACAGAATCACTGTGCACCTGTCCAACTCAGAAGATTTGTGACCAAAAATTATATAGAATCTAATAAATTTTCACTAAGATATTAATAGATTATACTGGCTTGAAATACATTTGCTTTTGAACAGGGAGCAGTATCCTAACTCAGAGGGATACAATTCCACAGAAGATTTTCAGGCATCCGGGTCAGGTAGCAGGCAGTGGTAGGGTTATTTTTGAATCAGGGATCTTCGGAAGGCCTTGAAATTATGGCAGGTTGGAAGTTACTTGCCCTGTCTATATGTAAGGTCAACCTGAGGGAACCATTAGCATTTGAGGGTCCCTGCTGAAGCCTTTCTGGGACTGCTTACTTGCCAGGACAGCTGGGAAACCACAAGGGGAACAATGAGCCCTGTTGGAACTGTAAATAATGAACTGACTGCAGTAGTTCTGCTCCATAGGGCCCCATACTGACTGCTATTCAATTGTAAATATCCCCTTTCTGCTGCTGTAAGGTAGGGCAGAGAGTCGTTGCTATATATTATGCTAAATATTCCCTGGAATCCAACTGCAGGAAGAGAGAGAGGACAATGCAAGCGGCATAACCAACCCATTAACTTGCTGTACATCTGTTTCTGTCTCCCGATAACTCAATGTGCTAAGACAGCCCACGCCTTCCCTTTGAGACACATGGAGATTTTTATAGGTATGGAATGCATATATGTGTATATGAATGCATTGCTATTTGATTCCTTCAGTGGTACCTTTCCGGAGATGAGAGACCGACTTATACCATTTATTTTCCCTGCAGTGTTTTTCCTCTTTCACTTGGTCTTGTTCTGCCTTAGCTGATTCAGAGACTTTCCCCTGAGAGGGTATTGAATAGCTAGGGTGATATTTCAGAGATGGTTAAATTAATATTCATTTCCCATCTAGTGCCCATTGCCATCACCAAGACCTTAGCTTGGATTCCTAACCAATTACTGCATTAATTCTTTTTCTAGGTGTGATCCTTTTATTTGCCAGTTTCCTAGATTGATTCCTTATTCACACTTGATTTTTTGGACTTAGAAATCCTGAACTCTGAACTCTGAACTATAACCTGGTCCTCAGGATGCCTGTTTCGGTATCTATTCTTTGAAGTTGATCTCTAGGCTTTTTTGATTCCTACTGAACTTTTGAAACTTTTCCTTGCTGGACATTGTATAGAACAGTGCTGTTCAAAAAGTAAATGTAATAGCTTCAGAACTTAAAGGGACCCTAGAAATCGCTCATAACCCTTCTACTTTAAGATGATGGCTGCAAGGCCATAGATGATGCCTAATTGGCTAGTGTCATCCAGATTCCACCCAAAGGTCATCCTTCCTGCTCCTTACCATCTTCCTCCGTGGGTAGGTTTTGTCCTTCTCTTGTGTTTGCGGAAAGAGTGTTTCCTCATACCCTCTCATGACTTGGTTCCAGACTTATGTTAGGAAGTGAGTGGCTCTCAGAAATTCTGGGGTATTCTGGGGTTTGTTAACATCATGCCCCCAATTCTTTAAAGTATCATTAATTTAAGGATGTGTTTATAGCATACATCTCCCAAATGTCCAGGTAAGATACAAGTGGTAATTTCTCAGCACAGCATGATATAAGTTAAAAATGGAACACAGCAGTGGGCATCCATGCTGTTAAAAAGCCTTTAGTCCTTCCATCCTTGGAGAATTTTTCTCTGTCTTTTTTTTTTCAATAAACCCCAGCCTGCAGACGTATTGTCCAGATATTTCTCAGTTTTATTACCAAAAGTCCCTTCTCATAACCCCTTCTATAAGGCTTCTTTCAAGTGTCCTAATTCCTATTTACTCCTATAGAGCCCTGCAGCTCTCTTTTTCTTTACCATATACTCATTGATCAAAGTCTAGATTCCACCCACATTTCAGCCTCTCCTGCCCCCCACCATCTTCCTTGCTGGACACACCACTCCATTCTAGTACATTTGACAAAAAAAGTCTGAGTTCCTCACATTCTGAATATTTGTTCCCATAGTAACCTTATGAAATCATTCTAATAAATCAGGCTGTCCCACATAAAGTGAGGGAACTTGTGAGTTGAAGTACCTCTGTTTTCTTTCTCAATTTCTTATACCTAGAAAACAGGCAGAGAATTTAGACTAGACTCAGATTTCAAACTTCTTCCATTTTTAAGTCAATATTTTGAAAAATGTTAAAAATATACTCAGTGGCTTTGAGAGAGAGAAGGAAAAGAATCTTCATGTTCGTTCTCTATGGTGAGAGTTTAGGCTGTGTCAGATATGCACTTACACATTCTTATGTTTTCTTCTTCTTAAGTGCTTCTCCAACTTTTTCTGACCCAATGCAGAGGTAGGTAGAGGTCTCATGAATCAGCTTAACCTGTTTTCACTTGCAGGTGTGGCAAAATGGCCTCTCCTGAGGGTCTGTGTTGTGGAGGAAGGGTGTCATTGGGAGTCCCTATTCTTGGATTCCTGCCCTCACTCTACAAATAACTTACCTGCATGACTTTAGTTAAATCATTTTACCTGTTTGGAATTCAATTTCCTGAAGGAATACTTCGACAGAAAAAAACAGGAAAATCAAACAAACATAGTTTTATGAAATAGAAGGTTATTCTCTGCTGTAACCAAGTGTCTGACCATTGTCAGCCTCTGCTGGTGTTTCTGTAGCTTTGTAGCGTTAGGCCAGCAACTCTGCAGTTCTCCTGGCTTGGCCTTATTGTCTCAATATGCAAGTTGTAGCTCCAGGCCTGGGGTCTGCAAGTAGAGCAGGAAAAAGGGGAGGGAAGTAGTTTTCTTCTGGTCTTTCATCAGCCAAAGGAAGAGCCATCTCAGAAGCTCCCAGAAGACTTTTACTTATTTGACAGAATCAAATAAATACTCCAGCTGCAAGGGAGGCTTAAATACTTAGCTGTTCCAGTCTCTGTGGTGGAGGCAGGGAGAAGAAAGGGATCGTGATTACCTGTGAGTGAGCCAACCCACACTGTCTACCACACCTTCCTTGTATATAAAAGGCAGAAGTTGTGCTAGAATGACCTTGAAGACCTCTCTCAGCTCAACTGTTTGTGAATCTCTGAATAGGGAGAAAGAATTCAGTATGTGGCATCACTTTTATGTGTATTGCAGTTCCTGGCTTCTATGCAAGTCTTCTCCCAGGGAAATACCCTCTAATATTATTCTAGGTACAGGTTGGGGGAGGAGTTGGAGGAAGAGTGCACCTATTTGGGTTTCTCCAGGCAATGATGTATTTCTCATATGGTAGCATGGTATCATCCCCAGAAGGAAACAGAGGAGACCAGTCTTCATAAGACAATGCTGGTTTGACAATTCTAGGAAAGGTAAAAGATGAAAACATCTATTCAGACAGAAATATTCCTAGGAGAGGTAACACAGATATTGGTATTACATAATGCTTTTTCAGTTAAACTTATTTTAATGATTTTGGATTCTAGAAAATTTAGAAAATCAAGAGAAAAGCATTTTCACTAAAAAAATTCCTTTTCACGTATCAGTTAGATGTTACAGACGTGTGGCACAGGATGAGGGGAGGAGGGATTGGAGGAAGGTGGTCAGAGGTTTCAAACTACCAGATGTAAGATAAATATATACCAGAGATGTGAGGTACAACCTGACTGGAGCCAACACTGCTGCATAATATAGAGGAAAGTTGTAAAGAATAAATCCTATGAGTTTTCATCATAAGGAGAAAATATTTTACCTGTTTTTTTTCTTTTTGTGTCTATGATTAGATGGATGTCAGCTGAACCTATTGTGGCGATCATCTCACCATGTATGTAAATGAAACCATGATGCTGTATACCTTAAACATATATAGTGGTGCATGTCAATTATTTCTCAATAAAACTGGAAAAAATTTCATTTGTCTTCACTCATGTATCTCATGTTGCATGGTTACAGTCTTACATGCATACCATTTTGTGCTGTGATTTTTCCACTCACCATAATCAGGTTATTACTATTTTGCAGAGAGAGGTATAAGAGGAAGTGAAATGGGAATGACTGAATGATATTGTAGAAGAGTGGAGAGAGAGGGATAGGATAATTTTGGCATCCTATTGAGAAACTTGCTTCCTTCACTGTTTGTATACGAGTTTTTTTGTGTGATTACAAAGATGAGGTCCTAGCAAAGGAAAGTGGGCTATGGCTACTGGGACAGGGGGATTCTCTTCAGGAATCCAAATAGGTCCTTAACATCCAAGTGCTCTTTGACTCTTCTTAACCACTTGTAGGAAATAGCTTTGACCTACTGTGCTCATCCCCCTTTGCTTTTTTGAAGAAAGCTGTTTTATAGTATTTCTTTAGAAGGACATATTTGCTTACTATATGAATTAAGCACATTCTGAGAGGAAAATGTGCTTTCTCACCAGGAATGGATCCTCTCCTACCAGGACCACACATAGAAAAACTGATGGGAACCAGGCAGAGTATATAATGTGTGATTTCCTCAGTGAGAAATAACAGAGAATGGTTGACAGGTATTAAGTGGAGAGTACCCAACCTTGTCCTCAGATCTTCATTTGTTTAATTTTATATGAATTTGTGGGTGTTTGAGTCTCTCTTCTGGTATACCAGGGTTGGGATCTTCATTTTTGAGCATAATGGTTGCTCACAAATCATTGTGGTTTACCATGTTTGAGAAGTATTACACTGATGACTCTGGCCTTTTTTCTGTTTCTGGACATAGAATTGTAGAAGATCTAGTAAGGGTAAGTTAAATATTTCAGGAATTGTTAATGCAGCTTGCTAGTGATGTTGTTTTCCTCCCTTTTGAGCACACAGGATTGCATTTTTTGGCTTCTTTGTGGTTAGTTGGGGCAGTATAACTAGTTTTTAAAAATGGGTTATAAGCTTAAGTGATGAGTTACTCCCATGCTAAATAATTTAATTATGTATTTATGTGTGAGAACCTTTAGAGCTTTCTTTTCCTCCAGTACAAGTAACTAAAAATGTTCAAGATTGTGGCTTCTCTGTTGTCTGTTCACAAAGAGCAGATCCCTTGGGGAAACTGATAAAAAGGAATGAGAAATACACCTTTGTTGGTAAGCCATTGAATTTGGGGGGATATTTACTTCTATTCCAAAACTTAAGTGTATTCTGACTGTAAAGACTTCTTCTAACCTGGAAATAATTTGAGATCTTTTACCTCAGGCTATAAAGAAAAAGTGAAACTGTCAGGGGCACATCAAAAGTTTAAATATAACATGTAAATAAAGATTTACTCAATAGAAAGGGAATTGGCCCTAGTTCTGCCTTCCCCTGGTGATTGGTTATATAACTTGTGGCATATCACTTGATTATCCAGTGGTACTCTCAGTTCTTTTAAGAAAGGCAGGATCATGCCATGTCTTTCCTTTTATTTATCTAGTTTTCAAGATAATGAGTTGGTTCCCTATCATCTTCAGAAGGAAACCAATTACCGTGAGTTTGAACCCATGTCAATTCTTACACTTATTAAAGCTCAAATTATCTGTCCCATGTAAGTGTCTCTTTGAATTGGCTCCTATATATGTTTGGAATCACCCTGGTAGTCTTTGACACATTCCATTTTCTCTGTTTGTTTTTGTTTTTGTTTTTGTTTTCGAGAAGATAGATATGTTTATTAACTGTATGTGGTAAGCATTTTGCAATCACATCATCACATTCTATGTATTTTTTTATTTAATTTTTTATTTTTTTAAAATTAACATCCAAATTAGCATATATTGCAACAGTGATTTAAGGAGTAGATTCCTTAGAGCCCCTTACCCATTTAGCCCATCCCCCCTCCCACAATCCTTCCAGTAACCCTCAGTTTGTTCTCCATATTTATGAATCTCTTCTGTTTTGTCCCCCTCCCGGTTTTTATATTATTTTTGTTTCCCTTCCCTTACGTTCATCTGTTTTGTCTCTTAAAATCCTCATATGAGTGAAGTTATTTGATTTTTGTCTTTCTCTAATTTCATCTAGCATAATACCCTCTAGTTCCATCCATGTAGTTGCAAATGGCAAGATTTCATTCTTTTTGATTGCCAAGATATACTTCATTGTGTGTGTGTGTGTGTGTGTGTGTGTATATATATATATATATATATGTATATATGTATGTATACATACACACACACACACACACACACACACACACACACACACACATCTTCTTTATCCATTCATCCATCAATGGACATTTGGGCTCTTTCTATACTTTGGCTATTATTGATAGTGCTGATAAACATGGGAGTGCATGTGTCCCTTCAAAACAGCACACTTGTATCCCTTGGATAAATGCCTACTAGTGCAATTGCTGGGTTGTAGGGTAGTTCTATTTTCAGTTTTTTGAGGGACCTTCATACTGTTTTCCAGAGTGACTGCCCCAGCTTTCATTCCCACCAATGCAAAAGGGATCCTCTTTCTCTGCATCCTCACCAACATCTGTTGTTGCCTGAGTTGTTAATGTGAGCCATTCTGACAGGTGTCAGGTGGTATCTCATTGTGGTTTTGATTTGTATCTCCCTGATGATGAGTGATTTTGAGCATTTTTTCATGTGTCGGTTGGCCATCTGGATGTCTTCTTTGGAGAAGTGTCTATTATGTCCTTTGCCCATTTCTACACTGGATTATTTGTTTTGTGGGTGTTGAGTTTGATAAGTTCTTTAAAGATTTTGGATACTAACCCTTTATCTGATATGTCATTTGCAAATATCTTCTCCCATTACGTTGGTTGCCTTTTAGTTTTGCTGATTGTTTCCTTCGCTGTGCAGAAGCTTTTTATTTTGATGAGGTCCCAGTAGTTCATTTTTGCTTTTGTTTCCCTTGCCTCAAGAGACGTGTTGAGTAAGAAATTGCTGTGGCCAAGATCAAAGAGGTTTTTGCCTGCTTTCTCCTCGAAGATTGTGATGGCTTTCTGTATTACATTGAGGTCTTTCACCCATTTTGAGTTTATTTTTGTGTATGGTGTCCATTCTCTCTGTTATGTCAAGATATTCTAGGCCCCAACCAGGGATCACCCATTTATCCAAGAGGCTTAAGTTTCCTTTAATGGAATAGAGTTTTAAGACCAAAGTCTGGACTTGTTATTGGTAGTAGTTTTGTCAGATTCTTCTAAACCGTTAATGGACAGACGTAGGGAAAAAAATTATGTATGTATGATATGTTGAGAGTTCATACAGATATTTCCAATTAAAGTTCAGGACTGTAAGACTTAACTTCCATGTTACTGTTGGGATATGGTTTTCCATGGATATCTTTTGTTTCTGAAAAATGTTGAAAGCAGAGACAGTGACCATCTTAGTTCTAGGCTATCTTCTGAAGGATATTTGTATAGCACACAGCTTTAAAGGAAAGATAATGTCTCTCCTCTGGATCAAAGGGTGGATTTGTTTACTGTCTAGTGTAAAAAAGATAATCTCCCTCCAGGACAAAGACTAGTGTATCATCCAGGGTTCTTTAAGAGAAATAGAACCGATAGGATAGGTATATTAAGGAAAAAAAAAAGAAATTTGGCTCATGTGATTGTGGGGACTGACAAGTTAAAAATCTCTGTGGCAGGGCTGCCATATGTCTAGAAACTCAGGCAGGAATTGATGTTGCAGTCTTGAGGCAGAATTTATTCTCCAGTGTTTACTCTTAAGGCCTTCAACTTATTGAGTGATCTCCTTTACTTATGATAAATTGATTGTAGGTGTTAATTATTATCTATAGGATACCTTCACAGCAACACTTAGACTAGTATTTGATTAAATCACTAGATAATCGTCACTTAGTGCTATGGTGAGAAAATGAACCATCACAAGCAGGTTGCAACTCTTATAAAAGATTCAGTTTCCCTAAACTCCAGGTTATTCAGCTGTTAGGCAGACTTACTGCATGTGCAGGGATCTAGGTTCCTCTGTGTCACCATTATGAATTTTGGTGTTTTTTTTTTTTTGCAGGGGGTGGGGCAGAGAGAATTGATGCAAACATAATGCTCATGCTTCTTGCTGTAAATAATAAGGTAGTGAACTATTTTGTCTCTGGCCCTGAGTTTTTTCCACCAGCATCTATGAGGCTGTGGTGGGCTTACCTGTTAGCTTTCAAGTAGGGCAAAAGTCTCAGACCCTTCACACTTCTTGACAAGTCCATACCTTTTTCCTTTCACTGTGAGAATTTTGGTTCTCAAGAACACGAACACAGCGGATAACAGAATTAGAATGTTACAGGGATGCCTGGTGTCTCAGTCAGTTAAACATCTGACTCTTGATTTCAGCTCAGGTCATGATTTCATGGTTTGTAAGATTGAGCCCCACATAAGGCTCTGTGCTGACAGTGTGGAACCCGCTTGGGATTTTCTCTCTCTCCCTCTCTCTCTGCCCCTCCTCATGTGCACACACACTCTATCTCTCTTAAAATAAATAAACCTTAAAATAAAGAATTAGAATGGTCCATAATTACTTAGCTGCTTTATCCCACCTTACCCACACCATTGTCTTAGTAGTATTAATGACACCACTGATTATTGTGATTATGAAGAATAGTTCATTTACAGCAAGGGGTGCATATCTTATGCCTAATCTCCTTACTTTCTTAAGGTCATGTTAAGTCTACATTGTCAGATTATATAGTCATTACATTCTCCCTTTTTACTTTCATTTACTCTTAGTTTTACAAGTAGCTAGACATGTAATACCACCGGTTCTCATGCCGTGTCTCTCTAGCAATCTTGGTTGTCTAAGGTTTGTTCTATGGTAACTTCCTTAGGAGGGTCTTCTGGGGACAATATGGCAATATGACATGAATCCTTATATGCTAGTAACAATCTGTGTGTTTTACATTTGAAGGTCAGTTTTGTAATAAAATTTTTGTCTCACATTTTCTTTCCTTATATGCCTAAAATACATTATTCTGTATTCTTCTGGCATAAGATATGTCTTTGAAAATATCTGATGATAATTTTATTTTCTTTCCCTTGTAAGTCACAGGATCTATGTGTAGAGGGCCAAAGGTTATTTTTCTTTAAAGTATCTAAAGAAATGTACTAGGGTACATCTTGGTGATAGTTGATAGTCTTGGGTTTATGGTGTTCTCTTTCAATATTATAAGTCTTTTTTTTTCCATGAAATCTTTCATGAACTACAGAAAATGTTATTATTTATATGTTGGATCTTCTTTGCTTATCTTTAATAATTGTCCATTTCTTTCAAATATTAACTCTTTTTGATTTATGACATTTTCTTTACACCTGCTGTTTCTTTCATGCCATTATTTTTTGTGATCATTCTCTTTCGCTTTCCTTCTAGTTGACTCTTCTCTTGTATAATATATTTAAAATTTTTCCATTTATACCTCATTTCTGAATTTTCCAATTTTGATTTATGTTCTTTATGGTTGTTTTTAAAGTGTGTACTTATTCATTTTGAGAGAGGGAGAGTGAGAGTGAGCATGGGAGGGGCAGAGAGAGAGAGAGAGAGAGAGAGAGAGAGAGAGAATTCAAAGTAGGCTCCATGCCTCCAGCACAGAGCCCAATGCAGAGCTTAGTTTCACAAACTGTGAGTTGACAACCTGAGCCAGAATCAAGAATTGGATACCTAACCAACTAAGCTGCCCAGGTGCTCCTATGCTTTTTATTGTTTTAATTTATGTATCTGTCATCTATCTAATCTATCTACCTACCTATCTATACAAATATACACACATATATATAAATGATTATACAATACGATTACTATATAGTAGTCTTAGTACATACACACACACACACATATATATATATATACTAATTTTGAGTTATTTTTACAGTTTTAAGTCATCTCCCCTCTTCAAGCATGTTTTGATGATTTCATTGTTGACAGGGATATTACTCTGTTTTTCTTTCTTTTGTTTTCATAGTAACATTGTATCAAACTTGATCTCAAGCTTTTCCACTGCTCAGATTAATGGTTTCAGTTTTCCTGAAAATTTAGAAGTACATTCAATTAGTTTTTTAAATGAAACTCCTTCTGTTGCTTTTGTTGAGCATCCAAAAATATGATGGCTTCACATTCTGAGATTTCCTAATGCTATTCTCCTCTTCCACTTTTGTTTGAACATTCTCCTTCCTTTCTCTGTATTGTTTCAGTCCTGTGGAATCTTCATTCCTAACAGATTATTCTCAGTATGGGGTAAGCTGGTTTTATAATTTCATAAGGGCTAGACTGCTCCAGCCCTCAGTTCTTCCTATGGGTCTCTCATACTCATTATGTTGAAGTCCTTAAATTCACTCACCATACTACTCAGTGAAGCCGTTTCTTATATTGGAGTTTTCATATTCTCAGGTTTGTCACATTTCTGTTGATTCCTTCTATCTCCCATACAGATGTCAATAACATATAGATCTTGTGCTGTCAGTGGATTCATATGCATACCTTGTCACCAAGAAACTTTGTTAAAAATGTTGTACGTGGGTTTTTAGTTTTTCTCTCTAATTGCTCTATTTTTATGCAGGGATTCAGGAAAACCAGACTGTGGGCCACTACAAATGTCATCTTTCCAGAATTATCCCATCTATTTATTTTTTATTACAAAAAAGTTATGGGGCACTTGGATGGCTCAGTTGGTTAAGAATCCAACTTTTGGTTTTGGCTCAGGTCATGATCTCATGGTTCTTGGGTTTGAGCCCCACATTGGGCCCTGCTCTGAAAGCATGGAGTCTGCTTAGGATCCTCTTTCTCTGCCCCTCCCCTGCTTGCGCGCGCGCTCTCTCTCTCTCTCTCAAAATAAATAAAGTTAAATAACTTTTATTTATTTTTTAAAAAGAATTTATTTTTTAAACAGTTATCATAATGTAGATGCTAGAGATTTAAAAGTGAACAGGGTGCTACATTCTATGTCCAGGAACTAGTGCAAAATTGAGAAAAAGCTTTGAATGCTGTGTCATTGTTCCCTTTAGGTTTTTTTTTTTTTAATTTTTAAATTATTAATTAATTAAATTATCTTATAGGTATGATATGCATATAGGAAAGTGCATGTTTCTTAAGTGAATAGCTCGGTGAATTCTCATAAAGTGAACAAACCCGTGTAACCAGTATCTACGTTAAAAAAACAGAATATTCTCAGTATCTGTCCATTTGCTCCCTTCCTTTCTAGATCCTCTGACTTCTGATAGCTTAGGAGTAACCACTCTCCTGACGTCTAACAGTGATATTAACTTTGCTTGTTTTTTGCTATTTTGTGAATGGAATGATACGATACATATATTTTATGTCTTTCTTTTGTTCAACATTGTGCTTATTATGATTGTCACTATTGTTGTATACAGTTGTAGTTTTCATTTCTATGTGAATAAACCAGAATTTATCTATTCTACTGAATGTGAACATTTACATACTGATTTGGGACTATAATGTATAATGGTTTTATGAACATCCTAGTACATGACTTCTGACAAACAAATGTATTCATCTTTGTTAGATATCTCCCAACTAAGGATAGAATTGGTGAGTCAAAAATTAAGCATATATTCAGTTTTAGTAGATACTTTTAAACTTTTTTTTCAAAGAGATTGTGTTGCCAATTAAATTTTCATTCAGTGCTGGGTGAGAGGAAAGCTATGACCAAAACTGACCTTAAAGAAAATAGTTCAGGGAATTGTTTGTAAGAGTAGATTGGAAGAGAGAAACAATGAAAATAAAGAGACTAGGTTAGCTATTAAAGAAGACAATAAGGGATTAGAATATATTAAATGGAATAAAGGTAAATGTATGGATATATGTCACTGTGTGCTCCTAGAATCTGCTAAACCTGTGTGAGGGAGAAAACATAATGGTATTTTTTTGAATGTTTATTTTGGGAGAGAGAGAATGTGCACATGCATGGGGGAGGGGCAGAGAGAGGGAGAGAGAGAGAGAATCCCAAGCAGGCTCTGTGCCACTAGTGTAGAGTCTGAAGTGGGGCCTGATCCCATGACTGTGAGATCACAATCTGGGCCGAAAACAAGAGTCAGATGCTTAACCAACTGAGACACCCAGGCGCCCATGACAGTTTGTATAGAAGTTTGAGGGGGATGAGGGTGCTGAGTTCAGGTACGCTCTGCCAATGCAGAAAGACAGACCTCAGGGCCTTACTTATATGTGGCCCTGTCCTTCTGCCTCATTTCCTGTTCCTACAAGTCTTGAGTTGATCCCACAGGCTTCCTGGAACCATGTAAATTAATGAGTAAAAGACCATATATTTTTTTACACTTAACTAGTAAGGCAGTGATTTCAATAATACAGGGTCCTGATAACATAAAACACCCATTGAGAAGAATCTGCAATTACTGCCTTCCACTTCACACTACTGTATCATTTTTATTTTATGTCACACACAAAAGTTCTTTAAAGGAGCTAATCGAGATTGACAGCGCCTGGGCTGCAGCTCTTCCCTGTGAGGTAAACAAGCGAACACCCACTTCTTTATGCCTAGGCAGTGCTGCCTCTACCTGGATTCCTGTGCTCAAAGCCCAGAACTCTGAATTGTAAGGGCCTGGTTGCCTGCTTTTCCCCAGCCTACCCTTTCTTATGAATATGAAGGAAAGTGTTCCCTGATAGCCTGAGGAAGGGAAGGTGACACCAATAACTTCACATCATGCAGACAGATATCTTGTTGTTCCCACCATGCAGAAATCTTGTTGTTGGGTAGAGCTTTTCTATGTTCTACAGTTTTCTTCAGTCTTCAAATACTGATGAAATTCGTGTGTGAACAGACTTTTTGCATCTTATGAGCCCATCTGCTTCTGCTGTTAATTTTTCACCTTGAGCCCTAATTATAACTGACTCCAGGCATAAGGGCCAATGACATCACTGTCAGGAGATCAGGACTTCAGGTGGGAAATAAGGTGCTGGAGCAGATGGACATCCTTTGAGCAAAGATCTTGATGTTTTGTAAATATTTATTGCCTAAGAATGAGTGTGAAAGGAAATACTGAATACGGAAGGAAGGAAAGTAACTCCTAACTGTACTGCCCCCTCCCTTTTTTTTCTCTTTCTAAATTCTCACATGGGCCCAGAAGTGTAGTGCTGTGAATTATAGGTATTGAAATAACACTTTTAGTAAGCTAGTTTCCCTAGGGTCCAGAATAACTGGCTTAGCTTTCAGATTAACAGGAGAGTCTGGATCTCATAACATCAGCATCCCAGGAGTAGCCAAATTCAACAGCTAGAAGACACTCATAGGAGGAATCCATTGCAAAATTTGTGGAGTACCAGTCTTTTTCCACATTAAAAGCAGACTCAATTCTTACAGATTTAGCTCTGTTCCTATCTCATGATAACTCATGGGACCATTGTTACAGGAGGCAGGAAGAGAAGATCTTCTTTTCCTTTAATGTGTCTTATGATATGGAGCTTCAGCCAATCAGCTGTCTAGGAAATTACCTGAACTATGTCCGTCTCATACGTGTGTTCTAAGAATACATAATGTTCTTCATCAAAGATGAAACACATCCATACCAAATATAGAGAAAAAGAAGATTATAGGATGAGACACAAAATTTTAATAAATACAGGAGGGAGATTAAGAATTCTAAGATAGTCTCCAAGGAGTGAAATACCCAATTGCTAGTTAAACCCCTCCTCTCTTCTTTTTTAAAAAATTGTTTTTTTTCCAAATAAAATCTGTCTTTTATGACTGTTGTACTGCTCATACTCCATTATTGGTAGAGTAGGACAGTTTATGCCAAAAGGAGTTAACACGGAGCATCTAATTAATTGAAGAGGCCTTGTTTTGGTCTGATTAAGCATCACATTTCAATTTCCAAGGATAAAGTTATAAGCAGGGTTGGTTTTGGTTCTTTTCACTAGTTAAATGGGACTTGGCACAGTCTACCAATCTCACAGAAATTGTATAAAATTTATTGTCACCTTTGCCCTTTAGAGGTTCAGTGAAGGGAAAAACATAAGGATCCTTTGTCGTAGAGGAATTATCTTCCCCCCCCCCCCCCTCCAGGCAGGGTTTCGTGCTTACTCTAGTGGCAGAAATGGTCAGGTAAGTATATCCAAACGGACTACAAGTCCTCGGGGAAGCTAGGTCTTTTGTTGACCATCAGAGAAGTAGGTTTCCACATGTGAAGGTACATCCACACTGACCAAGTGAGCAACTGTTGCCTTCATCTTGAGTTCTCAGACTCTCTCTCTTATGGGATCAGTTGGGTATAGGTTTGCTTCTTATTACCAATTCTCAGGCTCAGGGAAAGGTTGTCTATCATATCAAGAGTTAATGGCTGTGTTGAGCTTTCTGTCTATTCTTCTGAGCCGAAATATTCTTCTGAGACATTGGAAAACTCACGTGCATGTTCCCATTTCACATATAACATTCAAATTGTTGTAATTTTATCAGGGTAATCAAGTGGCTTTATATTCAAGTACTATTGGCTTTCAGTACTTATGGGGATAATCTCGTGGTCAAAGGTCAAACTTTGTGTTGTAAAATGGTATTTGTTTGGTTAGTGCCTAGACCCCAAGCAGGAGGAGTTTATCTCAGGGATCTCTTACTAAGACTGGAAATAATGCGGATCTGCATGGGCAGGTTCAGAGAATAGACAGATTTCAGCAAACACATGGAAGGAGCTTAGAAATGCATAGGGTAAGACCATCTTTGCTGAAGAAATGAGACAATTTTTTTTCATGGTGGAAACACCATTTCTTCATAAGAGTCCTCAGCTGGCATATAGTGGACAAAATCCTAAGTTGTAGAGCTAAGGATCATATCTATATAAAATAGGTAGAAGATAGAAAATGAAATACAGGTAAACTAAGGACTTCAACTTTTTAAAGCAAAGCCAGAGGGCAAAAAAAATTACGAAGTGCAAGCAAACAAATATGTATATGGACACACACACACACACACACATACACACACACACACACACACACACACGTTATTTTCTACTGCTAATCTTGGAAGAATTGGATTTTCTTGACCACAGGTTCTCTTATATTACCTAAAAGTAAGTTCACACCAGTGACAGTTTGTGGTTATAATGTGATCTTCCTCCTCTCTTGCTCTTATGCCCCCACCCAAGGTGTTAGAATAATATAGTTGACATTTCAGGCTGAGTCAGAAAAAGAAGTCTCGTCTGGTTGAATATAGACTGGCCTGAGACTTCTCTTGCCAGGACAGCTTCTGAGAAAATAAGTACATTGGTTTCACTGTCTTCATTTGGAAGCCTTGATTTAGAAGAAGCATCCCCAATTTCTGTTTTCCTCTAATATATATTAGAACAGGGTTTGGCATTCTCATTGGCCCATTTGGCTGGCTGCCTGTTGTTCTAAGTCAAGTTTATTGGCCACACCCATTTCTTTTCTCACTGTTGTGTATGGTAGCTTTCATACTACAAATGAAGATTTTATATACTGCAAAGCGAAAAATATTTGTCTCTTCATAGCAAAAGACCTAGAGGTCTCCAGTTTTTCTGTCATTAGAGTCTTGGTGAATTTTACCATGAAGTCCCAGTAGGGAACTCAAAAGTCTCCAAACATCTTTTAATTATTCTCTGTGACATTGTAGAGACATTAGGGTTTTGAGAGCAAAAGATCTGAGTTCATGTCTCAGTTCCAGAACTTATTTTTAAGATCTATCACAAGTTTCAGAACTTCTCTCAACTTCCCATGTAAAATTGGTTTGAAAACATTTGTTTTATAGGATTGTTGTCAGGACTAAAGTACCTGACAAATCCTAGGCACTTTACATAAATTATTATTTCCTCCCATGTTGTCTCACCTGTTACCCTGTCACACCTTTCTCCCTACTCCACCTGATTTAAAATTTTGGTGGACATTGTATTCTCGCTGATTGTGTTATATAATCCCTTAGTAATGGAGCTGGAACAAATTCATATGAAAGGGGATTTAGTCACCTTTGTTCTGGAGACAACCTGGGGATTTCAGCAGACTGTTGATATCTCTTACAGAGGATTGGCCCCGGTCATCGTGTGCTAGATATTGTCATGATTTCTTTTCCAAAATAACAAATTAACCTTGTTTGTCTCCATCAAGAAAAGACCTCAAATACAGGGGTTCCTGATTTCAGCCTTCCTGCCTATTGAAAATGAGAGGTGTCAGCACCATCTTGACAAAGCCTGCTCACTAAATATTCTTAATACCTTTTGGCAGGCATTTGAGTAGAAACCAAGATGGAAAGAAAAAACATTTCTCTTGGATGTCTGTATAATGATCCCAACCTAATGAGTCTGACTTAATAATTTTATATTTTGTAAATAAGTAAAAATGTCCTAGAAATAGCTAGAAGACTTTTCTCACTCCATCACTGTCAATGGCCTTCAGACACTGCTTCAAAGTGCTTCAGGTATCCTTTTGCAGAGTAGAAGGCAGGGGCCCAAGCATTGCTCCATTGGCAAAGCTAACTTCATCTTGATATGAGCAGTCCCTGACCCTAGGTTACATAAGACAACTTGCTGATTCTCGCTGAGCTTTGTCTTCACTTTTATGTTAGATTCTCTGATTGGTCATTTACACCACTTTCAGGCATTGTGTACTATCATAGGATGAAAAAAAATTTTAAATGTAGTGTATGTAGCTAGTCCACAATTAATGAAGGGGTCTCGTTTACTTTGTCTTGGAGTTGGTTGTTAGGAATTCAAATTTTGTTTTCCCATAGAAAAATATTACAAAGCATGGACAGGTTATTAATATAGACCACCAGATTTTTTTTCTTTAGAGAATGTAGATGAATATTAAAATCTGTTTAAAACCATTTTCTTGTGCACAATGCTATTTTCTCTTTAGAAGCCATTTAAATTTTCCAGTCTCACATACCATGAGCATACCCATTCTCAGCATATAGCCTCCCCTTTGCACCAGGTCAGAGTGGAAGGTGAGGGTCAGCTGAAGTCCCAAGGGTAGCGGTGACTGAAGTGAGGAAAGGAGGAAAGGAAGTGTCCCCGGTAACCACAGTTCAGTTTGGAGAGCTCAGTCCCCAAGCCTTGGGCATGTTTTGTTTCACAAGTGAAGGAAGGAAGATGCTGTGTCCTCAGTGGGAGCAGGAAGAGTTAAGAAAGCTCCAGCACTCCCTTTAGAGGTGAGGCTACAGTAGGGGAAGTAGTTGCATAAAAGGATTTGTAATTAAGCATCATTAGTCTTCTGATGACGTCCAAGTTCTGTGTCTTACATTAGTGATTTATCTGCAGTTCCAAACACAATGCCAAGCAAATAGTAGGCTTGTAATAAAAACTGAATGGTCCAGGGAGATCATCCTTGGAAGGGTAAAAATAAGTCACTTTGGCTAGGATCTAGCTAAAATAATCCTGCTCAAATTTATATTTTACTCTCTAGAGGGTTGTAATCTTGCAAATGTTTGCAAACATTTACATACAGTGGTATACAAAGAGGGTGGAAACTGTTGATGGAATAGAATTATAAGTTCCTGGTAAGAGACTAGATTAGAAAATCTGCTGCCCCAACACCGTCATAATTCAAAACTTCCATCCAAGAAACAATAGAGGGGACAAGAGTTCACATTTCAGAACCAAATGGAACTTGATTTAAATTATAGTTCTGTGCAACATGGTCAAGTTTCTGTTTTCTCAAAATCTCTATTTGTTTATGGGTAAAATAGAAGTATTCCTAGAAAGATTTTCACATTAGATTGTGGAAGATCAAATGAGATATAAGATGTAAAGTGCCTACTACATAGTAAGAATTTAATAAATGCCAGCTTATAGTTTTACTCACTTTTAGAAAAGGTTATGTGAAGATTCAATGAAAGCCTTCCTACAGTTGCTGAGAACAGAGGTGCACCTGGGCCAGGAATCCATTTCAGATCTCTTCTGCCATGTCTGAACTCCCTTGAATGCTGATCACAGCCACTTCTGCTAATCAGGGTGAGAGAGAGAGAACGAAGAGGCATGAGGAGTGATAATCATGTCTTCCCTGTGGGTTTGTGTCACCCACCATGGCTTCCACAGCCATTGTGCTTGTACTCCAGGCTGCTCTATTATTAGTTTTGGCTGCTGTTTCTCCTCCAGCTGCGTGTCCATCAGGGTCCATTGCAGAATACCAATCTGTCCTCATATGGCACAAAAGCAGTGCGCCAGTCTATTAAAAAATATCTCTAGAACTCTAGACTTCCAATAGTCTTGATCCCCCACTGCTAAGAAGACATCTGAAAGTTTCAAGGTTTCCTTTGTTATCTGTTTCTATTAGTTGTACCTGGAGTTTGTTACTCTGAACTAACTAGCCCCACAGCTAACCCTTTAACAAAACATCGTGCCCTTTGATGGTATTGTTTCCTTAGCAGACAGAAGTCAAGGATGGGTGTCTTTGAATTTGAGAGATGGTCACTTCATTCATCTTGGAAATACATGCACAGGACATCTTTCATCCTCTGCCTTCAAGTCATGGTCCCTAATTCAATATGTCATTATCTCACCTGTCACCTATACCACAGCCTTTTCATGAACTGCATGTTTATGATGTCATGGCATGAAACCCTCATGCTTGCTTCTTATTTCTCATCTTACATCTCTGAATTGCCTTTTAATTAATCCATATCTCATATGTTTTTGTATCTGTTTAAACATCTTAGCTGTCCCAGCCCCCACCTCTGGGAAATAGTATAGAAGTACATATCTGTGACATGTGTAAATTTGACACTTTCAAGCTTCTTGCTTTCCTAGGGTATTTCCTTTCTACACAACATAATCCTAGGTTGGCTGCTATGTGGAATTTTAGTATTTTCGGAAGTGTTCACTCCTATGGTTCTTAAATCATCAATATGCTTGCAAATTCCTCCTCCTCCTCCTTCCTGTCTTTTTTTTTTTTTTTAATTTTTTTTTTTCAACGTTTATTTATTTTGGGGACAGAGAGAGACAGAGCATGAACGGGGGAGGGGCAGAGAGAGAGGGAGACACAGAATCGGAAACAGGCTCCAGGCTCTGAGCCATCAGCCCAGAGCCCGACGCGGGGCTCAACTCACGGACCGCGAGATCGTGACCTGGCTGAAGTCAGATGCCTAACCGACTGCGCCACCCAGGCGCCCCCTTCTTCCTGTCTTAATAGTCATCTGGAAGAATTTGACAAAAAGCAGTTAGTTGACAAATGTCACCTGATTGTTGTGATGACTGGGAGTCAGTTGGACTGAGGGGACCAGAGCAGAAGGTAAAAATGAAGGGGACCAGAATTGGGGAGCAGACTGGGTCCTGGTATGCGCCAGAACTGTCCTAAAGTTCTTATACACATAAACACAATTCTTGTACTAATCATTTGAAGTAGGTACATAAATGAGAATACTGTAGTGTATTTATAAACAATATATACCATGGAGGCTGACTGATGGGTCTCTAATCCTAGCTCCTCTACTAACTAATTGAGAAAGTTACTTAACTCCTCTGTTGTCTCAGCTTCCTCATTTATAAAATTAAGCTAGTAATACTTTGTACAATTTTCTTAAGAATTAAGTGTGTTAATACATTTAAACTATGTAGAACACATCCCAGTATATAAAAAGCATTCCTTAAGAATTAGTTAGTATTACAATTATTTAACGGATTTAAAAATTATATCCTTGCCTGTAGAACCTGGCCATGGTTATAGGATGTTTCCACCAAGGACAGAGCAGCCTGACTATAGACAGTCGTATTTCTCTAGGCAGAGACCCCTAAAGGTCATTGCCAGCTGCTCTTTCTAGTAACTTGAAGAAAGCAGGACACTCGTACAGTCCTTTGTGCATCAGTAATGCCAGTAGCTTCTCCTACTCTGTTCAGTGGCAGATTTTGGCATATGTTTCAAGAGCATTTCAACCTTTTGCATATTATTACCATAAACTGCTAAATCCCTTCTGTTACTAGAAGCAAATTGGGAGCTAATTAAGCATAATCTTTTTGGAAAAAATCCTGTTTGGGCTTTTCAGAGTGGGACAGGCCCTATTTATAATTCCTTTCTAAGAATTCCCCACTCCCCATTTAGAACTCTTTTACTTATTTATTAACTCAAGAAATATACCATGAAAGATCCCCTGGGCAGATGAACATACAGTTGAAATAAAGTACATTTTCTTATTAGAAGTCTTACCCTTTCTGGTGCTCACCAGGCTACAAACTTCAGAGGAAGAGAAGGATTCAGCCCATCTCTGAATTCCTGTTACTTCTTGAATCATTAACAAATTGTTCAGCCATTACTTGATATCTAATTGTTCGTGCATTAAGATATCTAATTTTTGATATTTGCAAATGACATATCGGATAAAAGGCTAGTATCCAAAATCTATAAAGAGCTCACCAAACTCCACACCCAAAAAACAAATAATCCAATGAAGAAATGGGCAGAACACATGAATAGACACTTTTCCAAAGAAGACATCCAGATGGCCAACAGACACATGAAATGATGCTCAGCATCACTGATCATCAGGGAAATACAAACCAAAGCCTCACTGAGATACCACCTCATGCCGGTCAGAGGGGCTAAAATGAACAATTCAGGAGACTATAGATGCTGGAGAGGATGTGGAGAAATGGGAACCCTCTTGCACTGCTTGTGGGAATGCAAACTGGGGCAACTGCTCTGGAAAATTAAAAATAGAACTACCCTACAACCCAGCAATAGCACTTCTAAGAATTTACCCAAGGGATACAGAAGTGCTGATTCATAGGGACACATGGACGCCAATGTTTGTAGAAGCACTTTCAACAATAGCCAAATTATGGAAAGAGCCTTTATAAATATCCATCGACTGATGAATGGGTAAAGAAGATGTGGTTTATATATACAATGGAATACTACTTGGCAATGAGAAAGAATGAAATCCTGCCATTTGCAGCAACGTGGATGGAACTGGAGTGTTTTATGCTAAGTGAACTAAATCAGTCAGAGAAAGATACCGTATGTTTTCACTCATAGGTAGATCTGCAGAAACTTAACAGAAGACCATGGGAGAGGGGAAGGAGCAAAAAAAATGGCTTCTCAAATCTCACTCCACTTGATTGGAGTGAGATTTGAGAAGAGAGGGAGGGAGGCAAACCATAAGAGACTCTTAAATACTGAGAACAAACTGAGGGTTGATGGGGAGTGGGGGAGAGGAGAAAATGGGTGATGGGCATTGAGGAGGGCACTTGTTGGGATGAGCACTTGGTGTTGTATGGAAACTGGGTTGATAATAAATTATATTTTAAAAAAGATAATCTAATTTTTAAATTATAAGTTCATTGAAGTTACAGATCATGTCATGTTTATTCTTCCTCATCATGCCTAACAATTACTGGACTCATCCTTACTTAGTATGCATGTGATTGTTCCATTCCACCCCCATTTCATGAATGTGCCTCAGCTGTCTTTGTTCTGAAGACCCATATAATTGACCTGGTTCCACCAGGATGTCCACCTACCATTTCTCCATTTTCATCGTACATGTGCTCCAGTTCTGTGAGCCTCCTCACTATCTTAAAAGTATCAAAAGGCCCTTCCACCATAGTGTGGCGCTTCTAATGTAGAGTCTTTGCACATACTATTTCCTCTGCCTCAGCGTTGTCCCTTTCCCCCCTTCATTACTGCCCTTTCCCCCACCAGGTTAATGTCTATTCATCCTTCAGATACTTCCTTAATATCCTCACCCCCACTCCTAAGTACAGTTCTTTGATATTGGCAATCAGAGAATTATGTTTAATTCATTGAAGGTACTTCTGAATATTTATAATTAAATTTTTAATGCACTTAATTGATGAATGCTATTTTCCTAAGCTAGAAACTCCTTTATAGGAGGAACTGTTCTTCATCACTGCATTTCCAGTATCTAATACAGTATTTAGCACACAAGAGGGCTGCAATAAATACTTCTGAGTTAATTAGTGCCCAAAAAGTATTTATGTTTCAATGATTAGGCCTTGGTTATGATTAGTAGACACAGTAAAGTCTTATAGAACAAGTATTGAGTGTAGGGTTTCATGATGGGGTAGACGTAGTTCCAGGCTTAATCTGTACTGTGAATTGCTCTGTCTAGTATTCAGTAGACCAGCATATAAAGGATAGGAGTAAGACTAGAGGTCACTGCCTGGTAGGTCATTCTGGTCTAGGTTGTGCATAAGTAGCAGTGTCAAGATAAGATGGCATGAATCAGGATAGCAAACTAGAAATAGGGTTGGGTAGAGCAGAAATACAGATGATAGGTTAGAGATATGGAATTCTTTTTAATGAACTCATTTTTTACAGAAGCATGATGTACCAGACACTATACTAAGCACTATAGATCTATAGACAAATAATTGTTCCTTTTCTAGAGTCCTGGGGGGTATAGGGGTATAACTAATCATAATGTGTTATGGAAAAGCCTATGAGAGGAATATTGTAATAAAGAAAATCTGTGGGTTTTATAGAAGGCTTTTTGGAAAAAGTAACACCTGAGTTGATCCTTGAGGAATGAGCAGGAGTTAGGACATGGAGGGAGATAGTATAAGTAATGAGCAGCAGTGGGATGATGTAAAGACTGAGGAGCGCTCAGAATATTTGAAGAACAGGAAACTTCTTCTGGATGACTAGATCATGGAGGGCAAAATGAAGGTGGAGGGTTTAGTAAGTAATAAGGACATCAATTTGATTGGAGTGAGATTTGAGAAGCCATTGGAGAGTTATCAGACACATCTGTGATCCAGTCTGTGCTTAGAAAGTGGCTTTGTTATTGGGCACCTGGATGGCTCAGTCAGTTGAGCATCAGACTCTTGGTTTCTGCTCAGGTTATAATCTCACTGTTCATGAGTTTGCATTGGGCTCCATGCTGGCAGCACAGAGCCTGGTTGGGAATCTCTCTCTCCCTCTTTATCAGCCCCTCACCCACTCAGTCTCATTCTCTCTCTCTCTCTCTCTCTCTCTCTCTCTCTCTCTCTCTCTCTCCCCCTCCCTCTCTTTCTGTCTCAAAACAAATTTTTTTTAAAAAGTGGCTTTGTCCTTAGAGTGGGAAATGGATGAAGGAGGAGCCAGACTGACATCAGGGAGATCACCTAGGGTATATGAGTTTGTGAAAGTGATACACAGTCATGATAGGACAGAGAAGTGGTATTCAAATTTCAGGAGAGGAGATAGACTTTAGGTGTATTGAAAGAAAGTGTCAATAGAATTTGGCTATGGTAAAAAAAAAAAAAAGACTTCTGACTTGGGAATTTGGTAAATGATGGTGCCACATACCAATAGAGGAAACATAAGAGGGAAAACAAGTTTTATTGTTTGGAGGTAGATAAATTTATTTTTATTTTTATTTATTTTTAAAATTTTTAATGTTTATTTTTTTGAGAGACAGAGCACGAGTGGGGGAGGGGCAGAGAGAGAGAGGGAGACACGGAATCCAAAGCAGGCTCCAGGCTCTGAGCTGTCAGCACAGAGCCTGACACGGGGCTCAAACCCATGAACCGTGAGATCATGACCTGAGCCGAAGTTGGCTGCTTAACCAACTGAGCCATTCAGGTGCCCCAATGAATTTATTTTTTTAAATATACTTAGGAATATGAAACGTCTAACCCTAAATATCCATTCTCTGCCTTTTCTTAAAAAATGAATGTACATGGTTTAGCTAGGCCTTTTCCAGCTTACTTGCAGCTGGGTGTGATCATATGATTAACTTCTGGCCTGTGGGCTGTCAGTACACGTGTTGTGTACTTCTTCCAGCAGGTGTTGTCCCTCTTCCTCATCTCTTCAGCTTCACTGTTGGGAATGTGGACATGTTGACTGGAGTTTCACAGCCTTCTTAGACGGTGATAGAAGCTGTGTATTGAGGATGGTGGAACACTGAGGTAGAGTTTCTTAAGACCCTGATGGTTATGGAGACACCTTTTCAGGCTTGGCTCAGTTTGTCATTCTGTAGATTAGTCAGTCTCTTTCTCCAGAAACCCCTGTCATTGTATGTGGGGTCATGAACACAGTGGCTATAGTAGCAGAGATGCAGGTTATACATGGGCTTTAGCACCATGGACTTCTACTTGCCAAGACTGACCTGATTATTGCCACTGCTGAGTGCTCCACTGATCAGCAGCAGAGATCAACACTGAGTTTCCAATATGGCACCGTCGCCCAGGCTGATCATATGGCCACCTGGTGACAGTTTGTATACATTTGGAACACTTATATGGAAGGGATAGTATTTTGTTCTTACTGGAATAGACAGTCTCGTTATAGATTTTCCTCCCCTGCACACAATGTTTCTACCAAAATTAACTTCATGTATTTATAGAATGACTTATCTGACGTCATAGTATTCCACACAGCATTGCTTCTGATCAAGTCGCTCAGTTCACAAGGTGTGTGGCAGTAGGTCTTGCTCGTGGAATTCACTGGTCTTGTTATGTTCCCTACCAAAATTTGGTGGGTTCCAGATTCCCACATGTCTGTCTTTGAGAGGTTTGAAGGCCTTGAATCCATAGTCTTAGCAAAGGTGGTCATGAAAGGAATAAATGAAAACTTACACTAATGCAACAATTTCTTCAAAGGTATGATTATGTTGACATTGATACCAATTCAAAGCCATTTTAAAGGGCCTCTGAATAAGGAATGGGTTTTACATTTTGTATGCTTTTTTCTCTGTATTTTTTTTTATTTTTTTTTTAATTTTTTTTTCAACATTTATTTATTTTTGGGACAGAGAGAGACAGAGCATGAACGGGGGAGGGGCAGAGAGAGAGGGAGACACAGAATCGGAAACAGGCTCCAGGCTCTGAGCCATCGGCCCAGAGCCTGACGCGGGGCTCGAACTCCCGGACCGCGAGATCGTGACCTGGCTGAAGCCGGACGCTTAACCGACTGCGCCACCCAGGCGCCCCTTTTTTCTCTGTATTAATGGAAGCAGTGAAACATGCTAGCTTTATATCCGACACTTCAGAATCACACTGGATGAATCCTGATCTGAATAATCTTAGGAAAATTATGTAACCTCCCTCACACTTATTTTTTAAAGTTGTAAAACCTTCACACAAGGCTGTTTAAAGAAAAAGTGTATGTAAAATGCTTTATATGGTACTTAGTACATAGTAAGGATATAATAAGCAATGATTATTGTTCTACAAGTCAAACTGTCAAGTGAGGGTCCAAATCTTTTTTGACCTTAAAAAGTTAATATCCAAAAGGAGGTACAGTAAAACCTTGGTTTGTGAGCATAATTCATTCTGGAAACATGCTTGTAATCCAAAGCACTTGTATATCAAAGCAAATTTCTTCATAATAAATAATGGAAACTCAGAAGATTTGTTCCACAACCCAAAAATATTCATATAAAAATGATTACAATGCTGTAATATAATACAAAATAATAAAGGAAATATAAAATCAAAGAAAAACAAATTAACCCACTTACCTTTGAAAACCTTCATGGCTGGTGAGGGAGACAAGAGGGAGGAGGGTTATTGTGTAGGACAGATTTCACTATCACTAACAGAATCATTGCTATCTGTTGGCTGAAAGGAATCGTTTTCTTTTCTTGCAACTTTAACAAGGAACCTATCCAATTACACTTGCTTTCCCATATTTTGAGGATTTTGTGGAAATGTGACATTGCATTGTTGTTAAATAGATTCATTGCTCACACTGCTACAGCCTTATTTGGGTGGTACTTTTCTACAAAATTTTGCACTTTCCCACATTTTACACATCTCCCTAATCTCATTTGGAGTGAGGGGTTCTTCCACCTTTTTCTCCTCCTCCTCTGTAGACAAGATTCAGACATGAACTTCTTCTACAATCTTGCAGTTTTGGCCACTTGTATACATCGTTCTTACTTCTTGGTGATTTCCTTCTTAACTTCCACTGTAATTGTCATCTTTTTACCACCTTTGTTTTCAACCTTTTTCTGCATGGGGGCCATTGTATACGCTGTCATGGATGTTGACAGCAGTACAGTATTAATAAAGTCTTGTTATATACTGTATTTAATGTAACTGGCAATAAGGCAGCAGAGGAAAGGGTCTGTATCAGCAGGCAGTCTGACCTAGAATGAAGCAAAGCATTCCTAAGCTCACTCTTGTGTGGAAAAGCAAAGGACTGTCCATAGGTGCTTTGAAGTGACAAAAAATACACTAGTTTCAGTTGTGAGCACCTTACAGTGTTCTGAAAAATCACTAATTTCTGCCAAACACCATGGCCTGAGATTGAGCATCTGAGCATGGGAGGCGATCACCCACAATCCCACAGAGAGAGTGAAGAACCATTGGCTCAGTTGTGATCATGTAGCATTTGGTGTCCCAAGCTACGTGTATTACAAGCCATCACTCTTTTTTCATCTTAAAATTTATTAGAAATGTTTGCTCATCTTGTGGAACACTCACAGAACAAGTTAACTTGCAATCCAAGCTTTTAGTATCTCCATTGATACCTGAAAGTTTTCTCCAGGCCATGCCATCAATCCTATGTATTCTTTGCTACACCTGCAGGGTAACTCATCTGTGATAATGACTTGTTTCCCTTACAAGAAACCTTTGCATTGTAATATGGAGATTTTCAGTGCCCTAATGAAAATAAGCGACTAAAATGAGAATTATGGGCTCCTGGCAGGATAGAGAATGAGATGCCTTTGGGCAGGGGTCCCTTTCTGGGGGACTTCTACATCACAACAGCAGGAGCAAGAGGTTGCTCAGCCTGCCTCTGGGTAAGGCTAGCCAAGTTCTGTGGAAGAATAAATCTGTGTGAAATCAATACCAGATTCTATTGTTTTCAAGTTTTACTCTTTGCCTTTAGGGTACATACACACAATGGACACTCAGTAAATATTTGTTAAACTGGGCAGATTGAAGAGCAAGTGGAGGCTAAGGTTGAGGGGGGATTGTTGATTGAAAGGCATATCTTAGGAGATGCAGAAAATGAGAAAAAAATCACTTCAGCTCAAGGATGGAACAGGTAGCTGAGCTGAGTCAACATGACTTCCTTTCATTTTCTCATTGTCTTGTTCGATTTTAGTTGACTCTTTCTCTTTCTTAATCTATGACAAAGAGCGTAATATCTCTCACTGACTTCACCAGTCCGGAGTAACAACTAAGACAGTTTATCAGCCTTGTCAATTAACATAGTACCTAATACTCTGCTGATAGGATACTTGGCTATAAAATTTAGAATGCTGTGTTAGAAAAAAATTCTAGAGGGGCACCTGGGTGGCGTAGTCGGTTAAGCGTCCGACTTCAGCCAGGTCACGATCTCGCGGTCCGTGAGTTCGAGCCCCGCGTCGGGCTCTGGGCTGATGGCTCAGAGCCTGGAGCCTGTTTCCGATTCTGTGTCTCCCTCTCTCTCTGCCCCTCCCCCGTTCATGCTCTGTCTCCCTCTGTCCCAAAAATAAATAAACGTTGAAAAAAAATATAAAAAAAAAAAAAAAAAAAAAAAAAGAAAAAAATTCTAGATATGTAAATTAAAACAGCCCTCAGCTATCATCAAATTCAGAGGTTTTTGTTTGTTTTTTTCTTTTTTTATAAATAAAATACATCCTTGGAGACTGAAAAGTTGACTTAACTAGGAAGATTCACAAACACGTGAAAATCCACAAAAAGTTTTCTGGGAGTCATGTTTTCTTAGAATGTCATTAATAAACCTCTTAGGGAACCACAGATCCCAGGTTAAGAACTTTTGAGGAAATTCAACCCATTTATTTTATTGGAAAAGGAACTGAGGCTCAAGGAAGTGAAAGTCCATGTCCAAAGCCACATAGTACTTGGAAGGTTGACACTGGAACCCTAGGCTCAGTACTTCTATTTCAAATTCTTGATAAATTCTAATGGAGCTTAACATCTTATTCAATTTAACATCTTTTAAAATTTAACATCTTATTAAATTAACATCTAATAAAGCTAATTTCAGGTCAGCTTTTGTGAGGGAGGATAACACAGCGTCTTTTTAGTCACTGAGGTAGAGATTATACAAATAAAACAGCTCTTGTTGTTTTTAAGTTATCACTGCCCCCCCACCCCACCCCCACCACACACACACACACACACACACACACACACACACACACACACACTGAAAGCCCTGGATTTCTTCATCTCAAAGCATACATTTAAACTCAATTTACTCATCATTGTGTCCTCAAGGGTAGTTCCAGCTCATCTCTTTTATTGCCTTTATTTTTATTTTCTAAATGTTTATTTATGTTTGGAAGAGAGAACAAGAGAGCTAGCGAGTGAATCTGTGAGATCGTGACCTGAGCCAAAATCTAGAGTTGGATGCTTAACCTACTGAGCCACCCACGTGCCCCTTCCCAATTCCTTTAAAAGAAGTTAATCTCTACATAAAGCATCAGAGAGGAAGATTGTAGAAGGCTCCTTAAATGTCCCATTTTAGATCTAAGACCCTTAAAAATTGGGAATTTATCACTGTATTCCAAGAGATATGTCTTTCTAATGACTGAATATGCTATGTAGTTTATATTTATTTTTTCTTCTCAAGCTCATCTTGCATGGTTAAAACTTAGATCAAGGTTTGGTTTGTTTGCTTGTTTAGTTTTTAAGGTTTCCAAACTAATAAGGACTGGGAAAGATTACATATTTCATAGAATTCTTAAATGATTTCAGTTACAACTTATTTGGGTGTTAGCTTATTTTTTATTCATTATATTTGCAACTTCTGAAAAAGGTAGCAAACATTAAGGTTTTTCAAGAGTATCATGATTTTCAAAATGTCATTTTTTATTTGGTTAGTTTATTCATATGTTGAATAAGTGTATTTTTATTTTCTATGATAGTTGATTTCTGGAGAATTTTGACCTGTGGTTTCATATTTAGGAAGCATTTATTGTGTGTGCCTACAGTGGATCGCTCTGTGCTAAACAAAGGACATGTGTTTGTTTCTGCAGCTATGAATGTGCAGCATTAAGTGCAGACTTGCCATTCAAATAGTGCAAATAGAAATATGCAAAAAATGTGGTAAACCTAATCTTGGATCAGCAAAGGGAAAATAGCTATATATTGCCATGGTAAGATAAGAATTATATTTTTCAGTCTCTTAGAAACAATTATTAAATTGAGAGAAGACCAATGTACCCTTGCACACCATTCTCCCTCCCTTTCCTGGTCCCTCTCCCTCCCCCTGACTCTCTCCTTCCCTCTCTCTCCAACCCCCCCCCCCCCACCACCACACACACCCACCATGGATGCTAACTTGTCAACTTCATGGTATAGAATACCATGATACCTTGAAGAACAGATTATGTTTGAAGGAAAGGCAACAGAAAGAGGAAGAATTGAGAGTGTGCAAAGATCAATGTCTTCATCATCTGGCTGACCAGTATCTACTAAGGAGACATATGGAAGAGGAGGAAAGACATTCTTTGGGGTGTGAGGAGGGCTGGCTGTGAGGAAAGTGAAGATTAGCTAGTCTGTGCCAGGCAGGAATGGATTCAGATTTTGTGGTGCCTGAAGCTTATATGATTTGGGAGTTTCCAAGAAAAAAGAATACAAGATAGCAAATACAAAATTAAGTACAAAAATGAATATTTAGAATGAGAAAATATTACAACAAACATAAATGTATAAATGCAACAAATATCACAAAAATGCAAATTTAGGAAAATAACATAATTGAGTTTTTATTATCTTCCGGGCAAACCTCTATAATCCTTTTTTTTTAACTTAAATTTTTTTGGCTCCTTATTTTTGATTACTTACTTGAAGTGATTTTGCAATATTATTTTCTATAAAGAGAATAACAAGGTAATTAAGTCATTCCTCAAGAATATCTTTCCTCCAAAATTTGTTTCTCATTGATAGTTCAGATTTGTCTTTTCAGTTTTACAACTCATTATGAATTTAGGATTGTTGCCAAACTTGGGAAAAATCTGTATCATATTTCATTTAGAAATGAGGTATTACAGATGTGTTCTGTGTTTGTAATACTGGTACAAGTTTGTTACAACCACAGGGATTCTGATAAATTCTACTTAGCCCGATTCCCATCAGAAAGAAAGAAAATATCTGAGGTATTTATATGCACTTTGCAATTTCTAGAATATTTTCACAAGACAGAAATTTTGTTTTGACTTGGTATCCAAGAGAACTAAGTCTTCCACTTCCAGTTCACACATATGATGATTGGTATAACTTTCCTGCTTTTTAACCTTTGTTTCTTTTTTTATCATCTGTGAGCATCTGGTACCAACAACTTGGCCTGTACCTTGGTGTTACGACCACAGCTGAGTTGGCACCATGGAAGTTAGGACTTCTTTTGGAAGCCATTCCTAGACTGTGACAGGTAGCGAATGCTTAATTATATATTAAAGTGATGTGAATCACATTAATAGGTCTAATAAACAAACCAAGTATATCCCCAATTTGCCTTCTCGTGGAGCATTCAAATAAGGGATCCTCTGTTACAAGGGAAAGCCTGATGCAAGGGGTAGAGGTTGCAATGGAAAGAGACAGTGATCTTTTTTGTTTGTTTGTTTATTTCTTTATTTTTGAGAGAGAAGGAGAGCCAGCATGAGCAGGGGAGCGGCAGAGAGAGAGAGGGAGACAAAGAATCCAAAGTAGGCTCCAGGCTCTGAACTGTCAGCATAAAGCTCATTGTGGGGCTTGAACTCACAAACTGAGATCATAACCTGAGCTGAGGTCAGACACTTAACCCGACTGAGCCACCTGGGCATCCTAAGAAACAGTGATCTTAACTGAGACATGATTCAAAGATTTTAACTTGCAACTTTTACAAAAATACAGATGTGTGTGAACATATTAGTGATCTCACTAGGCCTTTGGAAGGGCCCTGAAAATCAAGCCTTATAAGCTTCTTGACCAAGCTGCCTCTGATGAAAGACATTCTAATGTACCAGATATTTCAGCATCCCTATGGCCCAGGGCTCAGACCTTAATCCAAGTTATCCTTTTTTGGGGGGAATGGTGGGGGTGGTCCTGTTTATTCCTTCCTTTGATTTCAACCAGCCTCCAGGTCTTAAATACAGTCTGTGTTCAGACAATGCCAAATTTCTTTTCACCACTGTCTGGAGCTTCAGAATCACATCAGTCTTCTCAGTATCTCTTGGGTGACTCAGATCACCAAATGACTAAGACACCACTCAGACTTAACAACATCACTGCAGCAGAACTCTGGTTCTTGTTTCCTAAACCTTCTCTCCTCATAGACTTCTCAGTTAGTGACAACATTATCTTTTTAATTGTTTACACCAAGAATATGAGAGTCACCCTATTAGGAAATCTTGTACTTTCAAAATATGTACAGAACTTGATCACATCTTACCTGTTTTAGAGTTACTACCTTGGACACGTCCATCACCATCCTTCATTTGGATTGTATCAGAAGCCTCAAAGGTCTCTCTGCTGCTACTTTGCTCCCTGTGGTAGGTTTCAACACAGCAGCCTTTTGTTTTTGTTTTTGTTTTTTTAAGTTTTAATGTTTTAATTCCAGTTAGGTAACATACACTGTAACATTAGTTTCAGGTGTAGAATCTAGTGATTCATCACTTACATATAACACCCAGTGCTCATCACAAAAAGTGCCCTCCTTAATACTCATTACCAGTTTAACCTGTTCTCCTGTCCACCTCCCCTTCCACCAGCCCTCAGTTTATTCTCTATGGTAAGAGTCTGTTTTCTGGTTTGCCTCTTTTTTCCCCTCTATGTTCATCTTTTTTTTGTTTCTTCAGTTCCACATATGCATATGAGTGAAATCATGTGGTATTTGTCTTTCTCTGATTGACTTATTTCACTTAGCATAATACACTCTCACTCCATCTACATCATTGCAAATGGCAAGATTTCATTCTTTCATGTGGCTGAGTAATATTCCATTGTGTGTGTATGTATACCATGTCTTTTTTTTAACCACATACTCTTTATACATTAATCAGTCAGTGGACTTTTGGGCTCTTTCAATATTTGCCTATTGTTGATAATGCTACTATAAACATCAGGGTCCACATATCCCTTCAAATCAGTAGTTTTGTATCCTCTGGGTAAATACCTAGTAGTGCAATTGCTGGATTATAGGGTAGTTCTATTTTTAATTTTTTGAGGAACCTCCATACTGTTTTCCACAGTGGCTACACTAGTTTGCATTCCCAACGGTGCAAGAGGGTTCCCCTTTCTCTACATCCTCACCAACATCTGTTGTTACATTAGTTGTTAATTTTAGACATTCTGACAGGGCTAATGTGGTATCTCATTGTAGTTTTTTTTTAAGTTTATTTATTTATTTATTTATTTATTTATTTATTTATTTATTTAGTGTGTGTGTGTGTGTGTGTGTGTGTGTGTGTGTGTGTGTGTGTGAGAGAGAGAGAGAGAGAGAGAGAATATGAATGAATGAATGAGAATCCCAAACAGGCTCTGCACTGTCAGTGTGGAGCCATCTCCCAAACCATGCGATCAAGACCTGAGCAGAAGTCAAGAGTCGGACACTTAACCACCTGAGTCACCTGAGTGTCCCTCACTGTAGTTTTGATTTGCATTTACTTGATGATGAGTGATGTTGAGCATCTTTTCATGTGTCTGTTAGCCATTTGGATGCCTTCTTTGGAAAAATATTTATTCATGTCTCCTGCACATTTTTTAACCAGATTATTTGTTTTTTGGATCTTGAGTTTTATAACTTCTTAACATATTCTGGATACTAACACTTTATCCATAACAGCCTTTAAAATGTAAGTCTGGTCTTGTCATTTCTCTGTTCAATCCAGTTTACTCCAAGAAGCCAAAGGTCAGAAAGTGCCCCAGAAGGCTTCTTGTGACCTGGTCTCACACTGTCCGCTCAAACCCTCTCCTTCTTGCAGTGCACCATCACACGGATTTCCAAGAGGCTTATTGAACACACCAGCCACAGGCCTCAGGGTGTTTATGAAGGGTATTTACTTGGATAACTTCATTTTCTCCAAGTATTTCCTCAAATGTTACCTCCTCTTTGAAGCTGCCTTGCCATCCTATTTTTAAACATTTTGTGTTTTTTTTTTAAGTTTATTTATTTATTTATTTAGAGAGAGACAGAGTGTGAGTGGGGGAGAGGTAGAGAGAATCCCAGGCAGGCTCTGCACTGCCAGCACAGAGCCCAACACGAGGCTCAAACTCATGAAACCATGGGACCATGACCTGAGCCAAAACCAGTAGTTGCATGCTTAAGCATCTGAGCCACCCAGGCATCCATGGCCATCCTATTTAATGCTGCATTTGCCACCCCACCCACTCAGCATTCACTGTACAAACAGATATACACTGTGAGATAGGTACAACCCTTTCTGTAGATTAAACAAGCCTAAAATAGAGAAAACTTAATAAGGTCAACAAGATCACAAAAGTAGTAGAGATGGAATTCAACCCCAGATGGCCTCCAGAGCTGCACGCTTAACCAGGGTTCAGTCTTGCTTCCTAGTGTATCAAGGCAGAGGGCCAACAAGGATGCAGGGAACTGATAGGGCCCTGTATTGCTCGCTGGTAACTCCTCCATGTTCACAGTAGGTTGTTAACCTCTGAATTAAACCCAAGTCTCATAGATATATATTACAGGGTTAAAACTTCTTTTTCAAAAAGTAAGCCACTTACATATATGGAGTATTGTTATGACTTAATTGCTTTCCCAAGGAAATAGTGCTATCCTCCCCCTTTTTGAATCATTTTGTGTCTTCTATTTGGCCCTGTTATATGACTCAATTATTTTTACCAGAAGAAATGCATGTGATGCACTGGGCTATGCTAATAAGAGACCTGAAAACCGCAACGGTATTCCCAAACACATTATTATAACAGCACATTGTTTTGGAGGTCAAGATGATTTGCATAATGTAAGAATCACCTGAACTCAGGTGGAAAAACTGCTGCTGAGGGATGCCAGTGCAAGTAGATGGCTTATGCAATCTGGGTATTAGAAGCTATTTGTATAGCGTGGCTTTCATGTTTATTTGGGAAGTAAAATCTATGAAGATTATGAGAATTCTTTGCCATGACTTCATCATTTCAGTATAGATTAATGGAGAGGAATTTGCAGGTGTTCTCTGGGGCTGGGATGAGCCACTTTTGAACCAATCCTTCTGATAACCCACATACCATTACACACATGTGTGAACACACACAAGTATGTTTTTTGACTGTGTAAGAAGCTTTGTATCTAGTCTCCCTGCCCCTATTTTTTCCTTTACCCAAGCTCTCTAGCACACTGCCCCTAAAATTACCTTTCAAGAATCTACACTGGAGTATGTTAGTTCTCTACTTAAAATCCTTCTGTGCACCTAGGGTGCCTGGGTTGCTCAGTCAGTTAAGAAGCTGACTGTGCACCTAGGGTGCCTGGGTTGCTCAGTCAGTTAAGAAGCTGACTTTGGCTCAGGTCATGATCTCGCAGTTTGAGAGTTCGAGCCCCGCGTCAGGCTCTGTGCTGAAAGCTCAGAGCCTGGAGCTGACTTCAGATTCTGTGACTCCCTCTCTCTCTACCCCTCCCCTGCTTGTGTGCTCGCTCGCTCTCTCTCTCTCTCTCTCTCTCTCTGTCTCTCTGTCTCTCTCTCTCTCTCTGTCTCTGTCTCTCTCTCTCAAAAATAAATAAACATTTGGAAAAAAATTCCTTCTGTGCACCCTTCACCTACTGTAGAAAGCACACTTTTCTGTGTGGCAAACAGTCATTCAGTCTGGGTGGACTCACTCTTTCTTCTGTCCCCGCACTGTTACTTTCTATTCCCTAATAACAGTGCATTCCCGAAACACTCCATGCCTTGCCACACCTCTGTGCTTTAGGCTCTTGCTGAAACTCACTTTCTTCTCTGGCTGTCTGTAGCAAAATTACACCCAAGTTTTGAGAACCAGCTCAAATGTTACCATTTCTGGAAAAAATTCCTAGCCATATTTCATTTCCTGCAAATAAGCAAACATATGCATACATGTATTCTGGAAATAATATTTCTTTTTTCTTTTCTTCCACAGGATTTTGTTCATACTTCAGGAACAGTGATTTTTGCCTGTATTGTGGTAATTGCTCTCTGTTGTTACCATGATTTGGAGAGTCTCCAACTGAATAATCCCATTTGGTGCTTGTGGAGGTGAGTGAATGGGTATCTGTGTGTCTAAACTCATAATGCAGATTGATCTGAAGGCTGGCTTGGAGGAGCACAGATTTGGTGACAGAAAATGTGAATGGAAAGTTCTTAATCATCTGTCCACTAAGTTTGACAAACCTTTATGGAGCCTGTTTCTGTCAAGCACCGTGCTAGACATTATTATTAGTATGGTGAACACACAGACTGGGATGCCTGTCCTCTTGGGGCTTAGTGCACCAGAAGTAATTGTGTTGCAGTGAAGTGGTGATAATATCCATGCTGCGGCTGTGTGGCTAGATCTCAAGCTATGAGAACATATTTGTGTTTTATGCATTTTTGTATTGTTACTCTTAAAATAAAAACTGCTGGGGTACCTGGGTGGCTAAGTCAGTTAAGCGTCTGACTTGGGCTCAGGTCATGATCTCACAGCTCGTGAGTTCGAGCCCCGCGTCGGGCTCTGTGCTGACAGCTCAGAGCCTGGAGCCCACTTTGGATTCTGTCTCTCTCACTCTCTCTCTCTGTCCTTCCTCTGCTCATGCTCTATCTTCTTCTCTCTCTCTTAAAAATAAATAAACATTAAAAGTTTTTTTAAAAGTAAAAACTGCTAGTTATTTTACCAGCAAAGGATGGATTTAGTCAGGAATAAAAGAGAATTGAACTGTTGGACAATCTATGGCAAGACCTCAGGCAAGTCTAGTGAACAAAGGAGAGGTACGATTTTTTAATGAGTGCAAGGGCTAAGTTGGGAACACTGTTTTGAACTAAAATTCCTTTGGAGTTCAAAGTATGGTATCTTCTTGTTGGCTGAGCTGGTGTTTGGGGGTGATGAGAAGTGTCCCTTCTTCTTGCTCGAGTAGTAGTGTCCACATTCAAGGCCAAGTTCTTGTAAGGTCAGGTCCTTTTGGGTCTTCCTGTTGGGTATGCAGCTAACTATGTGGTAGGGCATGAGGGCCCTCTGCTGATATCTCTGACTCCATTTTAATGAGGTTTTTCTTTTACTAATTTTCAAAGTATCTCCTGTATCGATTTTAATCAACCATCATGAGAATGGTAAAAACTTGTTATGCACATGGAGGTGTTCAACACATAGCTGGTAAAAAAAAGAAGGAGGGAAGGAGGAAAGAAGGGGAAAGGAAGAGTGATAAAGAGGAAGAGAATGAAGTCCTTTGGTTATTAAATCAAACTAAAGCTTCTGATCCTAACTGTAGAAATAAATCATGGTCTTCTTTACCTGTTCTTTTAAAAAAGATGTTACTGCAAACTTTTGGAATACTGGCACGAAAACCAATAATAAGGGAAAAGAAGCAAATAAAAACAAAACAAAATATCCTGGCAAACAGCCTAAGCATTATTAAACCATTAGAGAGGAGTGTTCCCTGATGATGTAACCCCTCAACCTGTCTTCTCCACATGGCCTTTTTCTTAAGTGACTTTCAAAACCTGTTCTCTTGGGGTTTGCATGCCTAGGAAGCTTTGGGGATTAGATGGATGAAAACAGAATACATTTAACAGTACCATAATTATCTCTTTCCTTTTTTTTCATTCCTCTGGGGGTCTAGAGAAGTCATTGCCCTTATTTAATGCAGTGCAGTGCATGTGGAGTAATGTCTGACTCACACCACGAAAATCTGTCTGCAGTCTGCAGCTTTGAGGGACGGAGAATGGAAAAGCAAGATCTAAAGAGGCTTGCAGTATTGATTGAGACAACAACTGCAACACCAAAACCCTCGAGTCTCCCCCAACAAGAAGAGAGGGAATAGCAAGGTGGGACTGATTCAGAGGGATTAGAACAATGTAGGAAGCTGGGTGCTGTGCCCTCCTCATTATAGACTGACCCCCCGGAGTTTCAGTGGAAAAAGCTCACCCCTCACGTGCATGCATGCATCCACTGCATAGGGGAAACTAGCATTGTCTTTATGCTTGTACTTCTTTGTCAGCTAAGAACCAGGGAAGTGGCATGATTATTGAAGATTGAGGGAATTTCTTCCATATTCTTTATTATTTTGTTCTGTCTCAGTCATCTCCATACTCAAAAAGTAGATTTAGAGGAGGCCTGGCATAAAGAAAAGAACAGCCAAGCTGCTGAGGGCTGTTGAATTTTTAATCCCCTAACACTTTTCTCCCCCTTCTCTATTTATTATCTATTTTCAAAGCCCTGGAGTAAAGAGATTGTCTAAACCCCATTCATTGGCAGCCATTCAAAAAGCCTCATCTTATAGCATGACTAGGGGAAAACCAGAAATGAGTTCTTAAAGAAAAATTTTCTAGGAGTCAGTAATGATACCAGAAACTAAATGTTTTTTTACTGAGGTGAGAAATACAAGTAATGGAAATGATGGCTCAGTGATTGTAGCATAAACAGCTCCCTGACCACAAATCCTGGGGCTCCTTGTTCCTATGACCCTGTTCTAGTGCCCATGGCAGGAGATCACTAAAAACCCAGACTCCGAGCATGTGCCTGCCCTTCCCCAGGGGAGCAGGTTCTGTTCCCTGCCCTGACTCAGTGAGTCTTCACCTATACTCTCCAGTGACAGGATTTGTTGCCCTTCCTCCAGTGGCTTAAGGCGTTTCTTCTGTAGGGGTAAAGGTCCAGAAGGGGCTCTGCAGTTGCTCACAGCTGTGACTGCTCTACTAGGGAGCCTTCTCCCTTTTCATCCACTGCTCTAGCCTGCCTCCTAATCACCATAAGGTACACAGAGAAGGAGCCTGTGAGTTGGCACACATTTTGCTTGGGTCTGTGGCTACCAGGGTTTTATATTCTCATACTGTCCCACATACAACCTTTAGAAATTCGTTCAAAGTTTTCGCTGGTTTCTCTTTAGCAGTGTATACTGTGTCCAGCAGGGTCTATTCTAGTTAAGCATGCATCTGCATCCTTCCTGTCTTACTGGGTGTTGTTTGCCTGAAATTTTGTTTTGCAACCTCAGCTCTCTGATTGAATCAAGACAGTTGTCAATTTCCAGATCGTCTACATGTGTATGTGTATGTCCTGTTGTTTTTGGTAGACGGGACCATTGTTCTTTTCAGCTTTCTACATCCTGAATGGAAGGCAGAAGTCAACTGATGTGTTTACTGAACTCCGTTTCAAGGGTTGTATTTTAAAGGGATGCTTTGAAATTGCAGTTCATGAAGAGGATATTGCTTAGGGTGTTCTCTGGCCTGGAAGCCACGGTAAAGGAAATAGAAGCATATAAACTGAAGATAAAGGGTCTAAGGGGAGAACTCTTCATATATTCTGAGGGTAGCCACTAGGGACCAAAATTGGCTGGTATTATTCTTAGTTGGTATTATTCCAGAAGCCAGAAGTAATGTGTAGAGACTCCAGGCAAGGAGGTTTCTGTTCAATGCAAGGGGGAAATGTCCTTATAAAGAGCGCTCTTAACGCTGAGTAGATTGTTTTTTGAGGTCATGATCTCCTGCTCTGACAGTGGAAATAACAGAGTTGAGCTTGCATGAAAGTCTGTCAAGATATTTCTAAAGGTGCTTCTTTTAGGGGTTTGGAGTAGATGAACTCTGACATATGTTTGATCACAAATAATAGACTTCTTTTCAGCATCTAAGTTTACTCTTAAATCCAGGGTAAGAACCTACTGACTTTCAAGTCCTTAATGATGTGGTTAAACGAAATAGTGGCTTCTTAAGGCAAAGAACGTACCCCAGAGTTTTGAGCACTTGTTAAAGAGCGTTCTTTTATTGACCTGGTCCAAAGTGAGTGCCACAAATTATCGATAATTAGTGCTAGGGAAGTTTTCCTTGTGGGCTAGAGTCTTTATCAAAATGCTCTGAAGTAAACATTAAAATTGAGGACAAAATAATGATAATTTATTCCAGCAAAGTCAACACAGACTTGTGCCAGAGTGACTTAAGGGAGGTTTGGGGGGCTCAAATTAAGTGATCGCAAAAGGTCAAAATCATCTGGTTTTGAGGAAAGAAAAAGGAAACAGTTGTATTAGCTGAAGTGGGCCACGTGTGAATGCATACATAATGTGGAGTGAGATATGGGTGGGACATGTGGCTATCTAAAGAAGAGAAGCATGATTTATTTCACAATGCCACAATCCAGTCAGATCCTGAAACATCCGGCTGGGTGAAAAGGAGGCCATTGGGAGCCAGGCCTCCAGGGAGCAGAGCTCCAGTTGGTGACAGAGCAAAGGTGAGAGGCATGTCTTTGGTTTCCTAAATTCTGGGTTGTGTACCATCTCTTAATTTCCTTGCTGAATGAAGCCGATTTGCTGGTATCTCTGGTCTTCTGTAGAGAAACAACAATGCCAGAAGCACGAGTGGTTTCTGTGATATTATATCTAGTCTTTGTCTCAGAAATATTTTATATCGAAAGATGAAGTAGTAAAATTCCCTTTCTTTAAAATGTCAGAAAGACAGTATTGTGAGGTAGGCGACACTGAGCTCCAGCCACCTCTCATTCCCCATTTTTGCACTTTCTCTCCTCTTACGCATCTTCTCCCTGTGCAGTCCTCTCCACCATAATCCTCCTCTCCTCCAGAGAGAGCCAATGCCAAATTCTCAGGTGCCTCCTGTATGTTCACTGTTTGCCACTTGGAAGTAATGCTGGTCTTACGAAGAATCATTTGCAGATATATTAAAGCAGAGATGGGAGTAAGTGATGGATCTTTCAGTGCAAAAAATGTACCTCTCCTCTTTTTTTAATGCTTATTTTGAGAGAGAGAGCAGGGGAGGGCAGAGAAAGAGGGAGAGAGAGGATTCCAAGCAGGCTCCATGCTAAGCATGCAGTCTGACGTGGGACTCAATCTCGTAAGTGTGAGATCATGACCTGAGCTGAAATCAAGACTCAGATGCTTAACTGACTGAAACACCCAGGCACCCCAAAGTATACCTCTTCTAAGCATAAGGTTGATTCTGCTTAAAACATGGATTTGAAAATCTCTTGTGTCATACTTTGTTTCAGGGCATAAAATCCAATAGTGTGGTTACCTACTGTGTGTACATTGTCCAGGCCCTTGTTTTTCCTCCTGCTATACTTGTTTCCTGCATTTTTGATATTTCACTACTCTTCATGCTTCCTCAAGAAAGATCCACAGAAAGTCCCTGAAATGAAACGGGGGAAAAATGAAAATTGATATAGATTGCCAATTTTCAATCCTTTAGATTTTTGCTAAGGAAAGAATTTGAAACTGCCAGCCAGAATCAGGTTACTGTGCACAAGTAACTTATCAGTAGATTATGTTTCTCATTTCCACATTTGGTCAAAAATTGGAGTGGATTCTTATACCTATATTTTTTTTTTCAACGTTTATTTATTTTCGGGACAGAGAGAGACAGAGCACAAACGGGGGAGGGGCAGAGAGAGAGGGAGACACAGAATCGGAAACAGGCTCCAGGCTCTGAGCCATCAGCCCAGAGCCTGACGCGGGGCTCGAACTCACGGGCCGCGAGATCGTGACCTGGCTGAAGTCGGACGCTTAACCGACTGCGCCACCCAGGCGCCCCTCTTATACCTATATTTTTAATAAAGAATAATAATCTTAAATTGTTTCAAGTCATTCTGGCTTTGGATTTTAATTACATTTATTTCAGCATTAATTTATTTAGCAAGCCTTTGTTTGTTAAATATGTGCCAGGTATTGCATTATGTGCTTGGACATATAGAAAAAGAGTAAGACACAATCTGTATTGTCATTGTAGCTCTACTATGTTAGGCAATATAGGGATATAGAGATGGCTTAAGATACGGTTCCTGCCTTAAAGATGAAGTATAGACCAGGAGAAGAAAGAGACTATAAAGACACAATGACCAAGTGCTGGAAATTATATGACATCTTGAGAATCTAGGAGATTAAGAAGGAGACTGAGTTAAACATTTTAGAATTAGGGAATGCAGCAGGAGAGAGGGGGGTGAAGGTTTCTCAAGTAAAATTGATGGGGCAGTGAATATGATAGCAGCTTTCTTTTAGGTGCTGTGAACACATACAAATGAAGGAAAACAAGTTAGAATTGAGTGCTATTATCTGATCAGCATACACTCAAAAGGCACAGCACATACATGAGTGTAGTAAGGTATAGTCATTTTCATCAAGAGCTTACAAGTTTGTTGGGGTGCCAAGAATAATGTACATGAAACAATTAGAAAACAATTATATAATAGCAAGTGATTAGCTGCTAAATAGTGTGGCTAATTCTAATGTGTTGTATGAATTACCAAGAGAAGAGACCAAGAAGGCTGGAGAGATGGATGCCTTCACAGAAGTGATAGGATTTTCTGAGATATAGCAACTTTGAATGGGGATGGTGAAAACATGGATACAAGGACATTTTTTGTAAAGTCAAGAGTATCGAAGATTTACCAGTGAAGTGCAATGTACAGTGATGCTGGACAGTTAGGCTGGGGGAAGCCTATGGATGGCTTTGTAAGCCTGAAAGAGATCTGATGACACTGGAGACCTGGAACCTTTGAAAAGTATTTACAAGTGTGATTAATAGGATGGAAGGAAAATTTTAGTATAGCTCTTTCCTGTAGGTAGGACCGTAGGACATCTAGACTCATGGAGTTGATTCATCAAGGTCCTGGAGATACAGGAATTGTAAGGGTAGAATGACAGGCAAAAGAGAAATATTGAGAGTCTAAAAAAGCAGTGGAAGTTCTGTGGTGTTGTGATGGGCTTCTTATCCAGGGCTATTTACATTACTCACTATGTGAGTGAGTCATTGCTTGATTGTGCTAAGACCCTACATACTCCATTTAACAGACACCCCTGCTGACTAGTTTCCAGGTGGGTTCATCCAGTGCCAGGCACAGGTAGAGAACTGGCAAGAGTGGGTGAGGGAGAAGTCAGGACATATCTCCCTCAGCTCTTCCTTGTGTCTCTTCATACTTTGGGAAATAGCAGCCTTTTGTTACAGTTAATCTGTGGGTTAATCATTCCCTGTTTGGTTTCTCAGCTTTTTATCACCAGTGTAATGAATTATATATATGACATTCTTGTTGTTTAAAAGCATAGAAATGCCCTATTTTCTGGCTGGACTCTGATGTAGTATGTAACTATGGATATATCTTTCTGACCCTGGTTTTCATATCTTTAACACTGAAAGTATGAATTGGTTGACTTGTAATGCTTTTGTAAATAACTCATAAACTCAGAATATCATATATGTAAGATTCTATATGAGTTTATTATTTTATAATTATTTTGTCTGTATTAAATCCTCCCATATGGTTCGTGGTGCTCTTTTGAACACCTGCTAAAATGAAATTGGGAAAGAACTATCCAATGATTGTAAAACTTTAAAATGGTGGGAACTGACCCAACATAGGTCAGCCTTTTCAAGGACCGAGTCTGATAATTTGCTCGGAGTTGCATAGATAGTAGAAGAGCATGTTGAAGGAAGATTTCTCATGGGACAATCCAAAAAAGATGCCACTAAATATAAATGAATTTATCTTCAGAAATGAAGCATTTGGAGAAACAAGGTCAACAGGCAGAGAAAAAGAGAGGTGTCTTTTTTTTCTTAACATATGCTGACACCCAGAGTGTCACATCCTTCATCTGAATTTCCATGTCTTTAGTGACCAAGACCACCCTGTTGCCTTATAAGTGTCTACTTCAATCACATGATGAGCAATTTAGAATTTTGTAATTATCTAAGGATTAGCAGTAGAGTAGGCTTTGTTAGTTCGCAATTGAGTGCTCAATTTTAGAGCCATAATTGGAAAGATTTCCAGTAATTTGTGGTAGTTGTATTTAGTAAAAAGGAATGGAGGTGATTTTTGTTACTTTAATCCTTTGTTAGTTCTTTATAATCCGCACTTGGAAGAGGTGTGAGATAATCTCGGGCAGTATGCATCTTGGACAAGATTTTTCTTTGTGACAATTGCAGAGGAGGTTGAGAGTATCCTATCCTGTCATTGTTTATCCTCTCTGGGAATTATCAGTCACCATTAGTCTTCATACTACAAGATAAAAACCATTTTTGTGTCCGTGATGAATCTGTGAAAGTCAGTTTTGCCCCAAATTAATCAGTCCATATTTTTTAAGTCCATGATTGGGTTATTAGCTAGTTGATGATTAAGTCAGTGCTAAATTATCAAAAAATGATATGTATTAAGTGACTACTTGGTAATCTAGTGTGTTTTGTACTGACACTTGCAAAGGCACAGATTTTGCTTTCCTTGATGTCGATCAGCATCACACCCTGATTCCCACATACAAAAACCATTTTGGATAGAATCCTCAACTTCTCCTGAATAGTACTAACAAGATGTGAATATGAAAATGAGCATATGTGGATATGTATCCCTTTGCACAGATTATGCATGATACAAATGGCCCTCAATAGTCTGTGTTAATTCAATGAAAAAATAATCCACTTTAACATATTTGTATATCCAGTCTAATGTGAACCATATTCTAGGATCTTTGAGAAATTCAAGAAAAATAGAGCTAATAACATGCATCTCCTGTTTTCACTAAATTTGCAGACTAATTATAGAGTAATGACAAAAATAAAACTTTTTTCTGAGTTGATTTAATATACCGTATTAATTTTCTCACTGTCAAGTCCTATTTTTCCAGTGAAATGTATTTCAAACATAAAAATATAGGGAAATACAGAAAATACATGTTAAGATACACATTGATAATTAGTGCCTCATGGCTAACTGCTTTTCAACTAAATGTCATAGCAGTTTCAGACCCAATAAATTTTGAACAGAGTAAAACAACAAAGATACTATCTACTAATTTCTAATAAAACACTGGCTTTATAAATCAATGGCACTCGAGTCATGAGGCACGAATTTTAGTCTTGGTTCTGCTATTAAAGAATATTAACCTGTCTTTTGTTTGCATATTTACAAATTGTATGGGCCAGAATGGTGAATCTTGTGGCATGTCAGGTCACTGAAATCCTTCAGGGCTGCACTGCTAGACTTTGATGGGCATGTGCATTTTACGTTAATGCAAATGGTATGAATTTGAGCTTGGCAGGACTTTTGACACAACACACAGTGGAGGATAATTTACTGTGAGTGAAAGACATGGTTCATTGTGAAGCCATAGTCCAAGGTAGAATTTGTGTTTACTGGAATGTGTGACTGCTTTGCCTCTCCAGTATTTAAAATTGAATGCTTAGGGTGGTAAACAGTGTAATATAAATAGCTAACCGATGATAAAGAGTGAGCAATAAATAGCATAACCTTCAAAGATTTGTTACTTTTTTCTAAGCTTGATTTTTGAAATTCCTGTTCACTTTCTAAGCATTTCAAGCATGTTTTCACAAATTCTAGTATTCTACCAACATAAAGTGCCTGATCACCACTGTCATAGAGAATTTTTAAAGTCCTTTTAAGGCTCTTAAATTTGATGATACTTTACCTAATTCAGATAAAAAATTCCACTTCTGTTCAGGATATCCTTAAACAATAAAGGTAAAGATTTTCTGAGACAATTAAAATCTAAGATTCAATTGCTAGTATACCCATGCTAAAAGAAATATTTAAAAAGGAAGGCCTTCAGGGAGACAGAGTATGATACCAGATGAAAATTTGAATCTACACAAAGAAACAGAGTAAAGAAAATGGTAGCTATGAGAATAAACATATATATTTTAATTGTTAATCTTTTGAAAAGTTGAGTATTTTTAAAAAGAAATGTAACAATGTGTTCTATGACTTATAATAGAGGTCAGAGTAAAATGTGGGCATCCAATAGCACAAAATATAAAACTATAATGTTACAATATTTTAATATACATGACATATTATTAAGTCAATTAATCAAGTATTAATAAGGTAGATTTTGATAAGTTAAAATTTTGTAAACCCTAGAACAACCCCTAGAATAATTATGATTCCAACAGTAGAATCACACACACACACACACACACACACACACACATACACACACACACACACACACACACAAAATGAAAAACAACATACAAGAAGTCAGGCAAAAAGAAAAAGGGAGATCAGATAGAACATAGAGAAAACAACTAGCAAGATCAGGAATTTAAATCCAAATATATCAATAATTGCATTAACTGTAAATAGCCAAAACTGCAAATAAAAGGCAAAGATTGTCAGATAAGAAATGCAAGATACACTTTTGTATACTATTACAAAAAATCTCCCATACTTTAAGGATATAATTAAGTTAAAAGTAAAAAGATAGAAAAAAAGAAATACTTTGTAAATGCTAAGTAAGAAAGGTGGAAGTGTCTATTAATGTCACATAAAGTAGGCTTCAGAATAAGGAATATTATTTGGGATAAGAGGAACAATATATAAAGTATCGATACATTAAAAAAATACATAACTGTCCTAAATAAGTATGCATGCAACAGCATGCTTTATAATACTTCAAAATACATTAAAAAATCTGAAAGAAGGATAAAAAGCATGACTATAGTTTTGTACTTTAATATTATTTTCTCAGTAGCTGAGGGAACAAATAGAAAATCATTAAGTATGAAAGACCTGAACAACACTGTCACACAACTTTGATAAAAGACCTTTATATGATACTCCACACAACAATAACAGAATACATCTTTTCAAATGCACAGGGAATTTTCACCAAAATAGACGATATTCTGGACCATAACAAAAATCTCACTGATTTCACAAAGATCATATAAATATATTTTATTCTTGCAATAAAGTTAAAAAAAGAAATCAGTAATGAAAGATACTTGGAAAATCCCCAAATATATGAAAATTAAATATAGCACTTTTACCTGGCCCATAGGTCAAAATAAAAAATAATATTTTGAATAAAAATGAAATATAGTATATCAAATGTTCAGATGAATTTTATGCTTATTAAAAATTTCAAGTCTGGGGCACCTGGGTGGCTCAGTCGGTAAAACGTCTGACCTCAGGTCAGGTCATGATTTCACAGTTTGTGAGCTCAAGCCTCACATCGGGCCCTGTGCTGACATCTCAGAGCCTGGAGCCTGCTTCGGAGTCTGTGTCTCTCTTTCTATTCTTCCCCAACTCATGCTCTGTCTCTCTCTCTCTCTCTCTGTCTCTCTCTGTCTCAAAAATAAATAGACATTAAAAAAAAAATGAAGAAAAAATTTCAAGTCTAAAATCAGTGGTTGAAGTTACCACCTTAAACTAGAGAGAGAAAGTAAGTTCAAAGAGAACAGAAAGAAGGAAATATATATCAGAAAAAAATTGCATTTTAAACTGAGTACGAATTTTAAAATCACTGAAATTAAAGATGGTTCTCTGAAATGATTGATGAAATTGATGAACTAATCAAAGCAAAAGGAAGAAGGGGAGGTACCTTTACCAATATCTGGAAGAGGAAACAATACAGATCCTACAGAAACTATATATTAAGAAGATACTATGGGTAACTTTATGTTAATGAAAATCATGACCTAGATGAAATAATTAAATTACTTGAAAGAAACAAATTATCAAAGCTTGTTCAAAAAGAAATCACTCAATACCTATTAAAGAAATGTAGTTAAAACTTTCCCCACAAAGGCAACTCCAGGCCCAGATAGCTTCACTACAAAATGAAACCAAACATTTCAGGGAAAAATAATACCAATTTTTCCCAAACTCTTACAGAAAACAGAAGAAACATTTCTTTACTACAAATCAATCAAACATGTTACAAGAATCAAAATCTACAATCCCTCTCATGAGCCCAGATGCAAGAATCCATTACAAAGCATTAATTAAAATCCAGCAATATATAAAAAAAAAAAGTTAATGCATCAAGACCACATGGTATTTATACCAGGAATACAAAGTTAGTTCAATATTTGAAAATCAATGGATTTCACTTATATCAACCAAGTAAATACACATGTGCACTCATGATCATCTCAATAGATGCTTAAAGAAATTGACAAAATTGAACACCAATTTATGATAAGAACTCTCAACAACTATAAATATAAAAGAATTTTCTCATTTTTCTAAAGTATATTTTAAAAACCACCTATGATTAACACACTCCCTACTATATAGTGAAAGAGTAAAAGCTTTTTCTTTTGAATTATGGAACAAGGGAAGGGTTTCTGCTGTCTCCATTTCTACTCAACATTTGCTGTAGTTTGTAGCCAGTGGAATAAGGTGAGAAAAAATAATTAAAGGGAATGTGGAACAGCTCAAGTTCTCATATATTGCTGGTGTGAATTCAAAATCATACAGCCGCTTTAGAAAATAGTTTGGGGGGGCGCCTGGGTGGCTCAGTCGGTTAAGCATCCGACTTCAGCTCAGGTCACAATCTCGAGGTCAGGGAGTTCGAGCCCCCCGTCGGGCTCTGTGCTGACTGCTCAGAGCCTGGAGCCTGTTTCAGATTCTGTGTCTCCCTCTCTCTCTGACCCTCCCCCGTTCATGTTCTGTCTCTCTCTGTCTCAAAAATAAATAAACGTTAAAAAAAATTAAAAAAAAGAAAATAGTTTGGTAATTTCTTACAAGTTTAATCATGCACTTACTATATAACCGGGTAATCCCACTCCTAGGATTTACTCAATAGGAATGTAAACTTATATGCATATAAAACCTATATATGAATTCTGTAGCAGCCTTACCTGTAATTGCCCCAAACTGGAAGCAACTCAATATCCATCAATTGTGAATGGATAAGGAACTGTATTGCATTTAAGAAACAAAACAAATGAGCAAAGGAAAGAGCGAGAGAGAGAGAGAGAGAGAGAGAGAGAGAGAGAGAGAGAGAGAGAAATATCAAGAAACAGACTCTTAACTGTAGAGAGCAAACTGATGGTTATCAGAGGGGAGGTGGGTGGGGGGATGAGTTAAATAGGTGGTAGGGATTAAGAGTATACTTACGATGAGCACTGGATGATGTATGGAAATGTTGAATCACTATATTGTAACCTGAAACTAACATAACACTATATGTTAACTATACTGGAAAATTAAAAAAAAATAAAATCTCACAGTCTTGCACATACTAAAAACATAAATTCAGTAATTTTCTGGAAAAAAGAAATAAATTCTATAGCACCCATGCAATGGATTATTTCTCAGCAGCAAAAAAAAAAAACAAAAAAAAAACAAAAAACAAAAAAAAGACTGAACTATTTATACATCCAATGTCATGGATGAATCTCAAAAGTAGTATGCTGAGAAAAAGAAGCCAGAAACAGAGGTAACATATAGTTGAATTCCATTTATATGGCCGTCTTGAAAAGACAAATCATAGAGACAGATCATGGTTGCTGAGATCTGTGGATAAGGTGAGAGGATAGTCTACAAGGGAGCATGAGGGAACTCTTTACGGGTAATGAAGAATTCTACATCTTGATTTTGGCGGAGGTTTAGTGACTGTATACATTTGTGAAAACTCATTTTAATCTATGCCTAAAATGGCCACCTTTTATAGTATGCAAGTTATTTCTAAATAAACCTGACTTTAAAAATATGTAATAGGCAATTGTTGAGAAAATGGTTAGCACAGGTAGAATATTGCTCTAGTATACATAAACTATCCCTTCTATAGTCTCGGTAAGATTTATAATATCTACTGAATTAGATTTATCAAAGCCACTGGGCGGGCAATAGCATTCTAGAGGTCCTGCCTAAGTGTATTCTCGGTATTAAAGAGTCTTGGTAACTTAAAGGTTCAATGATTGAAAGGTGCAAAAGCTATTCTGAGGGCTTGTGACTATCATGGTAAATCGAACATACATACTTACCTTTGGTATTTCTTAAAACTACTAAAATGACAGCAGATTTTAAGATTTTATTTATTTTAAAAACTTAGAAGAGGGGCGCCTGGGTGGCGCAGTCGGTTAAGCGTCCGACTTCAGCCAGGTCACGATCTCGCGGTCCGTGAGTTCGAGCCCCGCGTCGGGCTCTGGGCTGATGGCTCAGAGCCTGGAGCCTGTTTCCGATTCTGTGTCTCCCTCTCTCTCTGCCCCTCCCCCGTTCATGCTCTGTCTCTCTCTGTCCCAAAAATAAATAAACGTTGAAAAAAAAAATTAAAAAAAAAAACTTAGAAGAGAAAAACCCACCGAGACCAAGAAAATTTTAGTGGACAACAGTAATATACTGCAAAAACTAGAAAGCAGATAACAAATCCTAACAAAGAAAAGACACAAGAGAGCAGAAACCTAAACTCATGGAACAGAAACCCTAGAAGATGAACCCAGAAAGGTTCAGATGGCGTGGGTATACACCAGACATGGTAATGAAGGTGGAAAGAAAAACAGGAGGATTGACAGTCAATATGAGAAGTAGGTTAGTTCTTAAATCCCTTCTCTCATCCCCTACAGGATGGGCAAATTGTTTTCTCCAATAGAGCTGAAGATGGGGCATTTATTCCTTAGATAGGGTAAAGTAGATGATTGTTGAATATCAGACAGGGATAACACACTGAAAATAGTGCATATATGGGACAGCTCCCAGAATGTGAACAGTTAAGGGCAGTGCCCATTTTGCTTATCAGTAGATTGACACCCAAAGATGCACTAGGCTGAAGATAGCTTTAAGAAAGTATACAGAGAGGGGTGCCTGGGTGGCTGAGTTGGTTGGTTGAGCTTTTGATTTCAGCTCGGGTCATGATCTCACAGTTCATGAGTTCAAGCCACACGTTGAGCTCTGTGCTGACAACTCAGAGCCTGGAGCCTTCTTCAGATTCTGTGTCTGTCCGTCTGTTTGTCTGTCTGTCTGTCTCTCTCAAAAATAAAAAAAAAAAAATTAAAAAAAGGAAGTATACAGAGAAAGGCAACAGTATAGAATAATAGTAACAGCAAGGCATGGCCTTATAACTGTGATGAATGACTTCAAAATTTACCAGCTGCTGCAGACTTGGAAAATATGTGGTCACAGAAGGACAAACCTGAGTGAGATCAGACCATCAGTTCTTGGGTCTCCTTATGCTGTTTTATGATGAAGTAGCATCTCCTTCAGGGCTGCATGACTAGAATTCATTCTCCAGTGCAGCTGGGTCTCAGGATTACCAGTTACTCATTATGGTTTGGAGAATGAGGTATTTGTGCTTAGTTTGATACATAGTTACCTCAGCTTAATTCTCACTTATCTTGGATACAGTATATTGGCAAATCCCTTGAGTTGGTGTTGCAAGGGGATTTAAATCTAAGGTTAATTCCTAAGGCATCCCTGAGCTTAGAGAAAAGGTCACAAACCAGTACTGGAGACAATTCTCCAAGGGTCTCTCATGCTTCTGCATGTCTTATTAGCAGAGGCACTGACTGCCCTTTGGCGCAGACTATTGTTTCAAGCATATTTAATGAACAACCTCTGAAGATCAAGATAGTGTCTCTCTCTTCTGCAAAAGGCAGACATGTTTACTATGTAGTATAGCAAAGATAACGATTGCATCCATAGTATAAAAGTGTGGCATGCTTATTACCCATTATAAAGGATTCTGGAATCCTTAAGCTCAGGGCCTCTCTCCTCTAACTTCATCCACAGGTATCCATCTGGTATGACTTCAACAGTACTGAGAACCTCACCCCGTTTAGTCCTGGAACCTCAGAAACGATGCACCATAATCCTTTTGTCCTATTCACTGGTGATAGTACAAGATCATTAAGCCACATATTCATTCTACTATTTTGTACTTTTTCTCCTCTGATTCTTCCTGTCACAGTGGGCCTCCTTCCTCTGAGCCCCTAGGAACTACATTCAACTTCAAACAGATCTCTTTACTGTCTTCAAACTCCTTATCTTAGCATACCGTACCCTCGCCCAAAGACCCTGCTTCCTTTTCAGTATTCTGTAAAGGAGACACTTCCTGTTCTTACATTGTACATACAATGAGATCTAGGGATGATCCTGGAATACTTTTAGCTACTTTTAGATCATAATTTTTCTTTGGCTATTCAATAATTGTTACTCCTTTGAAATAAATGCCACCTAGATATACCATTGATTATTTGATGTATGAAATGCCTCCTAATTTATGCTCTTGAGTACTTTGTTTTGGTTCAGTCTTTCTATCACTATCTGTGCTAGCATCTTTGACAAACTTAATGCTCCTATGACTCATGTAAACCCCACTCTAGGCTCTAGATGCATGGCCTCTTCATGGACATTTTTATACCTGGAGAAATACAACACACTTCAGATCATCTGAAAATGTAATGTCTGGTCACAAAATTCTCCAGGATTTTCCCTCTTCTTTTTGGCCTTTTAAGTTTTTATTTTAATTCCAGTTAACTGACAGTGTTGTATTAGTTTCAGGTGTACAATGAAATGATTCAACGATTTCATACATAACCCAGTGCTCATCAGGACAAATGCACTCCTTAATCCCCAAGGATTTTCCTTCTTTTATTTCTACTTTAACTGTTGACAGATTTTGTTGAGACCTCTTTTCCTTCTGCTTTCTGATAATTGATTATAATTATATATATAGATATAGAAATAATATATAGATATATATAGATATAGATAGATATAGATAGATACAGATATATAGATATATGATATATATAGATAGATATAGATATAGATATATATATGTAGGTACATATAGATATAGATTTATATCTATATATGTAGGTACATATAGATAGATAGATAGAGATATATATCTATATATGTAGGTACATATAGATAGATATAAACATATAGATATATAGATATATAGATAATATATAGATATATAATAATTCTGTCCTTTTTTTCCTCTTCCCACATGGCCTCATGGTACCTCTTGAACCACTCTTTGGATAGTATATTTTGTGTTCTCTAGACTACTAGACAGAGGAGACTCCTCTCCTCTTTACCTTATGCTATATTTCTATTACAAACATGGCATCATGTAACAGCTTTTTATGTGTTTCACTTATCTCTTCTATAAGGATGTAAGCACCACCAGGCCTACGGTTTTGTCTAATTTTTTTCATGCATTCTCAGCATGTAGAACAGTTCAGAACACATGCTCATGGCTTCAAGGAATACTCTTTAAATGAAATGATGAAGCAGAGCATTGACAGAAAGACCCTGGTTTATCCCAACAATTATTAGTCTGCAGACTGAAGTGTCATATGTGGTCAATATTATTCAAAGGATCTTTTCCTTAGCGAAGTGAGTGAGCCTAGGAGAGATTTCTAAGAAAAGTGATCAGCCCTGAATTCAACATATCAATCATAAGTACGTGATTGTTGTCTCCTTGGCTTGCTCCTTGAGAAAATTGAAGCAGTTCATTGAAGGTAAGTGACATGATGAATTTCACCTATTCTCCCAGCCTCAGTGTACAGATTAGAAACCCCAGTCTAGTTGCAAATTTATTGCCTTGAGCCCTTAGCCATACCACTGAACTTGAAAATGTGTCTTCTTCCCATTACCATCATATTCCTAATTTGTAGAAAGTAGACAAACAGGGGCGCCTGGGTGGCGCAGTCGGTTAAGCCTCCGACTTCAGCCAGGTCACGATCTCGCGGTCTGTGAGTTTGAGCCCCGCGTCGGGCTCTGGGCTGATGGCTCGGAGCCTGGAGCCTGTTTCCGATTCTGTGTCTCCCTCTCTCTCTGCCCCTCCCCCGTTCATGCTCTGTCTCTCTCTGTCCCAAAAATAAATAAACGTTGAAACAAAAATTAAAAAAAAAAAAAGAAAGTAGACAAACAAAAACTCTTTTTTTTCCTAAATGGCATATTTTTAATACCAAGAAAATATTCTTTACTACTGGGTCAAGAATTAGAGAGGTGGGAAAAAGAAAACCATATTTGAAATGGTGAGTCTTACCTCTTTCACCTTGAAGTGTGTACTTTGGGCAAGTCTCTTGCTTCTCTCAACCTTAGTTGTCTAAGTTGTAAATAGGAATATGACTTTAATATGGATTGTAAAGATCAAAAGATGGATAGCATAAGGAGAGAACTAAAAACTGAAAATGAGTTATACAACTTCTTTTTATACATTTACCATTCACTTAGCACTTCACAAGGGTGAAAACGTATGTCACTGCAACATACCTCAATTACTTTGATATTATAGGAAATTAAGAAATGTCCTCTGTGTCACAGTTGCTCTGTGTGTGTGTGTGTGTGTGTGTGTGTGTGTGTGTGTGTCTGTCTGTGAATTCAAATGTAGATTGCAAAAGATTTATTAAAGGAAATAAAAGTTTGTTTTCTCTCCTTAGAGTTGTAAATTTTCTTTTCACACACTGCAAAATTTGCCATTATGTCCTGCTTGTGTTGAACATGTGATTTCTTTTTCTTTTCTGTTTCCCAATGTATAAATATTTCAAAAATATAAACATCATGACAAAAGTAAAATACATTGTTAGCACTTCCTTACTTCTAACCCTTATGTGTACCTTACTTAAACTGTAAACAGTTGAAGAGATTTAAATAATGTTTCGAGTTTACAGAAGATAATACTGGATTGATTTTGAAGGTAACAGTCAGAAGAAGGTATTAAAGTTTGAGGATAAAGTGGCCAGCAAGTGATAGCTGCAGCAGTGTTGAGTTACACTGGATCTAGAAGGGTGAATAGGAACCTGGTGTGATGTATGCATCTGTGTATCAGATTTGGGTTTCAGATTTTTTGCCAAAGTTGGGCCACATGATTGATGATTTTTTCTAACTTTAAAAACTCTATGAATATATTGTCTGTGAGAAAAGAGAAAATAAGGGATATTCTTGTGAGTGAAACAATATAAGAAAAAAATTGAAGATGAGGTTTTCTGGGCAGGCATGGCACTGTGTGTTTTATATAATATGGTAGTTGACTACTGAATATCCATTCTTCCTCCTCCTTTGTTAATAGAAACCTTGTTTTATTTAAGGTTATCATGTGCCCCGTTAAAATATCCTTCTCCTCAGACTCCTCTGAGTTCAGAGATGACCAAATATTCTAGAGTAGCTGATGAAGTATAAGTAGAAATTGCTAGGGCGCCTGGGTGGCTCAGTCAGTTAAGCGTCCGACTTCAGCTCAGGTCATGATCTCACAGTTCATGAGTTCGAGCCCCGTGTCAGGCTCTGTGCTGACAGCTCAGAGCCTGGAGCCTGCTTCACATTCTGTGTCTCCCTCTCTCTCTGCCCCTTCTCTGCTCATGCTGTGTCTCTCTTTGTCTCAAAAATAAATAAACATTAAAAAATTTTTTAAAAAAATAGAAATTGCTAGGTTAGGCTTCTCAAGAAAAAAATTTAAATAGATGTGCCTTCACTTTCCCCTGTGACATTCTGTTCTTCTCCCTTTTAAAACAAAAAATGAGTCAATGCCTCAAATGTAACATATATAGAGACAAGTCAGTGATTTTTTTTTACAAATGGAATACATGCATGCAGTCAGCACTCAGATCAACAATATTGTTGGTGTCAAAAAAGCTTCCATCGTGCTCCCATTCAATTACTGCCTCCCCGAGAATAATCATTATCCTGACTTTTAAAAACATATATTAGGGGCACCTGGATGGCTCAGTCAGTTAAATGTCCAACTCTTGATTTTAGGTCAGGTCGTGATCTCATGGTTCATGGGATCAAGCCTGCTTGGGATTCTCTCTCTCCCTCTCTCTGACTCACTCTCTCTCTCTCTCTCTCTCAAAATAAATAAATTTTTAAAATAATATAAATAAGTTTTGTTCATTTTTGGACATTATATGAATGGAATCAGGCATTATGTATTCTTTTGTATCTAGCTTCTTTGCTCAACGTTATGTTTATGAGATTTTTGTTGCTTGTATTTACACATGGTTTTTCATGGCTGTATAGTATTCCATTGTGTGAATAAACTACATATTATTTATCTTGGGAAAAAATCTTGGTATCATGACAACAGAAGCCAACAAGGATGGTGGTGAAAGAACCTAGAAAGTTTCAGGGTCAGAGGTAACATGCTTCACTATCTTATCACCTCCAACTATCTATCCCTATATGAGACAAACAAACCCCTACGTTCTAAACCAGTGTAGAAAGGTTGTCTGTTGCTTGAAACTGACCATAATGCTAACCAAAACACATTTTATATTACTTATGGCAGTAAAATGTATGCCTTAAAGAAATGTCAAATAATTAACATTGAAATTCAGGGAGTTTAAACAGATAACTAATATTACATAGCTGGTGAAGTGTAGTCACCATCTGTCACCAAACAATGTTGTTACATTCTTATTGACTGTATTCCCTATGCTGTACTTTTCATCTCCATGACTTTTATTTTTTAACTGGAAGGTTGTACCTCTTAATCCCCTTTATCTATTTCACTTCCCCCCTCCACCTTCTGTATGGCAACTACCTGTTTCTTCTCTGTATTTGAGTCTTTTGTTTTTTTTCTCTTTTTTTCTTTGTTTATTTGTTTCTTATATTCCTCATATGAGTGAAATCATATGGTATTTATGTTTTTCTGTCTGGCTTACTTCAATTAACATACTAGCCTCTAGATCCATCCATGTTATTGCAAATGGTAAGATCCCATTCATTTTTATGGTCAAGTAATATTCCAGTGTGTGTGTATACACACACACTCACACACACACACACACACACACACACACACACACACATCACTTTTTCTAAATCTGTTTATCTATTGATGGATATTTTGGTTGCTTCTGTATCTTGCCTACTGCAAACAATGCTGCAATAAACATAGGGGTGCATATATCTTTTCAAATGAGTGTGTTTGTTTTCCTTGGGTAAACACCCAACAGTGGGTTGCTGTATCATAGGGTATTTCTATTTTTAATTTTGGTGAGAACCTCCATATTGTTTTCACAGTTGTACCAATTTACATTCCCTCCAACAGTACATGGGGGTTCATTTTTTTCTCTCAACCCTTATCAACACTTATTGTCTTTTTGATTCTAGTCATTCCGAGAGGTAAAAATTGTATCTCATTGTGGTTTTGATTTGCATTTCCCTGATGATTTGTGATGTTGAGCATCTTTTCATGTGTCTGCTGACCATTTGTATGTTTTCTTTGGAGAAATGTCTTTGGGTCCTCTGTCCATTTTTTTTAATGTTTATTTTTGAGAGAGATAGAAAGAGAGAGAATGAGATTGAGAATGAGTGGGGGAGGGGCAGAGAGGGAGAGAGACACAGAATTTGAAGCAGGCTCCAGGCTCTGAGCTGTCCGTACAGAGCCTGATGTGGGACTTGAACTCATGAACTGTGAAATCATGATCTGAGCTGAAATCAGATGCTTAACCAACTCAACCACCCAGGAGCCCCAGGTTCTGTCCATTTTTAATCAGATTATTTGTTTCTTTGGTCTTGGTTGAATAAATTCTTTATAGATTTTGGATATTAACCCCTTACCAGATATATTATATGCAAATATCTTCTCCCATTCAATTGGTTGCATTTTTGTTTTGTTGATGGTTTCTTTCACTGTGCAAAAGCTTTTTATTTTGGTGTAGTCTTGGTAGTTTGCTTTTGTTTCCTTGCCTGAGAGACATGTCTAGAAAAATGTTTCTGTGGCTGATATTAGAGAAATTACTACCTATGCTTTTTTTTCCCCTAGGAGTTTAATAGTTTCAGATCTTGCATTTAGGTCTTTAATCCACTTTGAGTTTATTTTTGTGTACGGTATAAGAAGTCCAGTTTCATTCTTCTGCATGTAGCTGTCCAGCTTTCCCAGCACCATTTTTTGATGACATTATCTTTTCTCTTGTGTATTTTTGCATATAGATTAATTGGCCATATAATTGAGGGTTTATTTATGTGGTTCTTATTCTATTCCATTGATCTATGTGTTGATTTTTGTGCCAGTACTATATTGTTTTGATAAGTATAGATCTGTAGTAAGTCCTGAAACCTGGGATTGTGATACCTCCAGTTTTGTTCTTTCTCAAGATTGTTTTGGTTATTCACGGTCTTTTGTGGTTTCATGCAAATTCTAGTGTTATTCTAGTTTTGTGAAAAATGTTGGTATTTTTATAGTGATTGCATTAAATCTATAGATTACTTTGGGTATGGACATTTTAACAATAGTTTGTATTCCAATTCATGAGCATGGAATATCTTTTCATTTGTGTTGTCCTCAGTTTCTTTCAACAATGTTTTATAGTTTTCAGAATATAGGTCTTTTATATCCTTGGTTAAGTTTATTTTATTCTCCCATGAAATTATAAATGGGATTGTCCTTCATTTCTCTTTCTGATAATTTATTGTTAATATGTAGAAATGCAACAGATTTTAATTTTGTATCCTATGACGTTACTGAATTTATCACTTCTAGTAGTGTTTTGGTGGGATCTATAGGGTTTTCTGTATATAGTAGTATCATGTCATTTACAAAAAGTGACAGTTGTACTTCTTCCTTACCAATTTGGATAACATTCAGTTACTTTTCTTGTCTGATTGCTGCAGCTAGGATCGCAGTGTTTTGTTGAGTAAAAGTGGACATCCTTGTCTTATTCCTCACATGAAAGGAAAAAGCTCTCAGTTTTTCACCATTGAGTATGATGTTAGCTGTGGTTTTTCATGTATGAAAAACCTTTATTATGTTAAGATATGTTCCCTCCAAACCTACTTTGTTATCATGTTGAGGTGTGTTCCCTCTAAACCTATTTTTATCTTGAATGGAAGTTGTACCTTATCAATGCTTATTTTTCTTTTAACATCTGTTGAGACGTTATCTTGTTAATGTGATTTATCACATTGATCGATTTGCAAATGTTGAACTACCTTGGTATCTCTGGAGTAAATTCCAATTGATTATGGTCAATGATTTTTTAATGTGTTTTTTAATTCAGTTTGGTAATATTTTGTTGAAGATACTTGCATCTATGTTTATAAGAAATATAACAGCCTGTGGTTTTCTTTTCTATAGTGCCTTTGCCTGGTTTTGCTACTAGGGTAATTAATTCTGGCCTTGTAAAATGAATTTGGAAGCTTTCCTTCCTCTTATATTTTTTGGAAAGGTTTGAAAAAAAATAGTTGGAAAAGGATATTAACTCTTCTTTATATGGTTGGTAGAATTTATCATTTGATCCTGGACTTTTGTTTGTTGGGAGTTTTTTGATTACTAATTCAATTATATTGTTAGTAATTGGTCTATTCATATTTTCTACTTCTTCTTGATTCAGTTTTGGAAGTTTGTTTCTTGGAATTTATCAATTTCTTCTAGGTTGTCTAATTTGTTGACATATAATTTTTCACAATATTCTTTTATACTCTTTGTATTTCTGTGTTGTCAGTTATTTCCCCTCCTTCACTTGTGGTTTTATTTGAGTCCTCTATTTTTCTTGATGAGTCTTACTGAAGGTTTTATCAGTTTTGTTGATCATTTCAAAGAACTAACTCCTGGTTTCATTGATCTTTTCTGTTTTTTTTTTTGTCTCTGTTTCATTTATTTTTGATCTAATTATTATTTTCTTCCTTCTACTGGCTTTGGTCTTCATTCTTTCTTTTCTAGCTCCTTTTGGTGTAAGGTTAGGTTGTTTTAGATTTTTCTTGTTTTTTTTTTTTGTTTTTGTTTTTTTTTTTCTTTTTTTTAGGTAGGCTTCAATTGGTGTAGACCTCCCTCTTATAACTGCTTTTGATGCATCCCAAAGATTGGACCATTGCATTTTCATTTGTCTCCATGTATTTTTTGATTTCCTCTTTGATTTTTCAGTTGACCCATTAATTGTTTAGTATTATGTTACTAGACTCCATGTATTTATTTAATCTATCCAGATGATCTATCAATTGATGTAAGTGGGATGTTAAAGTCCCCTACTATTATTGTATTACTGTCAATTTTTCCTTTTAAGTCTATTAATAGTTGCTTTACATATTTAGTACTCCTATGTCAGATGCATAGATGTTTACAATTGTGGTATCCTCTTTTTGTATTGTTTCCTTTATCATTATGTAGTGCCATTTTTCTCTCATTAAAGTATTTGTTTTAAGGTTTGTTTTGTTCAATAGAAGGATTGCTACCCCAGCTTTCTTTTCACTTCAGTTTGCATGGTAAATATTGTTCCATCCCTTCACTTACAGTCTACATGTGTCTTTAGATCTGAAGCAATTCTCTTGTAGGCAGAGTATAGATGGGTCTGGCTTTTTTTATCCATTCAGGCACCCTGTGTCTTTTGATTAGAGCATTTAGTCCATTACATTTACATTTACTTATTTATTTTTCTTATTTTAAGTAGGCTACACACCCATTGTGGGGCTTGAACTCATGACCTTGAGATTAAGAGTCACATGCTCTACTGACACGGTGCCTCTTGTCCATTTCCATTTTAAGTAATTATTGTTATGTATATACTTATTGTCCCTTTGTTTCTTGTTTCCTGGTTGTTTTGGTAGTTCTTCTCTTTTACTTTCTTCTTCTCTGGCTCTTTTCCCTTGTGGTTTGACAGCTTTCTCTATTTTTATGCTTGGATCCTCTCTTCCGTGTGTGTGTGTGTGTGTGTGTGTGTGTGTGTGTGTGTGTGTGTGTGTAGCTATTATAGGTTTTTGAGTTGTGGTTACTATTAGGATCATATATAACATCTTCTGAGTATAGCAGTCTATATTAAGTTGATGGTTTTGCTTTAGTTTGAGCACATTCTAAAAGACTAAATTTTTACTCCCCCAATCCAGTGTTTTATGGATATGATGTAATATTTTGTATCCTTTTATTTTGTGATCCCCTTCACTGATTTTTGTAGATATAATTGACTTTACTCCTTCTGTGTTTTAATCTCCATACTGCTTTTATAAGAATCAGTCTATTACCTTTATTATATGTTCACATTTACCTATGAATTTTTTTCTTTCATAATTTTCTAGTTATAGTCTTATCTCTGTCCTCAAAGAATTCCCTTTAGCATTTGTTTTAAGGCTAGTTTAGTGGCAACAAACTTTTAAATTTTTGTTTGGGAAACTTTTTATCTCTCCTATTTTGAATGATAACCTTGTCGGGTAGAGTATTGTTGGTTGAAGGGTTTTTTTTGCTTTCAGCAGTTTGAATACATCATGCAATCCCTTCTGGCCTGCAATTTTTTTCCTGAGAAATCAGCTGATAGCCTTTGTAGTCTCCCTGGAATGTAAACTCTTTTGTTGTCTCTTGTTTCTCTTAAAATTTTCTCTTTATCATGACTTTTAGCTATTTTAATTATTTTGTCTCTTGATGTGGACCTCCTTGGGTTAGTTTTGTTAGGGGTTCTCTGTTCTTCCTGAATCTTGATGTATGTTTCTTTCCCTAGATTATGGAAGTTTCAGCTATTATTTTTTCAAATACATTTTCTGCCCTCTTTTCTCTCTCCTTCTGGCATCCTTACAGTATTAATGTTAATACACTTGAGGATGTTGCTAAATTTCTTAACTAATTCTTTTTTTATTCTTTTTCCTTTCTGCTGTTCAGCTTGGTTGCTTTCCATTACCCTGTCTTCCAGATCACTAATCTGTTCTTCTGCATCTTCTAATCTGCTGTTGATTCCCTCTTGTGTGTGTGTGTGTGTGTGTGTGTGTGTGTGTGTATGTGTGTATTTCAGTTATTGAATTTTTCATATCTGACTGACACTTTTTAATATTTTCTATTGTTTTGTTGAAGGGAACACTTAAATCCTCCACTCTTGTCTAGTCCAGTGTTTTTATGACCATTAGTTTGAATTATTTATTAGGAATAGTGCTTATCTTTATTTCATTTAGCACTTTTCTGTGATTTTTTTTCCTGTGTTTCTCAGTTGGGAGATAATCCTCTGTCTCCTCATTTTGTCTAACACTCTTTTTTTTTTATATGTTAGGAATGGACCTTGAACTTTCAAGTAGCACTCACTACCATACAGAGTACAGTACATAATTTTAAAGATTCATGGATAGAAAGCACAGATAACAAGGCTCTCTCATCTGAAGGATGTTTTGGAGAATAAGAGAAAACACTTCTTCATCATTGATCACTGCTTCTCTTTTCACTGGTCCCTTTAATTGCCTGAAAAGTCTGACAGAAAAAGGTATCCCAGTTCCTGTGGCTAAAAGAAAGAGAAGTCACCTAGCTCAGAAAATATGTATTAAAAGGGATGTACCTTTTCTCTTCCTTCTCCCTTCTTTTTTCCAGAAATGAGAGTGGACTGGGAAGATAGACTGGCCTGAAGTAGATGAACAAAAGTAGACTGAATTCTGAGGCAAAAGTGAGGAAGGTTGAAATTTGTGACTATGCTAGAAAGTCCTAAAAACACTGATCTAATTTGGACTAAAATTATCCTTATCTGTTTTTTAGGCATTTGAAATTCTATCACTTTAGCAGGTGATTCTATATTACAAACTCAGGATAAGCAAGGTATCATTTCACACACACACACACATACACACACACACACACACACACAAATGAAAAAAAAAAGAAATGAATTCATATAAGTTATATGAACCATTAGGAATCTTCTTCACAGAACCACAGTATATAGATACCAGGCCTGGGACTGGTGTAAGATGCATAATCGAGCCTTAATACCACTATGGAAAGAGGGAAATGAAGAAAAGGGCACAGAAAAAAATGCCTCTGTCTTATATTCACTCCTTTAATGCATATCCATAGCCCTTTTTGATAAATAGTAAATGTTTGGTAAATATGGAGGATATTGATTGTGACAGATGCAAAGATGAATCTCCTAGGAGTGGAGATAGAAGTTTGTCATTAATAAAGGTAGACAGGTGTATAAGTAGAGTGTATATATAGCCATAGTCCTGTGTAATTCTTAATAGCTACTCATTTTCTCAAAAATATGGACAGTAAGTAATATGACCACCACTTGTGTAAGTAAAAACACATACAAAAACAAGATATCATTTTGGGTTTCTTTTTTCAAGATATGTGTGGCAGACATAGAGTTTTGCCACTCAGATTCCCCTGAGAAAGGATATGCTCTTCAGCTATGAGGAACATGACAAACTCTAGCTGTCAGACTCCTTTAGAGTCTGTCTCATTATTTGAGAGGCCCTCAGCCAGTAACTGAGTATAGTGGTGCTAGCTGAAGTCACACTCTTGTCAGGGTGATCCCCAGCCAGTAACAGAGCCCAGCACAGTACTCCTCTGGCAGAAAACTTTTTGCCCAGAGTCCCCATTTGTCTCATTTGTCATGTGTTCTGGTCTGACACATTGCCTCCTTTGAATCCTTTCCCATGCCAGTAAACTTCTGTATGCCTGTCTCAGGGAATGTTCCTGAACAACCCAACCCTATAGTTTGTAACACTTTAAAGGATAGATTTATTTACGGGTTGGAAATTTAGCAACATCAAACTCTTTTAAAGACTCCAGCTCACATGTTAAGTTATTAAAGGAGGCAATGTTTAATGTTACAAGGTACCACATTCCATGGGTATCTAGCAAGAGAAGGGCTGGAAGGCCCATGATAAAGGGAGTCCTTTGTCAAAGAGAAAAGGGAAATTAGAACTTGAAAGCTCTTTGCTGAGGGAAAACTGTAGAAATCCATGTTGTTCATGGGCAGACACAGACATGATCTTTTCCTCTTTTTCCTCTCTGCTTTTCTGTAAGAGAGAAAAGAAGCCAAGGCTTGAGCAGGGAATTTATAAGGGCAAATATAACCTTTGGTTTGATGCACAGTAAGCTGACAGTTAAAGGTGTATCATGCTAGATAAATGTCAAAAGCCAAATAAAAGCCTTAATAATAAGCTGTCCAGAGGGTAAAATCCAGAACCCTCAAGCATGGGAGAAGGATTAATTTTTAAAAACAAATTTTAACCCAAACTGAAACTGTCCAAGGTGGCTTAAATGTTGTGATAAATTCAGGGTTGAGTGGTGTGAATGTGGAGAAAAAAGAAGGAAAAGGGGACTCATCCATGATGGAAAAAGGTACCTAGTTGTAACAAGGTTTTTTATTTATTTGCATTTTACTCTAAACAATAGCAGCATAGAGCCAAACCCAGTAAGTATTATTATGGGCTGAATTGTTTCTTCCCCTGCCCTGAATTCATATGTTGATGTCCTAACCCCCAATACCTCAGAATGTGAGTACATGTCTGAGATAGGGTCTTTAACAAGGCAGTTAAGTTAAAATGAGGTCATTAGGGTGGGTCCTAATCCAGTTTTACCAGCATCCTTATAAAAAGAGGAATTTAGGACATAGATACAGAATGATGACCGTGTGAAGACACAGGGAAAAGACAGCCATTTCCAATCTACCTGCGGACATGGGAAACTTGGAGGCAGAAAGTCTAATGGAGATGATTTATTTCTAGCAAGAATCAATTCTCCGTAATATTGGTTGAAACTGAACCATAGGAAATTGAAACAATATTCCTATGGCCATGCTGCAAGCTAAAAATGGCAGCCTGTCCTGCCTTCCATCGTCAGTTTGCTTCCCTAGTCACCTTTCCCAGTACCTAACTTAAATGCTTGAATGGTCTTAATGCTCATGATTAAACTCTATAAAGAAAGATTTAACTGTGGTATAAATATTTCCCAGATACCAGCAAGGGATCATTTTCTCCAAATGCTTATTTTGATTCCTGTAGGAGATAGTCTTCATCTTATTCTTTTCTTTGTTAGAATTAAATTCTCTGTAAAGTGAAAACATTTTCCTCACTTGGAAATGCTAGTGAGGGGTTTGCCAGTCAACCTAAAAAAAATAATCTACTTATATTTCCAGGGTCACAAAATCTTGTAAGAAGAAAAGCCCTGTGGGCTTTTCTTCATCCTGAAGAAAAAGGAAAATGTGTGCTGAATGGACTCAGGGAGTCTCTAGATTACTAATCCACCATGTAGTGTTTAGGCAGGTGGACTTTCAGAGGACCAGGACTCATTGAGAGATGCCAGGGTTTAAGAGCTCAGCTCTTGCTGAATTAATCTTCCTATAGTGGCTGCTCTTATTTTCATCATTCCTCTGCTAGAGATGAGGCTCTTTTGCAGCCCATTATTCAGACTGGATACCAGTTAGATTTTTGTCTTACTTATTGGTTGTGCCTACTGACATGACTTTATGGGGCAACTCCAAAAGCTAAGGTGATTAAATCGCTAAGCGGTGCATTCCTGGCTCTTAACTTGGCCCAGAAGTGTTTTGCTTACAGAGTTATTCTAACCTAGGAAAGGCTTGGGCCATTGTACTGTGAAGTGTCCAAACGCTTCTCAAGGGCTTAGTGGTTAACAAAAAAGAACATGGGTTAGGATGCACTGGCCTCCTCACATTTGCTTTGCTGGGCTTATAGCATGACTTTTCTCTTGCTTATAGTGAAAGAAAGGGCTTTCAGAGTTCAAATGTTCTTTTGCATCTCTGATGGAGACCTAGAGTCAAGAATAATCAGAATTTCATATATCCTAGAACTAAAAAGCCTAGGCATCTTCTCCAGAGAATGGTTTGGATCCTTTATAGTTCTGGAGACCTGAAATAAAATAAGGATTTTCTCTGGAACACATTGCCTATTCCTTATGTTCTGGATTATCAAACATAGTGTTCTATCCTCACCTCTAGTAGTTGGTATGGATGTATGATGTAAGTTGTTCTAATAATGATATGGAGTCACCCACAAAGAAATGTGAGGTATAAGTTGAACAAATTGGAATTCTCCCCTGCAATGCTATGCATTAGAGGCTGAAAGATAGCTCTCAATTTGCTCTACAACCTGAGCCTATATGTATGTATGTGTGTGTGTGTGTGTGTGTATGTATGTATGTATATATATATACATAGGCTTAGAGATAATCAGTAACCATCCTTGCTGGTACATGGAGAATATCTGTGTGCAATAGAGACGTTGAAACCAGTAGGCATGGGCTGCAAGAGTTAGTAATGGCATCTTTTTACACATACTTCAGATGACAAACTGTCCCCCAAAATGTGATATGACAAGGAGAAACTGCTTCACTATAACTTTGCAGATTTCACATATAGAGCTAATATATCTGAATTTCAATTATAAGAATTCTGAGTGAGGAATTGCTTTTGTTTTCTTTTTTGTTGCTACTGATTGTATGAAAGAAAAGTAGTTCAGAGCAAAGTCTCCTAAAGTAAATTGAAATTTTATTTTCATTGTGAACAGGAAGGTAGGTGATAACAGACTATTTTCTGCTATGATATTGAATATAGGTTTATGGCGTGTCTTTTTAAGACAAAGTGAATCATGTATTTTAAGTGTCAACACTATCAAAACATGAGTAGGACCATACTTTGTGCCATAACCGGCCTTTAATTAAAACACAATGTCATAGGATGTTAACCCTTGAAGGTCACCTTGTGCTTTTAATCTCAAACATATGGGTGGTTGAGGAAGAAACAGACACATGTGCAGAAAAAACTAAGGTGAATGGCATATCATTTACTACTAAGAATAAAGTACTGAAGTTTACAATGGGCTGATTTATTTGTTGTAGACTTGAATAGATTCAGAGTTGGAAGTTCAACATTTCCAAGACTGACTGTGAATTGGTCCCATATTCCTCACAATGGGAGCATTCATATGTTTACAAATCAAATAGAAGTGTCTGTCTCATTATAGGGGCCAATTAGAAAACCTCACAAGATTCTCTTTGTGAACATGGGACTATAGATAGCTACATCCCAGACTAAAGTTTTCTTAACAACTTACTCTGAAAGCTTAAGACCATGCATGCCTTGCCCCTAGCTTGGAACACAATTTGGCCAATTTTGGGTTCCTGTTTAAGGTCTCCAACTTCAGATCGTACGTTTCTCAGAGCACCTGTTGTTCCTGACCGATGCAATATATCTAAATGGAAATTTGCTGCTTTCTTCATAACAAATTTGCTAGCTTTCTTCCCATCCCTGTATTTAGATCTTGTGTAATCTTGGTAACGGAAATATCCTCTTAGTTTATATATGCCACAAAACTGTGAGTCAAAGTTTCTGAGCAGCAAGCACTGATTATTTTGCTTGATAATTTAAAGAACTATGTCTTGGGCACCTGGGTGGCTCAGTCGGTTGAGCGTCCGACTTCAGCTCAGGTCATGATATCATGGTTTGTGAGTTTGAGCCCCACCCACATCAGGCCCTGTGCTGACAACTCAGAGCCTGGAACCTGTTTTTGATTCTGTGTCTCCTTCTCTCTCTGCCCCTCTCCCACTTGTGCTCTGTTTCTGTCTCTCAAAAATAAATAAATGTAAAAAAAATTAGAAAAAAAAGAACTTTGTCTTAACCATACTAATAATTGGGGGAAAAAAGATCATGGAGAAGAAATTTTAAATGTAATCAAACTCAGATAACTTATCTTAAGCAATAAGGCAGAATGAAGAGTCTCTGTATTGTTTCTTAAAATCTGAATCTTAACAATTACTTGTGCTCAAATAAAATGAATGCTTTATATAAGGAAGGGAAAAGTTTACAGTGGGTAGTCAAGCTTGTCAAAACTCTTGGAAATGTGGTAAAAAATGGTAAAGTGGGACTTATAGGTGTAAAGTTATTGCATTAATAGCTGTTTCGACTGTCACTGAAACAAATGATTTGTGTAAGTACGATAACACGCTTTCATAAGTGTGCACCTCATTAAGACAGGCACAGCACCTCCTCAGCTGAACTAAAAACCATTTTACCACCTATTTTATAGGTTCATTCAGATGATTTTCAACCTTTCAGGGAAATTGTTTTGCATCAGAAAAAGAAAAAGCTTAAAAACATTTCAATGAATCATTACCAGTAGCATTCTTGGTTCAAGTAGCAGACATATTTTCTATAAGTAAAGTTATGTCCAGAGACTCTGTGTGTGTGTGTGTGTGTGTGTGTGTGTGTGTGTAATTTTAATTAGCTTTAAGGTAAAAAAAAATTGCATTTGATTAATTTTGTTTTATGAAGAAGTGTGCTTGAACCACGGTTGTTTTAAATAGATTAAATACTTCTTCAAGCTTTAAAGACACCATGTTAACCAGATGGGATAATCTTTTGTCCCCCAACCAAAATTATCCATATAGTAGAAATTTCATTCCTATTATGTCCCTGTTTGTCTCCTTTTCCTGGCTTAGTATGATATGTCATTCAAAAGTTAACCAGACACTTGATAGATTTCCATGTAGGGAGAGAATGGGGAAATCACTGCATCCAACCCCCTCCATACACCTAGATGTCTCATAGTTAGAGACCAGGTACAAATACATGACATAAAGGACAGAAGAGAGAGCAGTCACAAACTGAACAGACAAAGATGAGGAAGAAATTGGTCTGGAATCAGTCTTTCTCTTGCTCCAAGTATGCTCATCCTTAAGAGTTTAGTGAAATTGGGGCCAAGACTCTTTGTTCTTCACTCTGTGCTTGGCTGAGTATAAGGCCACCCCAATGTCTGAAAACAAGGACTGACCATTGATGCTATCATGTCCACACCTGACTTTGAAATCTCAGTGCACAGATCTGTGCCAGTCATCTGTGGTACAGATTTAAAAGCCATCTGGATTCCCTACATGGTTAGGAAAGTCCATAGATTAAGTATCAAATTATTTAATCAAATATTTTTTGTTTGTGTTGTTTAATTTAGTAAAACTAGAGGCTTACAGACTAAGGAATGCCAGATTCACATTGTATGTGTTGACCCCCCTGTCAGATTCAATGGCTCTGCCTTTTAGATTCTAGGATATGAGCTCCAGAGATGTGCTGCCTGGATCCACAGCTTGGCTCTGCCATGAGAGTTCACCTAAGCTTCAGTTTCCTCCTCTATTAAATGAATATAGTATTGATAATTGTCTCAGGATTTGGGCAAACACTAAGGAAGGTGATGTATATAAAGTGCTAAGTACTGTTCCTGGTAGATACTGAACACTCAAAACAGTTCTTATGAATATAAGAAATACTTGACACAGATAACTTTGCTACCTACATTGCCATCTACTCTCCAACAGTTCTCTTTATCCACCCTCGTCCACCTAGAGGTCCGTTAAGATTGGCATTCCATTCATTATTTGTAGGAGACACTAAAAGACAACAGGCTTTAAAGACAGTATTGAAATGCCTGGAAACATGATGGTTAGTTTTTAATCAAGGAATTCTTGAAGATATCAAACTCCCCCCCACCAAAATTCTATAACTGCAATATCTCTGTGTGTGTGTGTGTGTGTGTGTGTGTGTGTGTGTGTGATTTAGTAATAGCTTCTGTGTTAAAATGCTCATTGTGGAATATTTTGGTTTGTGATTTAAATTGAATGCTTGAGACAGCAGTATACCTGACATAATGTGACTAGAAATTAGTATGGAACTGAACTTGGACATTCCAATGCTGATTATATTCCCTAAAGCTTTTAGGTTGGAAATATGGCAGAGACCCCTAACTGCCATCAACAGTTCACATTTCCTCCCCCCATATTGCAGAACTGTTTCTTTAGAAATTTCCCAGTCTCCTTTACTTATAAGTGATATATCAAATTCCTGTAAATGGAGTATGAGTGCAAGGAAGGTATGTCCATTCCAAGATGAGCTAAAAAGAAGCAAGTGTGCTGTTTCTCCCTTTTCTTCCCCTGCTAACTGGGTACAGAAGACTCAGATTCCAAGGATACCAGTGCTACATGATAGGAGGAGTTGTGTCCCTGAATAAATGCTTGGAAAGCCATCTACCAATCAGGGATGTCTGCATTGGTGAGTTGTGTAGCAGTTAATAAACTTCTTTGAGATTCTGGAGTTTTGTTACATCAGTTCACACTTCTGTAAGTAGTATAAAGGGTTATACATTTATTGCAGTAATTCACTATTGCTTCAAATATTTTTTGAGATGTGTTGTTGGAGATCTTCACCATTGACAATTTTTCATTGTTTTAACTTAGAGTTATTTTTTTAGGCATAGCCAAAAGCCATCCAAAGTCTTTGTGTAGAAACTTTAGATGTATAAATTGTCAATATATTATTAAAAATCAGTCTTACGGTGTAATCCCAGAAAACAAACCTTTTAATAAAGTGACTTTTTAATTTTTTTAAATGTTTATTGGGGGAGGGGGGGAATGCACAAATGGGGGAGGGACAGAGAGAGAGGGAAACAGAATCCAAAGCAGGCTCCGGGATCTGAGCTGTCAGCACAGAACCTGACATGGGGCTCAAATGCATAAACTGCGAGATCATGACCTGAGCTGAAGTCGGACGCTTAATTGAGCCACCCAGGCACCCTGATAAGGTGACTTTTTAATGTCACACTGAGAGCCATGTAACATAGCTTTTTTGCATCATCTTAGAAAGTCTTCCTATGTTGAGCCATAATACTGTTAAGTAGACCTGGTTCTGATTCCAGATCTGCTTTTTAATTATTAACCCAAGTCTAACCTTTAATTTTAAAAAGGAGGAAGATGACAAATTGTGGGCATAGTATAGAAACATCTTTATAAAATGCTTAAATTCTTAACAAGTGCTATGTTTTGAATGGTAAGTAAAATATCCCATATGGCAATGTTATCAAATATCTCTACTTGTTGCAATGCATGATGGTATTACTCCCTAGATATATTCAAGATATATTCATTTTTTGTAAGAATAGCTTTATTTAAAACTCCAAAACTGCTCTTCAGTGATTTACTTCACACAATTGGATGAATGGTATTTGGACATGGGATTGTGTAATATTTGTATATGCCTGTGTGTTATAAGCAAGCCAAAAACAATTGGGAAGCAGACATGTAAAGGATTTCTGATATGCCAGATTGGTCTCTGGAGCAGGACGGGTTTGTAGTAAAATTGTGAAGAGGGAGAAGTTTATATTTGGCTCCTCCTCCAGATTTCTTCTCTGCTACTATCTTATCCATGAGTCTCCTCAGAGCTGCAGCCATTGGTCAACACTTTGGCTTTGAGTGTGTGAGGACTCATATGAATATTTTTTCAGACTCCTATCTAAATAAGTGATTTGATTTTAAAACTTAATATATTTTAAAGATGAACTTGTTTCATCTTATAGTGCCAGCAAGTAAGAAAGTTCTTTAAAAAAAGTGATGGGGGCTTTATCAAAGGGATACGTGTGACAACTGAAAGAGATCCCAATGGCTACAGATGGAACCAATTGAGAAATAAATATTCGATTAAAACCAAGTTGCAAAATACATATTTGAGTCCATGCTAATATAAATAATTAAACAATACACGGGAAATATACAAACCTCCCATCCAAAAGAATTGCAAAGAGGGGTGCCGAGGTGGCTCAGTCAGCTAAGCATCCGACTTCAGCTCAGGTCATGATCTCACAGTTCATGAGTTCAAGCCCTGCATTGAGCTCTCTGCTGACAGCTGAGAGCCTGGAGCCTTCTTCAGATTCTGTCTCTGTCTCTCTTCCCCTCCCCTACTTGCTCTCTATCTCTCTCTCTGTCTCTCTGTCTCTCTTAAATATAAAAAATAAAACAAAAATAATTAAAAAAAAAGAATTGCAAAGAATATACGTAGTTCACCCTCAAGAAAGTGGAGCATAATCCCCCCCTTAATTGTGGCCTGGGTATAGCAACTTCCTTCCCAAGAGGACAGTATGACAATGGAAAAAAATAACTTTGTAGTTGGAGAACCCCGAAAAACACTGCTTTAGTCAGGTAGTGAAGGTCAACAGCAACAATGCTAAGTCGTGTTGGTAGTATGTATGTTTGATATGATGTGATGAGAGTGGCACTTTACATCTGTGATCTTTGCCAAACTTCATAACTCCAGTCTAATCATGAGAAAGCATCAAACAATTTCCAGTTGAGGGGTATTCTACAAAATACCTGACCAGTACTGCTTAAAACTGTCAAGGTTATGAAAAACAAGGGAAGTCTAAGAAACTGTTATAGCCAAGAGGAGCGTAAGGAGACATGATGGCTAGATATAATGTATCCAGGATCAATTCTAGAACATAAAAATGAACTTTAGATAAAAACTTAAGAAATATGAATAAAATATGGCTTTAGTTAATAATTGTGTATCGATAATGGTTCATGACTTATAACAAATGTACCATACAGATGAAAGATGTTAATAATAAGGAAAGTGAGTGTGGGGTGTGTGAGAACTCTTTGTTATCTTTGTAATTTTTCTGTAAAACTAAAACTGTTCTAAAATTACTGTGATAAATTTCAGAATTCATCTAAGGTAGTGCAAATTACTGATGATTTGAAACAGACTGATAGGGATGTCTGGGTGGTTCAGTTTGGTTAAACGTTCACACAATTGGATGAATGGTATTTGGACATGGGATAGAGCCCAGTGTAGGGCTCTGCAGTGAAGCACAGAGCCTGCTTGGGATTCATTCTCTCTCTCTCTCTCTCTCTCTCTCTCTCTCTCTCTCTCTCTTCCCTCCCCACCCTCCACTTTCTCTCTCTCTCTCTCTCAAAGTAAACATAAAAAAAAACCCTGAGATTTGCAAACATTTTTTGTAAAGGGTCAGATAGTAAATAACTTAGGCTTTGTGAACTACATATGGTATCTGTCACATATACTTCTTTGTTTATAACCCTTTAGAAATGTATAACTCATTCTTATCTGTAGGGTCATACAAAAACAGAGTAAAATGGCAAAGACTGTAGTTGCAGAACTCCTGATTTAAAATAATAAAAGAGGTATCACACCCCTGTATAGAGGGGTGCCTGGGTGGCTCTGTCAGTAAGCCACTGACTTGAGCTCAGGTCATGATCTCACGGTTCCTGGGTTTGAGCCTCACATCAGGTTCTGTGCTGACAGCTCAGAGCCTGGAGCATGCTTCAGCTTCTGTCTTCCTCTCTCTCTGCCTTTCCCCTGCTCGCTCTCTCTCTTTCTTTCTCTCTCAAAAATAAACATTAAATTTTTTTTAAATAATGTATAGAGGGGAGGTGGGTGAGGAAATGGGCTAAATGAATGATGAGCTTTAAGGAGGGAACTTGTTGGGATGATCACTGGGTGTTGTATGTAAGTGATGAATCACTGGGTTCACTCCTGAAACCAATACTACACTGTGTGTTAACTAACTAACTAACTGAATAAATAAATAAAAATTTAAACAAAAAGTAAAGAGCAGACAGACAACTTACCAACCAAGGGGGTGAGGGGGATAAAAGAGGGAGGCAAGGCAATTCCGATTATAGGCAATGAGGCTAAAAAGAAAGGTATGTTAGAAATAAATCATGGCATCCTTTGTTGTGTTGAGGAGTTTGAGCTCTATTTTTGGACACAGGGAGCCTTAGGATATTTTTAAAACAAATTAATTTCTATGAGTTTTTAAAATTATAAAAGTAATATACACACTATAAAAATATATTAACAGCACAGAAACATGTAATATAAGAATAAAAAGTAAAGAGTCTCTGTTTCCTTCCTGATTGCCTCCCTTCCCATCCCGTTCTCCAGAGGTTATCAGTTTGGTGTATACCACGTATACAATCTCCAAGTATATACAAATACCACCACCACCACACACACACACACACACACACACACACATACTACTACTACTACTACTACTACTTATAGATATATGCACAACACAGCTAATTTATTATCCATATATGCACAGTATGCCCCATTTATGTATTTTAATATATATGATATATTATGTACCTATGAATGCATAAATAAGGCCTATGATGTATACTTACATTGATATTAAAACACATGAATGGATTCATAGATTCATAGTAAACATTCTTTTCTCTCATTTTCTTTTTCCCACTTAAAATATATCTTGGACATTTGCCATGAGAGTACATGCAATATACATATCTACCCTTGGTTTTATTAATGGCTGTATAGTATTCTAGTGTATAGGATTTATTTAACCAGTGCCTTATTAATAGGCATTTAGATTGTTTCAAGTATTTGTTCTTATGAACAATATTACAAAAATCTTTATATATACTCTTGAATTTTTGTCCAAGTATCTAGAAGTAGAATTGCTGAGTAAAAAGGAATGTACATTTCTAATTGCAAATATATTATCAAATTGCCTTTAAAACCACTGCACCAATCTATGCTCCCACTAGCAGTAAATCAAATTGTTTCCCCCACATCCTCAATAACACTGATTATTATAAATGAAGTAGCTCATCTGATACCTGTAAATTGATAGTTGTTTGAAATGTATGTTTATTTAATTATAAGGAAATTGAATATTTTTCCTAAAAAATTAAAATAATGTATAGAGAAGATGTACTTAAAATGTGTCCCGCCAATGCACATGTAGATTTTTCTTAGTGTCCGGGTACCATTCCTTCTTCAGGTCCAAGAACCATTCCTTACTTTTCATCATTATCAAATCTCCATTCCTGGTTAATTTCATCTTTCCCCAGGATACGATGACGTTACTCACAGTGTCATGGCTCCTTAGAACCTGTTTTATTGAAATAACACAGAACTTCTTGCCTGTGTAGTTCCCTACTACATTTACTCATGGCACTGCATCACTGATTGAACTACCAATGAATATTGGCTTCTGATGATTCTCTTAAAAGGTGTTGCTGTACATTGTTAATGATGACCTCAAATAAAAGTCTTACAGTATGCAGGAAAATGTGGACAATAATTTTCTAGACATGCTAATTTTATCTTCAGAATTTCATAGTATAAAGTTTGAGTGACATATCTTTTAAACTTTTTAAAAATGTTTTTGTTTTATTTTTGAGAGACAGAGTGTAAGCAGAGAAGGGGCAGAGAGAGAGAGGGCTGCCAAAGCAGGCTCCAGGCTGTGAGCTTTCAGCACAGAGCCTGACACAGGGCTTGAACCCACGAACCATGAGAACATGACTTGAGCCGAAGTCGGTTGCCCAACTGACTGAGCCACCCAGGCGCTGCCCCCCCACTTTAAAAAATTTTTTTAAATGTTTTTATTTTGTTTTTGAGAAAGACAGCGTAAGCAGGGGAGGGACAGCAAGAGAGGGTGAACCACATATCTTTTAACTATGCTATGCCTTGGACTCTAGGCTGTCATCACTGCATCCCTAGAATATAATGTCATTCAGTGTTGACTGCACCCCTGCCTTCCATTAACCAGTGGGGAGGACAGGCATTAGCCTTTTATATAGAATGGGAAAGGCATTTCCATTTGCACAGGAATGTCTTTCTTCATGTAACATGATTTAAGACCAACTTAGGAAAATACAATGTTGTCATATTGATCAGAGGTGAAAGAGGAAGTGGATTAAAATTTCTACTTGATGTTAGGAAGCCATAAACTCAGAAGCCCTCAGGAGAGTGTGTGACCACTTGCAAGAGTCTTCCTCAGTTATGACACAAAGTCTTCAGAGGAAGTGCTAAGACTTCCTGGATAATTTAAAACTGCTATAGCAAGGGAAGCACTGCCACCATAAGGAACCTCTGCCATCATTTGGATGTACTACTGTTTTCACTGCCTACCATGCTAAAGATCAGAAGCAGCCCTGTGGTTGGAATATGGAGGATTTAGAGTAGGCCTAAGGACTTGTGGTAGGTGGTCAGTAGACCAAAGTCCTAAACTTGTTCAGAGTTCAGATTAAGAGTTTTGACACTATCATTCTGGAAGCTCATCTCACACAGTACCTCAAAAGAAATTTCATATCAGCCAGCTAGAATGATTTGCTCACCCTTGTAGAACTGGGGTCCAACCATAAGGATGACCACATAAGCACAAATAAATCTTGGGACATCAAGTTGACCCAGTGCACAGCAAAGTTGGAGGTAGAGAGATTCAGAGAGAGAGTTCTGAGTGAGAAAAGTGGGGTCTGGGGAGCCTAGCATTGCCAGTTCTAGCTGACTCCAAGCCACCAGAAGGAGAATTAGATAGTTTCAACAAAGACTCTCCAAAATGCAGGCCCCTCTGAGTTGGGGGCCAGGGCAGAGACCTCTGCTTGTCTGGCCTGAGTGGTGCTGTCTCTCCTTAGTTCGAGAGACAGGCAGTGCCCCTATCCTGACCCTAGGCCTCCAGACTCTCTCTAAATGTCCTGCCAGAATTTTGCAGAAACATATTTCAAATCTGCAATCAAATTCACTTTTTTCTTTTTCTTTTTTCTCTCTCTCTCTCTCTTTTTTTTTTTTTTTTTTTTTTTTTTTTTGCCACTGCTGTAGGCTTCGGGGGATAGAGATGAAAAACGTTTCTGGAACTTTTAAACAAGTGCATGTATCATGCATCCTATTGCTTCAGGCCCCTGCTGTGTAATAACTAATTGGCAGAACTAACTCAGACCAAGATGTTAATCCTGATAATATCTTAATTCCAGATAATGCACTTTTATTTAACAAGATCTTCTTTTAATGCCTAACACAAATTTGTAACATCTGACTATGCTCATAGAAACATGTAGATTCACAATTAACTGGCCACAGAGCATTGTCGAGCTCCAGCTACTTATCAGGGATTATCATTTTGAATTTACCCTGCTGAATACTCTTTAAAAACTCAACTAAGAGAAGCAATATTTATTTAGGATTTGGGATGTGGGGTGGATAGTCCATCTATTCTTCCAGATACTCCAACATCTAGCCCTGAATTATATTAGATAATTGGGAAGCTGTGAGTTTAGACTGAATATTCTTTATGCACCCTGCCCTTCTCAATCTCCAAATCCTATGCTAAGAGTTGCTTTTATTTATTTGTGTTTTGATGTGACACCATCAAACAAACTTTAGAGCAGAGGAAGCTAATTAAACTTGAAGTATATCTCTTGAAAAGGTGTAGTTGATAATGTTGTTCCAAATGTACGAGAACTTAGAACTTAGAAATCAGTCTAATGTTTCTGAAAGCTGGTTGGGTTTTATCTAAAAACCTATGGGGGGTCTATGTATGTTTCCTTGTTTACTACCAGCAAAAATCACAACTGGGTTTGAGGCTTGTCTCCACAGACTTAGTGGCATCATGGTTTTTCCTAAGCTGACTTCAGATTCTGTCTTATTTTTTGTCCTTATTTATTCATCTAATTTTGCTTTTTTTTAAAAAAATTTTTAGTGTTTATTTTTGAGAGACAGAGAGAGACAGCATGAGCAGGAGAGGGCAGAGAGAGAGAGAGGGAGACCCAGAATATGAAGCAGGCTCCAGGCTCTGAGCTGTCAGCCCAGAGCCCAACGTGGGGCTTGAACTCACAGACCGCAAGATCATGACCTGAGCCGAAGTCGGACGCTCAACCGACTGAGCCACCCAGGCGCCCCTAATTTTGCTTTTTTAGAAAAACTGTATTTAATCCTCCTGTGATATTTACATATTTGTAAATTAACCTTATATTCTTTTTGGAACAAGACTAGTTATAAACAATTAAGAAGTTATGACCAAACTGCTTTAGAGAGAATTTATGGTGTTGAGAAAAGAGTTTGGGCTTTGGAATTACACAGGTTTGGATCCATTATTAGATCTGCTGCTTATAAGTTCTGTCACCTTGGGCAAATTTCTTAATTTTGTATATCATATTCCAGAAGTGTCATAACTTGCCGATTAATCCCATTGTTTTCATTCCCTTTATGCTATCTTCCCTTTAGCTTTTCTGTTTATGCAATGCTTTCTAACACATACCTCGTTATGGTTGCAAGTGAGGTAAGACAGTCTTAGATAATGTTTGTGTAGAGATGAATACCAACATGGAAAAAGATCTGGAGATCCAGAAAAGAGTTATATTTTCTAAGAGAGCCAGGAATGAGCTTCAAAATACCTTATTTATATTATGGTTAAGTATTTATCTCTAAACCTTTAATTCTTTATTTCACACCAGAATTCATAATCTATCCTGCCATTTAATTTATATTACTGATTTTAGTGGTGTCAATTAGGAACATGGGACAAAGCACTTAATTTGTTGGCTGTCATCGATACTTACCCCTCTTAATACGAATAGGACTACTTCTCAGCAATATATGATACATCAAAAAGATAGTGTCTATCCTTGAAACAAACAAACAAAATAATACATCAGAGTTTAACAAGTCTCTTCTACCTAACGAATGAATTTACAGTTTCAAAGAATAGTAAACCTGTCAAACAGAATTGAATGATATGTTGCACCAGGAGTAACTTCTGTGTCTGGCATTTGTGTTAGGTTGTTAGAGGAAAATGGAACACGTGAACCTTGATAATAAACCTGTCTTTGATATTATTGTTAAGCTTGACTCTTCTGGAGATTAAAGTGGCAGGTAATAAAATGTAGCATGCAAACGTAAATGTGATATTTTTGTTCTATTTTAAGTTTTTCATGGAAAATGGTTTTGTGATTGGTCTTTGAACAGAACTTTATTTATAATCCTATTTGCAACTTGGAGATTTCACCTCAGAAGGCAAATGAGCATACTGCTCTGGCTTTCATGATTCTGAAAATGCCACTGCTATCATTTGTCAAATATACCTGAAATCTGCCTTTTCAATAAGTGACATCTCCCACTCCTTTCAGATGACACTTTTTACTATTTTTTAAGAGAGGAATCTAAATAAAAAAGAGGTATTTGAATTCTGACTTTTACAACAGGAATGATAAATTAATTAATAAGCCACAGATATTTCACCGCAGCACAATTAGACAGCACTGGACTTCTTTCATCTTTTTATTTGGGGGATGGAACACCATTTTATTGCCTTCATGAAATGGATTATATTTCTTCTGACTTGGAAAAAAAATCATGAAGCCAAGTCTCCTTCCCAATGCAAACAGATTTTTACCTACTACTCCATGGTTGATTCCTTCCGTTTCTTTCTATGAGCCTCAGGAAATGCTTTCCTTTTGCTTTTGATTACCTGCTAGAATCCATATGATTGTACCTTCTCCCCTGGGGCTGGGGATTTACAATTCCTGCAGTCATGTCATCTGACTGACCTGTCTGTCCACTGGCTTAACTTGACCGCTTCTAGTTATATCGTCTGTGAGATGTGGACTGCACCTCCTCACATTCTGGGGATGTTGTGAGGATTAATTAATGTTTGCAGTACACATTGAAGCTTATGGCTGCAAAATGCTTTATAACTTCAAAATACCACTATGTTAATAGCAGGCTCACTTGTGAGAAAGCTGCTAAATACAACCCTTCCCCTCTGTGGAGCCCAGTGACCTTTCTATTTATCCCACTAATTCCATGGTATCTCCCAGAGGAGTGTTCTGTGGTTCTCCAACCTGGATTCACTTCTAACTTAATAAATGCAGCAAACCTGGAATACATGCATGGGGGAAAAAAGAAGGAATTTATTTATTTAAGTAATGCTTGTTCACCTGGAACATAATAGCAGCTGGATTCCTGCTGAATCGAGAATCTATTTGTTCCGGCAGGTCACTCAATGTTGTTTATCAATTTTCATTCCCACTAACAGAATTAGGCTCCCAAACCATTTCTAATCAGTTTTCTGCCATGCATTTTGGAGGATTTCAATTGAAGGGATACATTTAACACAGTCATAGCCCATTACTTACCAGAGGAATGGTGGCCTTTCCTTTGTCTGTGTCAGAACCAAACTTTCTAAGAAAGCATCTCTAATCCAAGATGTCAACCAATGTGCAAATACCGTCTGTTCCATAAGGGTCTTTGTGAATGGAAAAATTTAAATTAGGTTTCCTGAATGTTATAATCATGTAAAGATTGTGTTTTAAAGATGTCTTTGTTAATAACTATTTTAGTCTAGTGATAAACAGGTATAAGATGTAAAATCTTAATTATTACTTTAAAAGTTGTCTTGATCTCAAATGAAGCCATGTCTTTTTACATAATTTTTCTAATAACAGACTCAACTAGGTGCAATTTATATCCTTTGACTTTATTCCTCATAGGGCCAATGGGTCAGTGACTTACAATGTCATAATTAGACTTCGTGGGGAGTGGGGCTCTACAATCCAGAAATGAACAGTCAGGAGGTGTTTTTTTTTTTTTTTTTGGAGCTAAAGAACAATAGAATATGTTGCCAGCTCTTCAGTCTATTGCCATTCTATGAAAAAGCATTCAAGGGTTTGAATAAAATTGTGGGGTCAAATGCCTAAAAATACCTCAGTGGAAAAGAGACAGTAGCTTAATGGATATTGGTAAAAATTTAGGCGGAGTCCAAATCTAGACATGAGGCCAGCATTTAGCATAGATGCCAGTCTGTAGGTCATGCTGGAGACACCCAGTAGCACTATCTGGTACCATAATGACTACAGCTATCATCTTTCTACTGTACTGTATATGTGAAAAGCATATACATTATGCTCTGATGCATATTACATTATTACTCTGATGACAGAACCAAGCACACAGAAGTTTGTGGCAATATCAAGGTTACAAAGTGGGCAAGTAAACATAGTAAAAATCAAATCCAAATGGTCCAGCTCTACATATGAAATCTTGAAGAAGCATAGGGCCTAGCGATTAAGAGCATGTGTTATAGAATTATGGTTCTGGGGTGTGCATGAACTTGGGCAACTTACTTAGCCTCTCTGTGCCTCAGTTTCTATATATATGTATATATTTAGGGACACTTGGGTAGCTCAGTCAGCTGAGCATCCAACTCTTGATTTTGGCTCAGGTCATGATCCCAGGGTCATGGAATCGAGCTGCACATTTGACTTCATGCTGAGTGTGGATCCTGCTTAGGATTCTCTCTCTCCCCCTCTCTTCCTCTGCCTCTCTCCCTTGCTCATGCTCTTTCTCAAAATAAACACACACACATTTATATATATATATACCCCCCCACACACATATATATTAAAAAAGTGATGATAATAGTACCTACCTCATAAGGTTATTGAGAAGATTAAATGAAGTAATGCATATAAAACCTAAGAAGAGCTCTTGATACATAGTTAAGTGAGCAATAAATATTATTTTTCATTTACAAAGGAAGCAACAATATAAAATAGTCAAATACTAATGGACCAAAATAATTAGGTAGGACTATAATCCTTGAGGTATATAGAACATGAGAAGTTTAAGGAAATCCCAAGAGCTAGACTTTGTTGTTGTTATTTTTTTTATACTCACAAAACATGTGTGTCAGAATTCCTCCTTCGGGAGATAGTGTTGGGATTTTGCTGGTTTCTCAGTAGCGTAATTTAACGCTATTTACTTACTTTTCCTTCTGATACAAAACTAAAATTAAATTTAAAAATTAGCTTTAATCTGCAACTGTCCTGAAAATAGATGGGTGACCTTCAGTGGATTAGAGATTTCATACATTTTCTAGATTAAACATAGATGAAGCAGTGGTAGTACAGGACATAGCATAATGGGAACCACAGTAAAAACTGTAGTTTGTAAAATGGTAGCCACTAGTCATATGTAGCTACTGAGTGCCTAAAATGTGGCTGGTCTAAATTGATGTGCTATAAGTGTAAAATATACATCAGTTTCTGAAGGTTTAGCATGAAAATAATATAAAATATCTCAATTATTTTTATACTGATTACATGCTGAAATGATATTTTGAATATATTAGATAAATAAATTGTTACTATAACTAATTTTACCTTTTTAAACTTTTTAATATGGCTTCTAGAAAACTTTAAATTACACAAAAGGCTCTCATTTGTAAGTTACATTATATTATTACTAGAAATTCTCCTGTTGTCTAGATGTGCAGAAGGGCTCTTGAAGAATCCCAAAGAAATTCTTGTGTCCAAGGTACATGATATGAAGAAGGGCAGAGATGGGAAGGCGTTCATTACTGGGGGACAAGTTTGAAGTCTATATAAGGAAAAGCTGGCTATTTCCTTCCATTTTCAGTTCTCCATTTCCGTGTAAGCAGATCAGTCAGTACCAGGTATGGACTCTAGGGTCAGTGGCAAGGTAGACAATTATATTCCTAAAAACAGTGTCAGGGTGCACGAGAGGAACTGGTATAGGACACAGGGCTACAAGAGAAAGCCTTGCCCATCCTGGAACTTAGAGTTTTCATAGTATAATTGCTACTTGACAGTCTATTCATCTCAAATCAAAGTTGGCCAATTGAGTGACCCTGCTGATGTACACAGAGATCCTCATCAGTTTTCCTAAGGAATAATTGTTTAAAATATAATAGAACAATCAAGGGTCACCAGATTTTTTAGAAAAATTTGCATAAATTAAGGAGAAAGACCAAAATAGAGCAAAGTAGCACCAAAGGAAGCAGACATATTGGAGATCAAAAGAAAATAAATTAAAACAAAGCAGTCCTAATTAGTATCTTCAGAGAGATTTAAGAAATTACAGCTCTAAAAGTGGAAATAGCCTTTTTAAAATTAAAAATTAGGTCTACCATCGTTACCTAAAATGTAGGCATTGGGGAAAGCTAGGTGGAAGGTGCACAGAATTTCTCTGTACTGTCTTTGCCACTGCTATAATGTGAGTTAATATGTAATAATTTCAAAGTAGTTCAAAAATGAAAATCAGTTTTAAGTAACAGAGCTCCCAAAAATTGTAAAAGAAGGATATTTCAACATAGAAATTATCATAGAAAGTTTTGAAGGTAGAGTTGAGATAATCTTTCAGATCATAAAATTGGAAGAAAAAGAAACACAAAATGGGTCTGTGGAAGAGGAGAATAATACGTTGTTGGACAAAGTTGGATGTAGTCTTAAAAATTACTTAGTCTTAATATGAGCATTGTTTATTGTTTTTCAAGTTTTGGAGTTATTCTAAAATCACAAATCAGGAAGTAAAACTCTCAGCTACAAAGAGATGAAGTTATAGTGGCCATAACTATGGGCACTGTCTTTTTTTTCTTACAACTGTGGCCACATGGAGTTTTACCATCAGTCCAGCTCTTGTTCAGTTCTCTGATAATCTCTAACTTTTTCTATACAACCTCAGATTCTCATTTCATTCAGTGAAAGTACGAGCTGAAGGTTTTGTCCCCTCTAAAAAGGTCTGGGGTTGTTAGCTCTAACCAGCTGTGTCCTGAGGGCTGGGGAAGTTGGGGTGGCAGCATGGCAGAGGGCATGGATGTCTTTATTCTGGCTGGCATTCTGTTTCAGTTATTTCCTTTGCCTTATATGTATTTACATCAAACCATGCAGGACAAACTTTGGTAAAGAAATTCTGTGAGAATTCCAGACCAATTTGTGCACTGATATTTGGAGTCCAAGCTAGTAATGAAGACTTACTTCTGCCTTTCCATATTGTTGTTTCTTAAAGATTTGATTTCCTTGTCCAAAGGAAGAGTGGTTGGATCATGGTTAAATATAGGTATTTCTTGGTCTCTAAAACAGTGTAATAATACAGTTTCTCAATATACTTAGCCTACCTTTTACGTCTTCCTTGGGTTGCTAATGTCTATAAATTGTGACTTACTGCTTCTAGACCTACAGTTGTTATTGCCCTGCCTACCAGGAACTCTGTAAAACCCCACATGATTAGAAGGATATTTGTGTCTCATTACCCATTTTTATTACATTGGACAAGAGATAGAGGTGATGCCAAGGAGGTCTAGGGATGAGATAATCTAATTGGTGACATGAAGGCAAGTTTCACATTCTTTAATTAATATTGTCAGAAAAATCCTTCTCTCGGTCAGGGTTCTGGTGTTCAGATAGTACCTTCCTGAAAAATGTGGCTGTCCTTTCAATTACTAATTCTAGCCTAATTTTTTTTAATTTAATGTTTACTTATTTTAGGGAGAGGGTATGAGCAGGGGAGGTGCAGAGAGAGAAGGGGACAGAGGATCTGAAGCGGGCTTTGTGCTGACAGCAGAGAGCCTGATGCGTGGCTTGAACTCACCAAACATGAGATCGTGACCTGAGCTGCAGTCGGATGCTTAACTGAGCCACCCAGGCACCCTTAGCCTGATGGTTTTAAAAAGCCCAAGCCTACATCCCTGTGGTGTAACACCTCCCACTTTTGTGTCTTTAGTAAATTCATGTACCTTGTGGCTTCATGGAATGGGAATGAATATATGATCTAATTGCCTTATTTTACAGATGAGGAAGCTGAGGCATAAAGGATATATGCATTGCATAGGTTGGTAAGGGCAGAATTCTACATAGAACCCCAACCAGTTGGCTATACACTTGAAAACACACACACACATACATATGTGTATGTATATGTATATCTATATTTATTAATATATTTAAATATTTGTTTCAAAATGGCAGTACTTGTTTAAAAAAAAACTTAAAAGTTCAGCAGTTACTTAAAAATAAAAGACTATGTACTTGTAATTCTGTTCTAAAAACCGGAAAAGAAAAACTCTAATCTTGTCTTCCTTTGTTTCACTAGATTAATTGGCCTTATTTTTTTTTTTTTAACAACAGAAAGGACTTCTTCATTGGTTTTTCTTTTTTCTATAGAACAAGGAACCTCTCTATGAGAAAATCTTGTTTTCTCATAACTTCTTTGTTTTAAACATGAACTTTTTTAGTTAACATGTGAAGAAATTCTGATTGGGGCTTTGAGCCCAGATTCTTGTAATCATGCATTGCCAGATGATTCTGATACAAGAGTCTGTAGAGTATACTTTAAGCAGCTTTTCACAGGACTGTGAGTTCTATCAAAATCTAAATCTCCTAAATCTTTTTCACATAAGCACACAGTGATAACTGCAGTATTTTTACAGGTGAAAATCAGTCATGTGGTGAGGTGATTTGACAATGGGGCAGATTTTTTTTTTTATTTGTAATGTATATTGACACACACACATAACAGACTTTCAGTGAAAACTTATTGATAAAAGATTAGCACTTGGCTTTATCAGCCAGAGAGCAGTTTCTTTGTCCGGTCTGTTGTCCTGGATGAGTGAAGTATGGTTTATTATAGGTTTTGACATATTGCCCCACAATGACATTGGGACTTCTTGCCTTGGGTTTCTTTCCATCTATTTAATCAGTTATAAAGGTTTGTCATTATATTGAAAGGTCAATTTTTCTAATCCCTGATATATACAGAGTGGGAGATAGAATACTTAGTATGTTTCTCCTCTTCACAAATTTAACACACAAGTATCATTCAGAGTCCCCATAGAGTATGGAAAGTGGGGACATGGTGGAGCCAAAGAGACTAGTGTATAAATTTCACTCCTGCCACTTAGTGTAATGTTGAGAACCCCAGTTTCTTCTGTTAAAGTAGTTTCATTTAGCTTTTGGAGCTAGTGTGAGATGTAAGGAGATAAGATATTTTCTGATGATGTTTAATAATACTTGCTCAACAAATACTAGTTTGGTTTTATTCCTCCCGTCTTCTCTATGTTGCTAAGTGTCCTCCACCAACTGTGAGTCATACTGATCTTGTCTGACAGATCAGGCATACCGGAGTCTATAGAGCACCTCTTCGGTAACTAATTCATCATTCTTCTCTATAGTATTTGGTCTCATGGAACATGGAGTAGTGTAGTAGATACTTCTAGTGGAATGATGAGTGTGGAAAGAAGTGAATATATTTTGTGGAGACAGCACTAATAGGAATAGTTGTTTGGATTTGATATATTGACTTAGGAAAGAGAACGAGGGATTAGACACAAATTTTTGACAGCATGTTAGAGTCACTTAGTAAGATGGGAATTAAGAAGGAACAAAACAGAGGGAGGGAACAAAACAGAACCAAGAGCTATATCTTACATGACAATTTTTTTTTCAACATTTATTTAATTTTTGGACAGAGAGAGACAGAGCATGAACAGGGGAGGGGCAGAGAGAGAGGGAGACACAGAATCGAAACAGGCTCCAGGCTCTGAGCCATCAGCCCAGAGCCTGACGCGGGGCTCGAACTCACGGACCGCGAGATCGTGACCTGGCTGAAGTCGGACGCTTAACCAACTGCACCACCCAGGCACCCCATAGACATGACAATTTTGAGATGCTCATTGTACAATCAAGTAAAGATGCCATATGGTGGTGGGCTATAAGCATCATGAGTTTAAGGGGAACGATCAGGGCTAGACACATAAACTTGACAATTGTGGACATGCAGACTATATGCAAAGCCATGGAACTTACACACTGGAGAGAATATCAGTATAGGGGGAAAAAAACCCTACTGTCAAACCCTGGTTGTTCTAACATTTGGAAATGGAATAATGGAAGAAGAACCAGCATAGACCTCTAATAAGGCAGGTCCATAGAGGTAGGAGGAAAACAAAGGGGTGGGGTATTAGGAAAGCACAAAAATAAAGTGTTTTAAGAAGGGATGAATGGTAAAATGTGTTGAGAGGATGTTGCATATAGCAGCACAAAGAGCAAGATCACTTTGACAAAAGCAGTTTCAGTTGAATGCTGGAAACAAAAGAACAATTGGTGGAAGTTGAGGAGAGAATGGGAATGCCACTTCTTTGGTTAGAGGACCTTTTGCATATAATGAGACATCTCAGTATAAATGTCAGTATGAAAGGAAAGGAGAGCCTCGTTGTAAGTTTAATAAGGTTTCTTAAACTCTACTTTCCAAAAAGTTAAAAGGTTGAGTCTCAGGTTACAAATGTTTATCCCTGCGTTTTCTTAAGACTCTACCAAATAAGGATAAGCAGCTGTTTCACCTTTTGCCTAATATGGCAGCATGATCCCAGCTTGACTGGCAGGACACAAGGACTTGACCAGCATTACTCACATTCTGGTCAAAAGTCTTTATCTATGATGGCTTATCTATTGTTGTTGGTAAACAACTGACCTCACTATTACCATTGCATAAAGGAATTGTGAAACTGTGACGAAAAAGCTGATGCTGAACTCCAAGTTAAGGAAAAGAGCTTAGTTAGGTTAGACCTTTCTGACCAGTCTTATTCATGTTGCAAGAGAAAAGGAGATTGAATTTCTACAAATCCTGAAGCCTCGGGTGGTCAAGAAATTGTCTCCTAATTCCAATGGCTGTCCTGTCTGTTTTCACATGACCGTGAGTCTGGTGCTTTATTATTATGAAGCAAGAAATACAGAAGTTAAATTTATCAGGCTGTGGTGGCTGTCTATTTATGAGTTGAATTTTTCTTCTGATGGAAGTGAATAACATGTTTAAAACAGAATATAGAAACTCTTGCCTCTAATTCAAATGCTTTATCTATTTCATATGGCCAGGACACAAAAGAAGTTAATGCCTAATGAGACCGAGAGAGAAGCTCAAGCCTTTTGTGCATTTAGCCTTTCCTTCTTATTGATTTGGTATTTAGGAAAATCTCCTCTAAAACTTGAGCATCTATCATTTAGGACTACTGGTCTCATTGCCTGAAACACACAATGCATAACCAGTCTATACTTCATGTTGTTACCATGGTGTACACTTTCCTTGTCTCATCGTCCTCTGGAACTTACTGAAATTTTTCTTGTGGCTTTGTACATAATCAGTTTTGTAAATACTCCATGTGTGTATGAAAATGATATGTAATTCACTAGTTGGTGGGTAGAGTGTTCAAAATGTATATCTTGAATATGTATATTTATACATTTTACATATCTTCAAGGTGTGTGTGTGTGTATGGAATTATATTATTTAAATACACTAGATTTTATTGATTTGTTTATCAATTCTTGAGAGAGGGTTGTTAAAATCTCCCATTAAAATGTTGGCTTTGGCAATTTCTCCTAGTACTTATGTCAATTTTTACTATATATATTTTATGGAGTCTTATTGGTTGTATGGAACTTTAATTGTTTTAATTTTTAAATTTTTAAAATTTTTTAGTGTTTCAAGTCTTTAAAAGTCTAGTTAGTTAACATATAGTATAATAGTTTCAGTAGTAGAATTAGTGCTCAATACGCCAAATGTCCCCCTCAATACCCATTGTCCAATTAGCCCATTCTCCCCCAGAGACCTCCCCTTCAGCAACCATCCGTTCTCTATAGTTAAGAGTTCCTCCAATGGTTTGCCTCCCCCCCTTTTTTTCTTTCTCATATGTTTAACTGTTATATTTCTTAAATTCCACATATGAGTGAAATCATGGTATTTATCTTTCTCTGACTTATTTTGCTTAGCATAATACACTCCAGCTCCATCCACATCAATGCACATGGCAAGATTTCATTCTTTTTTATGGCTGGGTAATATTCAGTGTGTGTGTGTGTGTGTGTGTGTGTGTGTGTGTGTGTGTGTGTGTGTGTGTGTATCACATCTTCTGTATTCATTCATCATTCAGTGGACATTTGGGCTCTTTCCATAATTTGGCTATTGTTGATAATGCTGCCATGAACATCAGGGTTCACATGCCCCTTGGAGTCATTATTTTTGTATCCTTTGGGTAAATACCCAGCAGTGCAATTGCTGGGTCATAGGGTAGTTCTATTTTTAACTTTTTGAGGAGCATTCATACTGTTTTCCAGAGTGGCTGTACCAGTTTGTATTCCCACCAGCAGTGTAAGAGGTTTCCCTTTCTCTACATCCTCACCAACATCTGTTGTTCCCTGTGCTGTTAATTTTAGCCATTCTGATAGGTATGAGGTGGTCTCTCATTGTGGTTTTGATTTGTATTTCCCTATGATGAGTAATGTTGAGCATTTTTTCATGTGTTTGTTAGCCATTTGGATGTCTCTTTGGAAAAATGTCTATTCATCTGCCCATTTCTTAGCTAGATTATTTTTGGAGGGGTGGTAAGTTTGATAAATTCTTTATAGATTTTTAGATACTAACCCTTTATCAGATATGTCATTTGCAAATATCTTCTCCAATTCTGAAGGGATGGAAGGTTGCCTTTTGGTTTTGTTGATTGTTTCCTTTGCTGTGCAGAAAGCTTTTTATCTTGGTGAAATCCCAATCGTTCATTTTTTGCTTTTGTTTCCATTGTTTATGGAGATGTGACTAGTAAGAAGTTGCTACGGCCAAAGTCAAAGAAGTGGCTGCCTGTGTACTTTTCTAGGAACTTGATGGCTTTCTGTCTCACATTTAGGTGTTTTATCCATTTTGAATTTATTTTTGTGTATGGTATAAGAAAGTGGTCCAGGTTCATTCTTATTCATGTTGCTTTCCAGTTTCCCAACACTATTTGTTGAAGTGACTTACTTTTTTTTTCTATTTGATAGTCTTTCCTGCTTTGTCAAAGATGAGTTGACCATATAGTTGTGAGTCCATTTTTAGGTTTTCTATTCTGTTCCATTGACCTATGTGTCTGTTTTTGTGCCAGTACCATACTGTCTTGATGACTACGGCTTTGTAATGTAGCTTTAAGTTTGGGATTGTGATGCCTTCAGATTTGCTTTCCTGTTTCAAGATTTCTTTGGCTATTTAGGGTCTTTTGTAGTTCCATAAAAATTTAAAAATTGTTCTAGTTCTGTGAAAAATGCTGGTGGTATTTTGATAGAGATTGCATTAAATATGTAGATTGCTTTGGGTAGTACAGACATTTTAACAATGTTAGTTCTTCCAATCTGTGAGCATGGAATGTTTTTCCATTTCTTTGTGTGCTCTTTAATTTCTTCCATAAGCATTCTATAGTTTTCAGAGTACACATCTTTTATGTCTTTGGTTAGGTTTATTCCTAGGTATCTTAAGGTTTTTGGTGCAATTATACATGAGATTGCTTACTTGACCTCTCTTTCTGCTACTTCATTATTGGTGTATAGAAATACAACAGATTACTGTATGTTGGTTTTGTGTCCTGTGACTTTACTGAATTAGTGTAACAGTTCTAGTAATTTTTTGGTGGAGTCTTTTGAGTTTTCTACATAGAGTATTGTGTTGTCTGCAAATAGTGTTAAGATTGACTTTTTCCTTGCCAATTTCAGTGCCTTTTATTTGTTATTGTTTTCTAATTGCTGAGGCTAAAACTTCCAGTACCATGTTAAAGATCAGTGGTGAGAGTGGATATCCCTGTCTTGTTGACTGAAGAGGAAAAGCTCAGTTTGTCCCCATTGAGGATGATATTAGCTGTGGGTCTTACATATATGGCCTTAATGATGTTGATATATGTTCCTTCTATTCCTACTTTGCTGAAGGTTTTTATCAAGAATGGATGCTGTATTTTGTCAAATGCTTTTTCTGGATCTATGAGAGGATCATATGGTTCTTATCCTTTTTTTTTCTTCATGTGTTATATCACATTAATTTGCAAATATTGAACCACCCTTTCAAACCAGGAATAAATCACACTTGATGTTGGTGAATGATTCTTTTAATGTTCTGTTGGATTTGATTTGCTATTATTTTATTGAGAATATTTACATCCATTTTCATCAGGGATATTGGACTATAATTCTCCTTTTTAGTGGGGTCTTTGTTTTGGAATCAAGGTGATGCTGGCCTTGTAGAATGAGTTTGGAAGTTGTCCTTCCATTTCTATTTTTTGGGACATTTTGAGAAGAATAGGTATTAAATCATCTTTAAATGTTTGGTAGAATTCCCCTGGGAAGCCGTCTTCCCCCTGGACTTTTGTTGCAAGATTTTTGATTACTGATTCAATTTCTTTGCTGGTTATGAGTCTGTTCAAATTTTCTATTTTGTCCTGTTTCAATTTGGTAATTTGTATGTTTCTAGGAATGAATCCATTTCTTCCAGATTGCCCAATTTGTTGACATATAACTTTCCATAATATTCTCTTATAGTTGTTTATATTTCTGTGGTGTTGGTTATAATCTCTCCTCTCTCATTCATGATTTTATTTACTTGGGTCCTTTCTCTTTTATTTTTGATAAGTCTGGCTAGGGGTTTATCAATTTTACTAACTGATAAACTAGCTTCTAGTTTCATTGATATACTGTGCTTTTTTATTGTTTGTTTTATATAATTTATTTCTGCTCTAATCTTAATTATTTCCCTTCTTCTGACTTTAGGCTCCATTTGTTATTATTTTTCTATCCACTTTAAGTGACTTTAGGCTGCATTTTTTATTATTTTTCTATCCACTTTTCTATTATTTTCTATCCACTTTAAGTTATTATTTTCTATATGTTAGGTTACATATTTGAGATTTTTCTTGCTTCTTGAGGTAGACCTATATTTCTAAATACTTCCCTCTTGTGACCGCTTTTGCTGCATCCCAAAAGTTTTGGACTTTGGTATTTTCATTTTCATTTGCTTCCATGTATTTTTTTTCTTCTTTAATTTCCTGGTTAACCCATTCATTCTTTAGTAGGATGTTCTTTAACCTCCATGTATTTCTGGTCTTTCCAAGTTTTTTCTCATGGTTGACTTCAAGTTTCATAGCATTGTCATTTGAAAATAGGTATGGTATGATTTCAATCTTTTTGTATTTGTTGATGCCTGTTTTGTGACCCAGTATGTGATCTATTCTGGAGAATGTTCCATGTGCACTTGAAAAGAAAGTGTATTCTGCTGCTTTAGGATGAAATGTTCTGAATTGATCTGTTAAGTCCATCTGGTCCAGTGTGTCATTCAAAGCCATTGTTCCCTTGGTGATTTTCTGCTTAGATGATCTGTCTGTTGCTGTAAGTGGGGTGTTAAAGTCCCCTACCATTGTTGAATTATTATCAATGAGTTTTTTTTGTTTATTATTTGTTGTTTCATATATTTGGGTTCTTCTAAGTTGGGGGCATAAATATCTACAATTGTTAGATTTTCTTGTTTAATAGACCCCTTTATTATGGTATACTGTCTTTTATCCCCCCATTATTTGTTAGTATTTGGTTTAAAATATAGTTTGTCTGGGGGCACCTGGGTGGCTCAGTCGGTTGAGTGTCTGCCTTCAGCTCAGATCATGGTCTCACGGTTGAGGAGTTCGAGCCCTGCATTGGGCTCTGTGCTGACAGCTCAGAGGCTGGAGCATGCTTCAGATTCTGTGTCTCCCTCTCTCTCTGCCCTTCCCCTGCTCATGCTTTGTCTCTCTCTTTCTCAAAAATAAATATAAAACATAAAAAAAAATATATATATATAGTTTATCTGATATAAGTATGGCTACTCTAGATTTCTTTTGATGTCTATTAGCGTGATAAATGTTTCTCCATGCCCTTACATTCAATCTGCAGGTGTCTTTAGGTCTAAAGTGAATGGCTTATAGGCAGCATATAGATGGGTCTTGTTTATTTTTTAATCCATTCTGATACCCTATATCTTTTTATTGGAAAATTTTGTCCACTTACATTCGAGTGATTATTGATAGATATGAATTCAGTGCCATTGTCTTACCTATAACATCATTGTTTCTGGAGATTTTCTCTGTTCCTTTCCAGTCTTTATCAGTTTTTGTCTTTCTTTCTCAAAGAGTCCCCTTTAATATTTATTGCAGGACTGGTTTAGTGGTTACAAACTCCTTTAGTTTTTGTTTGTCTGGGAAACTATTTCTCCTTCTATTCGGAATGTCAGCTTTGCTGGATAAAGTATTTTGGGCCGCATATTTTTCCCATTCAGCACAATGAATGTGTCCTGCCACTGCCTCTGGCCTGCCAAGTTTCTGTGGATACGTGTGCTGCTAACCTTATTTGTCTTCCCTTATAAGTTAGGGATTTATTTCCCCTCGCTGCTTTTAGGATTTTTTCTTCCACTGTATTTTGCAAATTTTACTACAACATGTCTTGGTGTTGGCCTCCTCTTGTTGATTCTAATGTATGTTCTCTGTGTCTCCTGGATTTGGATGCCTGTTTCTTTTCCCAGATTAGAGACATTTTCAGCTATAATTTCTTCAGACAAACTTTCTGCCACGTTTTCTCTCTCTTCTTCTGTGACTCCTATGTTAAAAATATTATGCTTTATTAATTTTCTGAGTTCTCTACATCTGCATTTGTGATCCTGTATTTTATTTTTCCTCTTCAGATTATTATGCATAATTTTATCTTCTATGTCCCTTATTTGTTTCTCTGATTCTTACATCTTTGTGGTCATTACATCCAGTCAGTTTCAATTTTTTTTCAATTGTTTTCACATTTATTTATTTTTGAGAGACAGAGACAGAGCATGAGCAGGGGAGGGGCAGAGAGAGAGGGAGGCACAGAATCCAAAACAGGCTCCAGGCTCTGAGCTGTCAGTACAGAGCCCCATGTGGGGCCCGAACCCACAGACCATGAAATCATAACCTGGACTGAAGTCAGATGCTTAACTGACTAAGCCACCCAGGTGCCCCTTTTAAAAAAAATTAATGTTTATTTATTTTTGAGAGACAGAGAGCATGAGGAGGGGATGGGCAGAGAGAGAGAGAGAGGGAGACACAGAATCCAAAGCAGGCTCCAGGCTCTGAGTTTAGTTAGTTTCAAATTTTCGTTATTGCTTTTTTTTTAATTTCAGTCTAATTTTTATGTCTTTTATCTCTGCAGTAAGGGGATCCCTGGTGTCTTCTATGCTTTTCTCAAGCGCAGCTAGTATTCTTTTGATTGTTGTATTAAATTCTGGATCAGGCATATTACTTATATCTGTTTCTGTTAGATCTCTTGCCATGACCCTTTCTTGTTCTTTCTTTTTGGATGAATTCCTTTATCTTGGCATTTTGTCTAGGTCTATGTTTTCTTCTTGGTGTTAGGAAAGCCTGATATGTTTCCTGTTCTGGAGAGTAATGGCTTTATTAAGAAGAAGTAACATACTCTCCAGGGCCTGGCACTTCAGGAAGTATCTCTGGTGTATGCTTTGTGAATTCTGCTTCTGTGTTTGGGCTGCTCTTTCTCTCAAGTCAATTCTCTACAGAGTTTCCCCTTGCCTGCAGTGGGGAGTGTTTGGGCCTTGTCCAGTGTGTGGTAACTTTTAACTAGGTGTGATCTGGTCTGCTTGTTAAAAGAGGCCTGATATTATTTCCACTAGAGCTGAAGCTCTAGCACTCTGTGGTCACTAGACTTGGTGTGTATGGAGGGTTTCTTCTGTTTTTTGGGGGGAGGAGCCTTGCTCTGGTTTTCAGTCATACTTGCCCTAGTAAAGAAGAACCTGCAGAATGCAGGGATGGAAGCAAGGTTTGGTGTGGCAGCTCAGGCCTCCACTGTTGGTGCTTTGCTGCTCATAAAGTCAGTCTGTGCTGATGGGTAGAAGAGAAAAATGGTGCCAGCCCTCTCCCTCATTCCCAGAGAGAGGAGTTTGCACCCACTACTGTCCAGGAAGCCCTCATAGAAGAGTGAACAATCTCCCTTCTTGCGTCTCGTGTCTCAGATCCCTTCCTTCACTCTGTGTTTGGGCCGTCTGCCTGCCCAGCAGCACAGTGCACCTGTGTTTTATCTCAGACACACCAGCTGAGTTTCAAAACTCCAGACTTGAGGGACCTGATTTGGTGTGGACCCATACTCATCTTCTGGGGGAATGTCTTACTGCACGGGGGCTGGTGCCAGTTTGTCCCAGAAGGGCAGTCACACCAATCAATGCACAGAGGCTTGGAGTGAAGAGTAAAGTACATCAAAAAGCCAGTGTCCAAATTGCTGCCCTCAGTAGGTGTCTCTGTCCTTAGGCTGAGGAGCAGGCAGCACACTGGTGCCTGCTGGCTTTTTTGACCCCTGAGAGGCAGTTCCACTTCTTCCATATACACTCCAAGAAGGGGGAAATATCTCTCCCAGTGTATCCCAGGGGATTCTCAGATCATGCTGTCTGCTTCAGGGCCACTGCCCTCCTTCTCCACAGGAGCACTGCTGCACGCACTGGACCCCACACTGGCCACAGCATGGACTTCTAAAGCTTCAGTCTATGAGCTCCACTTGTAAAAACTTGTTAAAATCTGCTCCTCTCATTTTCCCAGTCATTGGTTTTGGGGAAGTGTGTTTCTTTTGTGATCCCCGTGCACCACTTGCTCTGTCTCCCTCTTTCCCTCCCTTGATCTCTTCTTCTCTCCTCTCTCTGTGATCAGGGATTTCAGCACCTGTAATTCTTTTCTCTCACAAATCACATCTCTTCATCTCCTACCTTCCACAGTGTGGCCTCTTCTCTCTAGTTGTACAGCTTATCCTCTCAGTACTCAGATCAGTTTCTTCGGTGCTTAGAATGATCTGATATTTATCTAGCTATGTTTGAGGGACAAGACAAGCATAGGGTCCCCCTACTACTCCATAATCTTTTAATCTTTTCAAATGTCCCATGTTCTTACATTGTCAGTTATCATGATGGTTGTAATCTCACTTAACTGGAGAAACTGGAGAGATTAGACTTATACATGGTGATTATTGATATGTTTCAATCTATAATCTAAAGGATATCTCATTTCTACTTATCTTGTTTTTGAATGTATGTTTTTGTTGTTTTCTCCTTTCTTGTTGTATTAAGGCAAAACTAATTTATGCAATACAGGCATATATTGGAGATATTGTAGATTTAGTTCCAGACTTCCACAATAAAGCAAACATCATAATAGAGCAGATCAATTATTATTATTTTGTTTCCCAGTGCATTATGAAAGTTGAATTTACACTATACTGTAGTCTATTAAGTCTGTAATAGCATTGTATCTAAAATAAATGTATATACCTTAATTAAAAACAGTTTGTTGCTAAAAATGCTAACCATCATCAAAGTTTTCAGCAAGTTATCATCTTTTAGCTGATGGAAGGTCTTACCTCAGTGTTGATGGGTGCTGACCAATCAGGGTGGTGGTTGCTAAAGGTTGGGGTGGCTGTAGAAGCTTCTTAAATTAAGACAACAGTGAAGTTTGCTGCATCAGTTGTTTCTTCCCTTCATGGATGATTTTTCTGTAGCAGGTGATGCTGTTTGATAGCCTTACCCAGAGTAAAACTTTTTTAAAGGTTGAAGTCAATCCTGTCAAACCCTGCTGCTGCTTTACCAACTAAGTTTATGTAATATTCTAAATCCTTTGGTTTTATCTCAACAATCTTCATCATTATCTCAAAAAAAAACACTTTCTTTGCTTAGCCATAAGAAGTAACTCCTCATGTGATAAAGTTTTATCATGAGATGGCAGCAATTTAGTCACATCTTCAGGCTACACTTCTAATTCTGTTCTCTTGTTATTCTGTTATTTCTACCACATTTGCAGTTACTTCCTCCACCAATGTCTTGAACCCCTCCAAGTCACCTATGAGGGTTGCAATCAGATTCTTCTGAACTTCTGTTAATATTGATATTTTTACCTCTTTGTATGAATCACAGATATTCTTAATGGCATCTATAATGATAAATCCCTCTAAAAGATATACAGTTTACTTTGCTCAGAGCTAGCAGAGGAGTAACTATCATTGGCAGTTATAGCCATACAAAATGCATTTCTTAAATAATAAGACTTGAAAGTCTAAATTATTCCTTGATCTAAGGGATGCAGAATGGATGTTGTCTTACTATGTATGAAAACAACATTAATCTCATTGTATATTTCCACCAAAGCTCTTGGATGACCAGGTGTATTGTCAATGAGCAATAATATTTTGAAAGGATTTTTTTTTCTAAGCAGTAGGTGTCAACAGTAGGCTTAAAATATTCAGCAAACCATAACTGTTTATCACCTACAAACATATATGCTGTAATTTAGGCTTTGTCATTATATTTATAGAGCACAGGCAGAATAGATTTAGCATATTTGGTGAGGGTCTCGTTTTTTTTTTTTATTTTTTTTAACGTTTATTTATTTTTGAGACAGAGAGAGACAGAGCATGAATGGGGGAAGGGTAGAGAGAGAGGGAGACACAGAATCCGAAGCAGGCTCCAGGCTCTGAGCCATCAGCCCAGAGCCCAACGCGGGACTCGAACTCACGGACGGTGAGATCGTGACCTGAGCTGAAGTCGGACGCTTAACCGACTGAGCCACCCAGGCACCCCTAGAGTCTGGTATTTTCAGAATGGTAGATGAACATTGGCTTCAACCTAAAGTCTTCAGCTGCATTAGTCCCTAACAAGAGAGTCAGCCTGTCCTTTGAAGCTTAAAAGCCAGGCATTGACTTCTCTTCTCTAGCTATGAAAGTCCTAGATGGTATCTTTTGCCAATTTAAGGCTGTTGTGTACATTTAAAATCCATTGTGTAGTGTAGCCACTTGTATTAATTATCTTAGGTGGATATGGATAACTTGCTGCAACTTCTACATCTGCACTTGCTGGCTTATTTTGAATTTGGATGTTATGGAGATGGCTTCTTAAGCCTCATGAATGAATCAACCTCTTCTAGCTTCAAATTTTTCTTCAGCAGCTTCCTTATCTCTTTCTGCTTTCATAGAATTGAAGAGAGTTAGGGCTTTGCTCTGGGTTAGGCTTTGGCATAAGGTAATGTTGTGTTTGGTTTGGACTTATACGCAGACCACTAAGACTTTTTCCATATCAGCAATCAGGCTTTTTTGCTTTGTGATCATCTGTGTGTTCATTGGAGTAGCATTTTGATGTTTTAAGAACTTTTCCTTTGCATTCACAACTTACCCAACTGGTACAAGAGGCCTAGCTTTTGGCCTGTCTTGGCATTTGACATGCCTTTGTCACTAACTGTAATCATTTCTAGCCTTTGATTTAAAGTGAGAGACATGAGACTCTTCTTTTTACTTGAATACTTAGAGGCCATTAGAAAGTTATTAATTAGCCTAATTTCAATATTGTTGTGTCGTGGGGAAGAGAGAGACCTGAGGGGAGGGAAAGAGGCAGAGAAACAGCTGGTCAATGGAACAGTCAGAACACATACAACATTTATCAAATAAGTTCCCTGTCTTATATGGGAGTGGTTCATGGCACCCCAAAACAGTTATAATGGTATCATCAAAGATTACTTATCGCAGATCACTGTAACAAACGTAAGAATAATGAAAAAGTTCTAATGAGTGTGAGAATTACCAGAATGTGACATGGAAACACAAAGTGAGGAAGTGCTTTTGGAAAAATGGTGCCAATAGACTTGATAGACTTGCTTGATGCAGGATTGCCATAAACCAACAATTTGTAAGTTAGTAGGTTAATATAAGTTTAGCCCTCATGCAAAGCTGAAAGGCAGTTGTTCTTGGTTTGTGGGCTTTCTAAGCAGTGGTATTAAGATTCTGCCTCCTTGTAGCTTTGATTCAAAGTTACCAGAGAAGTGGGGCACCTGGGTGGCTCAGTCAGTTGAGTGTCCAACTTTGGCTCAGGTCATGATCTCGCTGTTTGTGAGTTCAGTCCCTGCATCGGGCTCTGGGCTGACAGCTCGGAGCCTGGAGTCTGCTTTGAATTCTGTGTGTCTCTCTCTCTCTCTGCCCCTCCCCTGCTCATACTCTGCCTCTCTCTGTCTCTCAAAAATAAATAAATGTTAAAAAAAATTAAAAACAAAAAAAAAAACAGAACAAAACAAACAAACAAAAACAAAGTTACCAGAGAAGTGACAAAGGCATGGGGAAATAGGGATAAGAGGTTTTTATGAATTAGAAAAGGAAAGTAATCCATTGCCTCCACATCAAATTGACAGAACTCAGTCACATGGCTACATCTAACTATAAGGGAGGCTCAAAATGTAATCTACCTGTGTGTTCAGAAGTTCTAATAAATAAGTTGCTAAATAGCCGGTCTCTATCACACATGCCTTCTTTTGAATATACCCCTCCCCTCTTTCTAAATTTTCTTCTCTTTTTACTTGGAAGTCATGAGCACTATTTCAACTCATTTGTTTATCGGCCTGTTTTTTAAGTATATAACACAATATTATTAATTATCAATCACCATGTTGTTCATTAGACCCCAGAATTTATTTATCTTATAATTGGAAGTTTGTACCCTTTTTTTTTTTTAATAGGTTTTTTTTTTTTTTATGAAATTTATTGACAAATTGGTTTCCATACAACACCCAGTGCTCATCCCAAAAGGTGCCCTCCTCAATACCCATCACCCACCCTCTCCTCCCTCCCACCCCCCATCAACCCTCAGTTTGTTCTCAGTTTTTAAGTCTCTTATGCTTTGGCTCTCTCCCATTCTAACCTCTTTTTTTTTTTTTTTTCCTTCCCCTCCCCCATGGGTTCCTGTTCAGTTTCTCAGGATCCACATAAGAGTGAAACCATATGGTATCTGTCTTTCTCTGTATGGCTTATTTCACTTAGCATCACACTCTCCAGTTCCATCCACGTTGCTACGAAAGGCCATATTTCATTTTTTCTCATTGCCACGTAATATTCCATTGTGTATATAAACCACAATTTCTTTATCCATTCATCAGTTGATGGACATTTAGGCTCTTTCCATAATTTGGCTATTGTTGAGAGTGCTGCTATGAACATTGGGGTACAAGTGCCCCTATGCATCAGTGCTCCTGTATCCCTTGGATAAATTCCTAGCAGTGCTATTGCTGGGTCATAGGGTAGGTCTATTTTTAATTTTCTGAGGAACCTCCACACTGCTTTCCAGAGCGGCTGCACCAATTTGCATTCCCACCAACAGTGCAAGAGGGTTCCCGTTTCTCCACATCCTCTCCAGCATCTATAGTCTCCTGATTTGCTCATTTTGGCCACTCTGACTGGCGTGAGGTGATACCTGAGTGTGGTTTTGATTTGTATTTCCCTGATAAGGAGCGACGCTGAACATCTTTCCGTGTGCCTGTTGGCCATCTGGATGTCTTCTTTAGAGAAGTGTCTATTCATGTTTTCTGCCCATTTCTTCACTGGGTTATTTGTTTTTCGGGTGTGGAGTTTGGTGAGCTCTTTATAGATTTTGGATACTAGCCCTTTGTCCGATATGTCATTTGCGAATATCTTTTCCCATTCCGTTGGTTGCCTTTTAGTTTTGTTGGTTGTTTCCTTGGCTGTGCAGAAGCTTTTTATCTTCATAAGGTCCCAGTAATTCACTTTTGCTTTTAATTCCCTTGCCTTTGGGGATGTGTCCAGTAAGAGATTGCTACGGCTGAGGTCAGAGAGGTCTTTTCCTGCTTTCTCCTCTAAGGTTTTGATGGTTTCCTGTCTCACATTTAGGTCCTTTATCCATTTTGAGTTTATTTTTGTGAATGGTGTGAGAAAGTGGTCTAGTTTCAACCTTCTGCATGTTGCTGTCCAGTTCTCCCAGCACCATTTGTTAAAGAGGCTGTCTTTTTTCCATTGGATGTTCTTTCCTGCTTTGTCAAAGATGAGTTGGCCATACGTTTGTGGGTCTAGTTCTGGGGTTTCTATTCTATTCCATTGGTCTATGTGTCTGTTTTGGTGCCAATACCATGCTGTCTTGATGATGACAGCTTTGTAGTAGAGGCTAAAGTCTGGGATTGTGATGCCTCCTGCTTTGGTCTTCTTCTTCAAAATTCCTTTGGCTATTCGGGGCCTTTTGTGGTTCCATATGAATTTTAGGATTGCTTGTTCTAGTTTTGAGAAGAATGCTGGTGCAATTTTGATTGGGATTGCATTGAATGTGTAGATAGCTTTGGGTAGTATTGACATTTTGACAATATTTATTTTTCCAATCCATGAGCAGGGAATGTCTTTCCATTTCTTTAAATCTTCTTCAATTTCCTTCATAAGCTTTCTATAATTTTCAGCATACAGATCCTTTACATCTTTGGTTAGATTTATTCCTAGGTATTTTATGCTTCTTGGTGCAATTGTGAATGGGATCAGTTTCTTTATTTGTCTTTCTGTTGCTTCATTGTTAGTGTATAAGAATGCAACTGATTTCTGTACATTGATTTTGTATCCTGCAACTTTGCTGAATTCATGTATCAGTTCTAGCAGACTTTTGGTGGAGTCTATCGGATTTTCCATGTATAATATCATGTCATCTGCAAAAAGCGAAAGCTTGGCTTCATCTTTGCCAATTTTGATGCCTTTGATTTCCTTTTGTTGTCTGATTGCTGATGCTAGAACTTCCAGCACTATGTTAAACAGCAGCGGTGAGAGTGGGCATCCTTGTCGTGTTCCTGATCTCAGGGAAAAAGCTCTCAGTTTTTCCCCGTTGAGGATGATGTTAGCTGTGGGCTTTTCATAAATGGCTTTTATGATCTTTAAGTATGTTCCTTCTATCCCGACTTTCTCAAGGGTTTTTATTAAGAAAGGGTGCTGGATTTTGTCGAAGGCCTTTTCTGCATCGATTGACAGGATCATATGGTTCTTCTCTTTTTTTTTGTTAATGTGATGTATCACGTTGATTGATTTGCAAATGTTGAACCAGCCCTGCATCCCAGGAATGAATCCCACTTGATCATGGTGAATAATTCTTTTTATATGCCGTTGAATTCGATTTGCTAGTACCTTGAGAATTTTTGCATCCATATTCATCAGGGATATTGGCCTGTAGTTCTCTTTTTTTACTGGGTCTCTGTCTGGTTTAGGAATCAAAGTAATACTGGCTTCATAGAATGAGTCTGGAAGTTTTCCTTCCCTTTCTATTTCTTGGAATAGCTTGAGAAGGATAGGTATTATCTCTGCTTTAAACGTCTGGTAGAACTCCCCTGGGAAGCCATCTGGTCCTGGACTCTTATTTGTTGGGAGATTTTTGATAACCGATTCAATTTCTTCGCTGGTTATGGGTCTGTTCAAGCTTTCTATTTCCTCCTGATTGAGTTTTGGAAGAGTGTGGTTGTTCAGGAATTTGTCCATTTCTTCCAGGTTGTCCAGTTTGTTGGCATATAATTTTTCATAGTATTCCCTGATAATTGTTTGTATCTCTGAGGGATTGGTTGTAATAATTCCATTTTCATTCATGATTTTATCTATTTGGGTCATCTCCCTTTTCTTTTTGAGAAGCCTGGCTAGAGGTTTGTCAATTTTGTTTATTTTTTCAAAAAACCAACTCTTGGTTTCGTTGATCTGCTCTACAGTTTTTTTAGTTTCTATATTGTTTATTTCTGCCCTGATCTTTATTATTTCTCTTCTTCTGCTGGGCTTAGGCTGCCTTTGCTGTTCTGCTTCTAGTTCCTTTAGGTGTGCTGTTAGATTTTGTATTTGGGATTTTTCTTGTTTCTTGAGATAGGCCTATATTGCAATGTATTTTCCTCTCAGGACTGCCTTTGCTGCGTCCCAAAGCGTTTGGATTGTTGTATTTTCATTTTCGTTTGTTTCCATATATTTTTTAATTTCTTCTCTAATTGCCTGGTTGACCCACTCATTCGTTAGTAGGGTGTTCTTTAACCTCCATGCTTTTGGAGGTTTTCCAGACTTTTTTCTGTGGTTGATTTCAAGCTTCATAGCATTGTGGTCTGAAAGTAAGCATGGTATAATTTCAATTCTTGTAAACTTATGAAGGGCTGTTTTGTGACCCAGTATATGATCTATCTTGGAGAATGTTCCATGTGCACTCGAGAAGAAAGTATATTCTGTTGCTTTGGGATGCAGAGTTCTAAATATATCTGTCAAGTCCATCTGATCCAATGTCTCATTCAGGGCCCTTGTTTCTTTATTGACCGTGTGTCTAGATGATCTATCCATTTCTGTAAGTGGTGTATTAAAGTCCCCTGCAATTACCACATTCTTATCAATAAGGTTGCTTATGTTTATGAGTAATTGTTTTATATATTTGGGGGCTCCGGTATTCGGTGCATAGACATTTATAATTGTTAGCTCTTCCTGATGGATAGACCCTGTAACTATTATATAATGTCCTTCTTCATCTCTTGTTACAGCCTTTAATTTAAAGTCTAGTTTGTCTGATATAAGTATGGCTACTCCAGCTTTCTTTTGGCTTCCAGTCGCATGATAAATAGTTCTCCATCCCCTCACTCTCAATCTAAAGGTGTCCTCAGGTCTAAAATGAGTCTCTTGTAGACAGCAAATAGATGGGTCTTGTTTTTTTATCCATTCTGATACCCTATGTCTTTTGGTTGGCGCATTTAATCCATTTACATTCAGTGTTATTATAGAAAGATACGGGTTTAGAGTCATTGTGATGTCTGTATGTTTTATGCTTATAGTGATGTCTCTGGGACTTTGTCTCACAGGGTCGCCCTTAGGATCTCTTGTAGGGCTGGTTTAGTGGTGACAAATTCCTTCAGTTTTTGTTTGTTTGGGAAGACCTTTATCTCTCCTTCTATTCTAAATGACAGACTTGCTGGATAAAGGATTCTCGGCTGCATATTTTTTCTGTCTAGCACCCTGAAAATCTCGTGCCAATTCTTTCTGGCCTGCCAAGTTTCAAAAGAGAGATCAGTCACGAGTCTTATAGGTCTCCCTTTATATGTGAGGGCACGTTTACCCCTTGCTGCTTTCAGAATTTTCTCTTTATCCTTGTATTTTGCCAGTTTCACTATGATATGTCGTGCAGAAGATTGATTCAAGTTACGTCTGAAGGGAGTTCTCTGTGCCTCTTGGATTTCAATGCCTTTTTCCTTCCCCAGTTCAGGGAAGTTCTCAGCTATGATTTCTTCAAGTACCCCTTCAGCACCTTTCCCTCTCTCTTCCTCCTCTGGGATACCAATTATGCGTATATTATTTCTTTTTAGTGTATCACTGAATTCTCTAATTTTCCCCTCATACTCCTGGATTTTTTAATCTCTCTTTTTCTCAGCTTCCTCTTTTTCCATAACTTTATCTTCTAGTTCACCTATTCTCTCCTCTGCCTCTTCAAGCCGAGCTGTGGTGGTTTCCATTTTGTTATGCATTTCGTTTAAAGCGTTTTTCAGCTCCTCGTGACTGTTCCTTAGTCCCTTGATCTCTGTAGCAAGAGATTCTCTGCTGTCCTGTATACTGTTTTCAAGCCCAGCGATTAATTTTATGACTATTATTCTAAATTCACTTTCTGTTATATTATTTAAATCCTTTTTGATCAGCTCATTAGCTGTTGTTATTTCCTGGAGATTCTTCTGAGGGGAATTCTTCCGCTTGGTCATTTTGGATAGTCCCTGGCGTGGTGAGGACCTGCAGGGCACTTCCCCTGTGCTGTGGTGTATAACTGGAGTTGGTGGGCGGGGCCGCAGTCAGACCTGATGTCTGCCCCCAGCCCACCGCTGGGGCCACAGTCAGACTGGTGTGTGCCTTCTCTTCCCCTCTCCTAGGGGCGGGATTCACTGTGGGGTGGTGTGGCTCGTCTGGGCTACTTGCACCGTGCCAGGCTTGTGATGCTGGGGATCTGGCGTATTAGCTGGGGTGGGTAGGCAAGGTGCTCGGGGGCAGGAGGGGCAGGCTTAGATCGCTTCTCCTTAGGTGATCCACTTCAGGAGGGGCCCTGTGGCAGCGGGAGGGAGTCAGATCCGCTGCCGGAGGTTTGGCTCCGCAGAAGCGCAGAGTTGGGTGTTTGCGCGGATCGAGCAAGTTCCCTGGCAGGAACCAGTTCCCTTTGGGATTTCGGCTGGGGGATGGGCGGGGGAGATGGCGCTGGCGAGCGCCTTTGTTCCCCACCAAACTGAGCTCTGTTGTCAGGGGGCTCAGCAGCTCTCCCTCCCTTTGTCCTCCAGCCTTCCCGCTTTGCGAGCAGAGCTGTTAACTTATGACCTCCCAGACGCTAAGTCGCGCTTGTTGTGGGAACACAGTCCGTCAGGCCCCTCCGCTTTTGCAAGCCAGATTCGGTGGCTGTGCTTGGCCGGCGAGCCGCCCCTCCGCCCCGGCTCCCTCCCGCCAGTCCGTGGAGCGCGCACCGCCTCGCTGCCCTTCCTACCCTCTTCCGTGGGCCTCTCGTCTGCGTTTGGCTCCGGCGACTCCGTTCTGCTAATCCTCTGGCGGTTTTCTGGGTTATTTAGGCAGATGTAGATGGAATCTAAGTGATCAGCAGGACGTGCGGTGAGCCCAGCGTCCTCCTAAGCCGCCATCTTGCCGCCGCCAGCAGTTTGTACCCTTTGACTGACCAACATCAACCCATTTCCTCTATTCTCAGTCTGGGAACCATATCTCTACTCTCTGTTTCTATGAGTTCAGCTTTTTTAGATTACACGTGTAAGTGAGATCATATAGTATTTGTCTTTCTCTGATAAATTTCACTTAGTATAATGCTTTCAAGTTTCACTCATGTTTTTGTAAATAGCAGGATTTTCTTTTTCATTACTGAATAATATTCCAGTGCATGTGAATGTAGTTACATATCATCTCTTCTGTATCTGTTCACTGATGAACACTTAGATTGTTTTTATATCTTGGATATTGTGAATAATTATGCAATCAACATGGGAGTGCACTTAGCTTTTAAAGATCCTATTTTTATTTTCTTTTGGTTTATCCCAGAAATGAGATTTTTTTTTTGAGGAACCTTTTTAATGTATTCCATAGTTACTGTTTAAATTATTATATGCACCAACAACGCACAGTTTTCCTTTTCTCTGCATCATCAACCAACATTTGTTATCTCTTAACCTTTTTAATGATAGTTATTCTAACATGTGAGAGATGATATCATTATGGTTTGGATTTTCATTTCCATGATGGTAAGTGATATTGAGCACCTTTTCATGCACCTGTTGGCCATTTGTAGGTCTTTGGAAAAAATATACACGCTGAAGTTCTCTGCCTATTTTTCAATTGGATTTTTTATTGAGTTGTATATATTTTGGATATTAATCCCTTTTGAAATATGATTTATAAATATTATTGCCAAGACCAATGTCAATGAGATTTCTGTGAGTCCAGTTTCATTCTTTAGTATGTAGTTGTCCAGTATTCCCAGTACCAATTACTGAAGAGTTTATCCTTTCCCCACTGAATATTCTTGGTTCCCTTGTCAAATATTAATTGACCTTATTTATAAGGGTTTATTTCTGGGCTTTCAGTTATGTTCCATTGGTCTAAATGTGTCTTTTTATGCCAATACCATACTGTTTTGATCATTATAGCTTTATAGTATAGTTTCAAATCAGGAAGTGTGGTGACTCCAGCTTTGTTCTTTCTCAGGATTTCTCTTGCTATGCATTATTGTTTGATTCCATAAAAATTTTAGTATTCTTTTTTTATTACTGTAAAGATGCCTTTGGAATTTTGATAGGGACTATATTGAACTCAGCTTTAGGTATTGCAGACATTTTTACAATATTAATTCTTTTGATCCCTGAAAACAGGATATCTTTCCCTTGTGTTTTCTTCAATTTCTTTCATCAAAGTCTTACAGTTTTCAGTGTACAGATCTGTCACCTCCTTGGTTAAATTTATCCCTGAGTATTTTATTATATTTGATACTATTGTGAATAGAATTGTTTCCTTTATTTATTTTTTTTTAGATATTTTGTTGTTAGTGTACAGAATGTAACTGATTTCTATGTGTTGACTTTATATTTTATAGTTTTACTGAATTTACTGAATAATTCTAACAGTTTTTTGGTGGAGTCTTTAGGATTTTCCAGATACAAGATCTTATCACTTGTAAAAAAGGCCATTTTACTTTTACCTTTCTGGTTTTATTTCTTTTTATTGCCTGATTGCTCTGGCTACAACTTTCAATAGCGTGTTGGATAGAAGTGCTGAGAGTGGGCACCCTTGTCTTACTCCTCATATTAGAGATAAACTTTCAACCTTTCCCCATTGAGTATGATGTTAGCTGTGGTCTTAATCTCTATGACAGTGAAAGGATAATTTTGTTGGCTGGCAGTTTCTTTCTTTTGGCACTTTGAATATATCATTCCATTCTATCCTGGTTTGCAAGGTCTCTGGTATAAAAGAAAAAATCTACTGATAGCCTTGTTTGGGTTCCCTTGTATGAAAAGCATATTTTTTTCTCTTGCTTTTTAAAAAATTCTTTGTCTTTGATTTTAGAGAGTCCTAAATTAATTTATTAGGACTGAAGTTGTGGGGTAACCTATTAGCTTCATGGATCATTTTGGATTGAAGTTGTGGGGTAACCTGTTAGCTTCATGAACTTACATGTCCAAATCTCTTCCTAGGTTTGGGACATTCTAAGTTGTTATTTCTTTAAATAAACTTTCTACTTTTTCTTCCTCTATTCTATTTTTGGGATTCTAGCAATGCGTATATATTTTATTAATAGTGTCCTGTTCTCATTTTGGTGTCCTATCTTCATTTTTTTTCTTTATGTTTCTGATTGGATAATTTCACTTGAGCTGCCTTTGAGCTCACCAACTTTTTCTTCTCCTTGGTCAAGTCTGTTATTGAAGCTGTCTATTGAATTCTTTGGTTCAGTCATTGTATTCTTCAGCTCTAAAATTTCTGTTTTTTGCTTTTTTATTGTCTCTGTTGAACTGCTGATTTTGTTCTTGTATTGTTTTCTTAATATTTAAGTTCTTTACCTGTGTTTGTAGCTTCTTGAATATCTTTAGAACAATTATTTTGAATTTTTTGTTGGACAACTCTTGGATCTCCATTTCTTTGGGGAGAGTTACTGAAGGTTAACTGTATTCTGTGGTGGATTCATATTGCCCTGATTCTTTGTGATCCCTACAGCCTTGTGTAGGTGTCTGCACATTTGAAGAAGCAGACAACTCTTCCAGACTTTTTAGACTGGATTCAGTGAGGATATATTTCATCTGTAGGTGGGAGCACGCTGGAGCAGGCTGTGACTCCAGGTATAGTAATGCATGGTGCCCAGTGTGGGGGTATGTGGTGGCACCAGGTCCAGAGAGGCATGATGTCACTTTAGCTCAGGCCACTGGTGTCCATGGCATTGACAACTTAATGGTCCTTGGCAAGTGCTGCAGGGAATCCACAGCATCTACAAGGGCTTCTGGGGTCCTCAGCAGTGCCTCCACGTCCAGTGGGGGGAACCACATAGGCAGCATTAGTGGCTAGAGTAGTGATGTGTGCATACTCAGCTGCAGGGGCCAGCTACAGGTGCCTATATATAGTCAGGGGCTGACACATACTTAATAGTGAGGATAGGGTAGGCAGAAATGGTCTCATAAGTAGTTTCAGAGGCCCTGACTGTCTGACTGAACTACCATGGCTGCTAAGTCTCCCCATGGGGACACAGCAGTGGAGGCTGGTGATCAGGCCCAGAGCATGCAGGTGCACAGGTAGAGGGCTTAGTTTCGTGTGCATACAGTGTTGCAAGACAGTGACAGAATATAGGGCCTAATCTTGGTCCACAAGCAGCTGTGGGAGCACAGGATGTTGGTGTTTTCTCCTCTAGCTGAGTTTCCCTCTGGGCATGCACATTGCAATGCAGTAGAGTGGTAACAGGTTACAGGTTTGAAGCATGCAAGTGCACAGCTGGAGGGACTAGTCCCAAGTATATGCATGTCAGTGGGAGTCAGCCATTGTCAGGGGAGAGGGGCATCTAGGTGTCTTGAAATCACAATGCAGTGCCCTGGGCTAGCTGCTGATATAGTTTCTGGACTCTGGAAATGCAGGGGTGGGGGGAACAGGGAGGGATTCTGGAGCCTGGCATAAGCAAATACTTGTGGGGGAAAAAGTTGGTGAAATCTGCAGAGAAGTCCACTGTTGTCATACTGGTGTTTCTTCAGTGACAAATTTGCTGGGTTTGTCTGTCGAGCAGGTCACTATGAACTGTGACTATTCTTGCTATGTGGCTGCTCTTGGTAGCCCCTCTTTTAATACTTTTCCCATACTGGCCCACACTTGGCCTTTACCAATTCATTAAAAAAAATTTAGTTGATTCTTATGAGCACATATGGCATCCTGAGGCATCAAACCCAAGCAAGACAAGGGTTTGTGTTCCTTTTCTGCTTGGCGGTGCTTGTCTTTCTCAGATTTTTGGTTAGCTGGTTGCCCTGCAATATCACCTCTCTGATAACTTTGAGCAAAGTTATGAATTTGCCATTGTCCAGTGAGTTTTATTATTGTTGTAAAAATGGGAGTGACATTCTTTTCCAGATTTACTTTACACAGTAAGCAGAAATCAGAAGTCTCACCTTCATTCTTGAAAGATAGTTTTGTTGTATGTAGAATTCTAGGATGAAATTTAATATATCTTAGTTCTTTGAAGATATAACTCTGTGGCTTACAGAATCTAAGATTATTTCTGAGAAGTTATCTCTCAGTATAACTAATAGTATTTGAGGAGATTTTCTTCTCCCTTTGTGGTTCTTTGAGATTATCTCATTGCCTTTCACATTTTGCAATTTCATTATTATATGTCTACTTATAAATTCAATTTTATTTATCCTGCTTATAATATGTTGGGATTCCAGAATGGTGTGTCATACATTTGCATGAGAACTCTGAAAAGTTCTCATCCATTATCTTTCTCTTTGAATATTGGATCTATTACAATATTCAATAATGCCAAAGACAATACTTGCAAAATAGCCAGTTGCCTTTGCCTTATACCTTTACCTTAATAATTTCTTTCTGGGGCATCTGGGTGGCTCAATTGGTTGGGCATCTGACTTTGGCTCAGGTCATGATCTTGTGGTTTGTGAATTTGAGCCCCACATTGGGCTCTGTGCTGACAGCTCAGAGCCTGGAGCCTGCCTCACATCCTGTGTGTCCCTCACTCTCTCTGCCCCTCCCCCACTTGCATTCTGTCACTTTCTCTCTCTCAAAAATAAACATTAAAAAAATAATTTCACATATTTTGAAGGGTTTTGTCATACATTTTCTTTGATTTCATTAGATTTAATTTTTACCTCACTATTTCTTATGTTGCATCTAATTATTTTGTTTAATATCTCACAAACTAGATAGTTGATACAGTTGTAGATGTATGGATATGGTTACTAACATAGCCTGGATTGAAATTAATTCCTGAAAAATGTACTTGCATGTAGATTAGTCTATCTAGTCACCTGGGGGTCTACTAATCCAGAATTAATTTAAATTCCCAGCTTGTAATTTTGGAGGCCGTATAGGAAGAGTCCTTTCCAGCCTTGATCCTGCTTGAACATATATTTATAATTGCGAATCCTTATTAGAATCTTTTTTCCCATTTCTTCTACTATACTTAAAATCAAATCCAAAACATGAGTATCCCAATACTCTGAGATACAGCTTTTTTTGTTTACATGCTGAGTTTATTGTCCTTTAGGAAACCTATTTTATGAAGGATTTTTTTCTTTATTTTAACACATTCTTGCATTTTACTAGGCTCCCAAATTTGTGCGATCTCCATTTTTCATTATCCAAGGCTTTCTTAAATTCCACAGTTCTAGAACATCATTGATCAGTAGGTCAGTGCCTTCTTTACCTTCACAATCTTTGTGGTCTCATCCCCGCCCCTCACCCCCACCTTTTTTGTCATGGTATTTTTTTTTTTACTTTATCCCTTGTTCAGCCATATGTCAAAATTATAGTATATGTTTAAAGATTTTGTTTTGATGCTAAATGGTTAGTGATTTTTCTATATGTCTAACATTCATGTTACCAATAAATGAAACTTCTTCCCTCTTGTCTACTTAAAATTCTGCTCATTGTTTTAAGGCCCCACCCCATTAAAATGCCACCCCTTCTATTAATTTCATTCTGCTACCTCTAGTCAGAGTTATTTTTCTTTTGTCTTCCAAGTAGTATATTCTCTTAATTGTATCATTTACAATTTTCTGCCTTGAATTTGTGGTTTATATGTTAATACCTCCTCCTAGATAGACTGATTCTTGAAGGCAGAAAGCTGTGTTTTAGGTCATTTTTCTCTTGGCCAAGGAAATGACATATATGTGTGTGTGTGTGTGTGTGTGTGTGTGTGTGTGTGTGTGTGTGTATACATACATACATATATATACATACATATATATATATACATACATATATATGTGTATGTGTATATACGTATATATACATGTATATATGTATATACATGTATATATACGTATATACATATATGTATATATGTATACATATACATTCTCTTGGCCAAGGAAATGACATATGTGTGTGTGTGTGTGTGTGTGTGTGTGTGTGTATATATATATATATATATATGTATATGTGTATATATGTATACATATATATGTATATACATATATATATATATAAAGGTAAATGGATTTATGAATGAATGAATAAATAAAAACAATCTTATAGGTTTGGCACTAGCATATGAAAGTCAGTTAAGAGATCTATTGGGCACCTAGTATATATCATGCATGTTGCTAAGGGCAAATAAGCAAATTGGAATAAATGAAACAGACTCCATAGACAGTGCTTGCCCTTTTAATATGAAGGGGGGGGGGTGTATGATTTCCTTAGATGAGAAGAGAGTATATAAAAATGTGGTTGTGATCAATGAAACATTCATAATGAATTATAGAAGAAACACATATTCTGGAGGATTATTACTTCATTGTTGAGATTTTTATCATACATGCCAGCAATTTTCCTTCTCAACACTTGACTGGTCTAAGACTGAACTTGATGGGACAAGTGTTATTCTTATGTGTGCACACACATGTGTGTGATTTTATAAGCCAAAAACAATTGTTATAATACTCTTATCCTAGCATTCAAAAAAAAAAATGTAATGATGGGATGGATAATTTTTTGCTTATAGCTATACAGCATATATCCTACTATTATATATAATGTATTTTTAATATTGCATATACAATTTAATTACATAGTGGTGCCTGGGTGGCTCAGTTGGTTAAGCATTCAACTTTGGCTCAGGTCATGAGCTCATGGTTCATGAGTTGGAGCCCATGTCAGGCTCTGTGCTGATAGCTCCCAGCCTGGAGTCTGCTTCAGATTCTGTGTCTCCCTCTCTCTCTGCCCCTCCCCTGTTCATTCATTCATTTGTTCATCTGTCCATTTGTTCATTCATTAATTTTCTCTCTCAAAAATAAACATAAAAAAATTTAAAAATAAAATAAAATTTGATTGTATAAAGGCTAAACAATGAATTTACGTATTATAAAAGTATGGGATGGTAGACCCAGACCCAGAGACCTAGTTTGTTCTCAAATATATTTTGTCTTTTACACAAATCTCTATGATTTATTTCTAGAATTTCAAATATGTTCTTGTTTGTTGTCTTCTATTCACAACTGAGCAAACAGTTGACTGGCATAAGCCCAATGAGTGTCTTGTTGATTTACCGCTTTTGGCATTCAGAGTGATTGCCATCTTTGTCTCAACCATAGTAGGTTTATGACATCTACACTTCTTGTATCAGCATTTTCATCTTCCATTTGTTTTTATAAAATAATGAAGACATAAGGCAATAAAATATTCAAAACACAAAACACTGCTGTACAAATATGCTGTCAAAGTGTGCTACTGGTTGGCAGTCAGATCTCTATATGTTACCTGAACATTTTAGCTTGTCAGCTATGTATTGAGAAGGCTAAATTTAGCATTAAAAAACTTAGTTTGGGCTGTTGATGTATAATGTGCAAACAAATGGATTGTGTGAAAACAGAAATAACAAAAGTCAAGGAAAACCTCTAGTTAGAATTATGCCCCTTAAGTATCTTCTTTGACTTGTGCAGAAAGCAAAGAGCAAGCTTCATATTTTTGGAGCTCTGAATCTCTTCTCAGAACTATATCACATTTGATAACTTTCTGAGCATCTAGAAAGGAAAATGCTGAAAACAGCATGTCAAGATGGACAAAATAATATTATTAGTATCAATACTGCTATTAGTAGTAATAATAATAGAAATTTGTCAGTAATATTGACATCTAGGCATTCATTTATTTATTTTTTTCTTTTTTGGAAAATGTTTGAGATTTTCCATTACAAGAAATATAAAAAAATTTCAGGGGTAAGGTTATCCCCCTCATTGACAAGATAATTTTATTCCTGTCTTCATTCAGAGAGTTATACATGGGCTATAATTTCAGCCTCCCTCTCTCTATATCTATATCTAATCTATATATCTATATCTATATCTATATCTATATCTATATCTATATCTATATATTTATATATCTAATCTGTATCTAGACACACACACACACACACACACACACTCCTATGCAATTGTGAAAGTCTAGGCAATATTAAGAATCCAGTAAGGTTTGTCTATCCAATTCTTAGATATTCATTCTCTCTCTCTCTCTCTCTCTCTCTCTCTCTCTCTCTTTGCCTTGTGACTTTGAACTTTCTGATCTCCTTTCTCAATAATCTGCCCTTTGGAAAAGATGTGTGATTTACCATTGACGCTTTGATTGAACCTAAGAGAGCATGATACTTCAGCAGGTAATTTTCCAGTTTTATTTTTAATTGCCAAGTAAAAGTATTAGGGGAATTTATGTTGTAAAAACACAAGAGAGCAAACATTTGGACAAATTTCAAATAAAGTTATTTGTTTGTGAGAGAGACTCCTGGTCCCTTGACTTGATACCAAGTAAGTGGTTGCTGAGTACCAGCCACCAGAGGGATAAATGATCCTGGTCATTTTTGTTCTCCTTGCTTTCCCTGGCCTCAGATTTTGACACAGTTAGGACACTGTGACATGGCCTATATGTAGACTTACAGAGAATTTATGCAGCCACCACTCCATGTAAATAATGCTAATGTGTCACAGACTATGAGTTTGGAGTTCTCTCTTGTCCAGCTAGAGAGTGGATGCATAATTGATTATGAGGGAGGCTAATGTCTAGGAGGAGACAAGAGCCCCAAACAGGGGTTTCATCTCCATATTTATTGAGTTCACAAGATATTACACACATGATGGAAATGAAGAAAACAAGATCTTACACACGTAAACATGGAGAAAACAATCAGATAATAATAATTAACTTGTGTAAAAAAAGCAAAGGATCTGGGGATCAAGTCAAGCTTGTGATCAAAGTATATTGGTGCCAGATGGGAAGTAATTTCCTGCAGGTGATATAACAAGTTACTCATGACCTCATTACAATATCTTGCTAGCTAACCTCGGGTGCTTTTGCCCCATGGTGGCGGCTTTCCCCCCTAAACTTTTTTCTAACCCATTTATGTAAGTAGAACCTATTTCCCCACACTAAATAAACTGAAGAGACCATTGAGCTATAAATTAAAGTACTTGGGTTCTAGAACCTCTTCTGTCATTAAACTAGTATGAGATTTGGGCAAGTTATATTCCATTTTTGAGCCTTAGTTTTCTCATGAGTAAATAAGTATATAGGACTAAATCAGTGGTTTTCAACTTTGGAGGCACATTACAATCCAGGAAGTTTTTTGAAATGTTAATGTCTGAGTTTTATCCCTGGGTATTCTGATTTTATTTGTGAGAGGTAGACTTTGGTCACGGTACTTTGGCAAAGCTCCTCAGATGATTCTAATATACAGCCAGTTCTGAGAACTGCTGGACAAGATCATCTCCTAAGTCTTTTCCAGAGAGACGGTATATTGTAGAAGTTTAGGAGAATGAGCTCTGCAGTTAGATGGAGTTGAGTTTGAATTTCAGCCCTCCCACTTCCAGTCTAATAGAAGCTTGGGCAAGTTTTAACTTTAAATCCCAGTTTCCTCATCTTTACAATAAAGATACAGTTGCCTTATTGGGTTTTGTAAAGATTGACTATAATGATGGATATGAAGTAATTAACTCAGGACTCTGCACATAATAGGCATTTAATAAATGCTGATGATAAAAAAGATGATTACTATAATGAAGATGATTCTTTCTTTCCAACACACACACACACACACCTCATCAAAATAAAGAATCAGAGACAGCTCTACTGCTTATCTCCAAATTTGGTATGTCTAACAAGTACATTTTTTGTATTGCCTGGGACTATGCAGTAAATTATGTTAGACCAATTGTCTTATATTTCTCACAAAGCAGGTTCCAGATGGATAAAAGACATAAATAAGACAAAGCAAAACTTGAAACATTTAAGAAAAAAATAGGAGAATATTGATATAATATTAAGATAGGAAGGATCTTTAAATACAAAAAAATATAAAGGAAATGATAAAAATACTGACTGCTTTGGGGCACCTGGGTGGCTCAGTTGGTTAGCATCCAACTTTGGCTCAGGTCATGATCTCATGGTTCATGGGTTCGAGCCCCACATGGGCTCTGTGCTGACAGCTCAGAGCCTGGAGCCTGATTCAGATTCTGTGTCTCCCTCTCTGCCCCTCGCCTACTTACACTCTGTCTCTCTCTCAAAAAATAAACATAAACAAATTTAAAAATACTGACTGCTTTTAAAAATAACATTTCTATACTACAAAAATACTATAAAGTTTAAAATATCTATAATATATAAACCACAAATCTATAATGGAATATATTAAAAAGTTCTATAAATCAAGACAAAGTAAACCAGGATAATAGAAAAATGGACAAAGTTTAGGAATTAGCAGTGCATAGAATTCAAAATAAATGAAAAGATGTACAACTTACTCATTATCAGATAATTGTAAATTAAAGTGAGATACAAACTCACATTCTTCAGACTGACAGATTAAAAATCTGATAATTCTATAAACTGCTGGTATAAATGCATATTGCTGTGACAACTTCATGAGAAAGTCTTTTATGCATCAAGGGGGACATGATCATGAATGATCCCAGCAGTGTTTGAATAGACAAACATTGTAATCTACTTCAGTATCATCAACAGAAATGATACCTGACCTGTGCGGATAATATGACAGAAAACTATTCAAGAATGAAAATAAGTAAAAGCTACATTTGTAAGTGTGGATGAATTTCACAAATAATTTTTTAAAGAAAAGAGCATGGCAGAAAGACATATATAATTTGTTACCAGAAATACTTTGATAGTCTGCTGATAATGCATAAATTCTGGTCAAAAGAATACACACTAACTAAATGCAAACTAGCGAATAGCTGTGGGGATCAGGATAGAGAGAAAGATGAATGTACACAGAGGAATTTCATCTTGTTTCTAATTTTCTATTTTTTAAAAGGCTTAATGTAAATAATGGTAGAAAGTTAATAAAATATGTCAATTGGGGATTAATCGTTTTTTTTAAATAATATCTATATATCTATATCTATGCATGTAAATAATTCTTATCTTCCCTTTCACCTTGGTGTCTTTATATGCTGTTCCTCAAAATGCTTGTTAAAACACTGTTATTTTGAAAGTGATTGTGTGCTCACACTGCCCCAGGTCTCATGCTGCTCGTGCTATGTGCATTTTCTTGTTTTGTCATCACGAGGGACTTACTATCATTATCCGTTATGACAGATGAGGAAAATGAGGTGATATAACCTCCCCCAATCACAGTGCTATGCCTGAAACTCTAGGCACTGAGACTCTAGGGCATATTAACAGCACAACTTGGAAAATACTGAAACTACTTGAGTGTGGAATCAAAATATTTATCACATAAGGTCACCTTACTTTGTCATTGGTGAGAAAGAAACAAATGCTGTGAATGATTGGCATGGTAGGGCTCCAGTAGGAAGACTTAGGTGTGTTCAAGTATAGAGAGAAAAATACAGAGGCAAAGCCTTGAGGATCCCCAGGCAAACTCATTTTTCTGATCCCCTTATATCCCATGACTTCCACAAATTTCCTATAATCTCATTTCCAAACCCTAGATTTCTTCCTCTGCATGTGAAGCTTTTCTTCACATATACTAAAGGCCAGGATTTGGAGAAGAGCAAGGAAATTATTGTTGACCAAATCATGCAGTTCCTTGTCTCATGTAAATGAAGTAGTTATACCTTTAACTCTTAAATCCATTAATCTGAGAAATATTACCTCTCCAGAAATTAAGATGAAATGTCAGCAAATAAGTATCAAAAAAACTCAGTTTCCATCTTTGATATAAGAACTGGAGGGGGCGCCTGGGTGGCTCAGTTGGTTAAGCCTCCGACTTCGGCTCAGGTCATGATCTCGCAGTCCGTGAGTTCGAGCCCTGCATCAGACTCTGTGCTGACAGCTCAGAGCCTGGAGCCTGCTTCAGATTCTGTGTCTCCCTCTTTCTCTGCCCCTCCCCCATTCACACTCTGTGTGTCTCTCTCTCAAAAATAAATAAACATTAAAAAATTAAAAAACAAAAGAAAAAAGGAGGTCAAGTATGTAAGCAATATAGTTAATTTTACTTTATATTTTAGGTGGCCACATCATTCATTTCCATCATTTGCCTTTTGTTAATAGTAATTGGCATTTTGGCCAGGTAACATTGAAATTGTTCAACCACTGTGAATAGCAGACCCAAAACACAAAATCTGATATGTTCTGAGGAATAATCTCAACAATCCACCTAGATTATAAATGTACCAAATTTGAGAATAGAAAGAGGAGTTTTAATTACTTCTTTACTAATTTATAAGGGCCAGGGGACATTTTATGAGTGTTTTCTTGGAAACTGAAGCTTCCAGTACCTACCACACAGTTCCCCTAAGCCTCAGGGTCTACCCAAGGCTCTTCCACTGGCCACTCTTGGCACTTTCACATACTCTTCAACTTGAGACAGGTAGAAACTCAGTGATGATTTTGCAAACAGGAACTTAGCTCAGAATATACTGTACCTCACAACACCCAGCTCTGGCCCCTCGTTTCTCTCTTTCTGAACCAGCCTGTCCCAAGGACACACAGTTGCTCAGTATGGGGATTCTCTTTGTGTTAGTGACTACTGTGATATTTCAGGGCCATGTGACTCTATGGCTGTGTCTAATTTACATAGGGATTATGATAACCAGAAGCTGCTCTTGATAACCAGCTTTATCAGTAGGAAAGGCTAACATTTTGATCACCATTTGCTTATCACCTATATACTTAAAAATAAACTCCAATTGGTTCTAAACTCAGAAGGAGAAAGGGGGTAACTTGTTTACCCCCTAATATTTTGATCCAGTGTCCTGGGGGAGGTACATGAGAGCAGGCATGAGGGAAAGGAGGAATAGCGTAAAAGCAGAAGGAAGTCCTGCACTCAGCTCTGGAGAGGCTGTGGGTGGGAATGAAACAAGAAAAAATTAAAGAGGAAAATCCATGTTATTTTACAATGGCTTATTGAAGGAAATAATAGTAACAGAAAAATCAATAAAGCACATGATGCAGAATAAAAAGCAATGAAGTCTGGGGTAAAGGCAGGCACTATTATGTTCAACAGAAGGAATCATGGGACTAATAACAATTATGTACTTTTTATTATAAAAACAAATAAAATGTTTCCAATTGAAGTCACTGATCCCAATAACTGAGAGCTTGAGAATCATAATAAGCATTCAGTCTTTTTTTGAAAGTCAGTTCAATGCTTACAGTATATTATCAATATAAGCAAAGTGATATCTTCTGGGAAAAGAAGTCACTCTAGAATTATAATGCCAATTATATCTTTGAAAACATGTAGGCAGTGTTCTGTCAGGAGCATTTCTGAAAGAAGTATTTTTATTTTATTGCTGGAGAGTCAAATCAGGACATTGGACAGAGCCTCTTTTTTTTTTTTTTTTTTTTTTTTTTTAATTCCCCACCTGAGGGCTAAAAGGGAGGAACATACTTAAAGAACTTCATCAACAGTATCAGTCTGGTAGGAAAATACAAAGCCATTCTTTTTGCATAGTACAAATCTTAGCTCATTTCTCCTTCACCAAACCTGTAGTTCTTAGCATTTGTGGAAGGCCACTAAAAAGGAGCTATGGTTATGTTGCTTTTTGCCAATCACTCTTGGCTAAGGTTACTTTTTTTTTTTTTAATGTCTTGGGAAAATTGTACATTTCTTGGGACAGAACATTGTCCCTATTGCACTTTTTAGCCTCCAGTCTGTCTGTTCATATCTCTTAATTGACCTGAATTTCCTATTTATATTGAACACAATAAACCTCTCTTCTTCTTTGGTTATGTGACAACAGTTTATGCCTTGGGTATCTTTCTTCAGACAAGACAAACCTTCAATGAAAGCAGTAAATTGTCCTGCTTTGGTTTTTCAGGTTGAAAGTTGTACCTCTGTACCTATTGTGTCTGAGCACAATGTATTGTAAGAATTGTAAACCCTTTGTTATTTGTCCATGAGTAGGAATCAAAGTCTTAGGATATGTGTGGGGGGGAGGTTGGTCTGTATAATGGGTGTAATTTTGTGGAGATTACAATGAAGATCATGGCATTGGAGTCAATGGAGCCTGGCAGCATCAAAGGAGGGAGTTGAAGAGATGCTAAGAGGAGGGGAAGGGACACTCGGGAATTATTTCTGCTTCTTATATCCTCTCCCTGACATGATCCTTTCATTTTTTTCTTCCTGGAGGATTCTTACTCATTCTTCAAGGCCCAGCTTAAATATTATCTCTTTTATAGAGTTTTCTTTCTTGCCTCTTTCTCCTCTGCTTTTCTGCCTCCCCACCCCCCCCAACCCCTTCATTCTCTTTCCCTACCCCAGTAGTGGTAGCACCTCTATCTTCTGGGCTGTGTAGTCATGTTCACACATCCTTCTGATCTATAGCTCACACTGAATTAAAGGATTTGGGGCACCATTCTGTTATTCTGTCAGAGTATGAGAGCCTTGAAAGCAGAGATCATGCATTCTTCTCTTAGTATTCTTAGAGATTATTAGGAACCCAGTAATATGCAATACAGGTAGGAGCAATTAAACTGATGAATGTATGAATGAATATATGAACAAATGAACAATATTTTGCCTTGGGTCATCTGTGTTGTTACTTCTTTCTGATTAGATGGTGCAGCAAGTAACTCCTCAGAATGATTTCCAGGCAACTTTCCCACTTACCCAAACCGAAGCCTTAGGAATCATTTTATGCCTCTGTCCCACCTCATTCCCCCTGTTGACCCCATTCCCCTTTCCCTCACACCAGTGGCTTCCATGCTAACTTTTCTGTCCTCCTGGTATCCTACCTGGCACCATCACTGTGCTTGTCTGTAGATCATTCCAGCTCCTTCCCACCACCACCATTCAAACGGCAACGGACGTGTTTACAGAGATAACTTTAGAATGCACTTGCTAACTGTTAGAGGCACATGATATATGACAAAAAGTTAATATTATCTGAGATGTTAAGGATGTTAATATAATAAATTTGAAAGAGATGTGCATGCAGGCCCCTTATCGTTCATGATAACAGCAGAAACTCAAAAACAGACTCCCCTGTGTAACTGAGGAGAACATTTTACAAGATTAAAACGTTCCAAGCACTGTCGGCTTTGACAGTGGCATTAAACAATTTCCCACAAGGAATGGGAATAAAACCAGATCTAATAACCAGGACCCATACGTGGCTGCATGATGAGAAGACAAAAGATGAAACCATTGCAAAAAGATGGCCCTAACATTCAGTGATGCCAAGTGATTCACAAAATCCTGCCTGGGTGTAAATTTCTTCCTGACACTTGAACAACACAAATATCTCATTTTAACTGGTTTTAGCTTATGTCTCCCTCTGGCCTTTCTGTTTCTATTTCTTACTGGAAGCAAATAACATATTATCGACTCTTGATAATATGTGACAGTTTTAACTTGAGCTCCTGAAGCTGAGTCCTGGGAACTGGCGGGTAAGACAACATTTCTTTCCACATTCTCCTGTGAAGGCATTCTTGGTATTTCTCTCATTTCCTATGTCTTAGAGCTCAGTAAGGTGCTGAATTTCAGTAGAGATACAAATGTGCTTGCAAACTTGGCAGTGATCAATCCTGATATTTTCTGTAAGGGGAGAATTGGAGTTGTTTTTGCAGAACAGACTTCTCCAGAAGAGTTCAACTTGTAGAACCTCTGGTGGGTAATCTAATTAGGTTTAGAAGATTGCGTGAAGCTCATTTGGAAAGAACGAAAGGAGCACAGAGGCCTGAAGACAGCTGCCTTTTATTTTCTTATAATACACTTTATTTCAAAAATATCTTAAGCCAGTGCCAGCTCCTGAGACTACATCAGTATTTTTGACATATAAATGGAAACAATATAAATCACTGATTTGATACTGTTAAAAGACAAAATTCACCTGAGTACCTTTAAAGATCAAATTGGCTTTGTTCAATGATTCATGAATTGGGCAACATCCCATCTAGTAAATAGAAAGGGGTGCTGAACAAAATGGGGGAGTTAGTTATACATAGACAGGGTTGGGGATCAGGAAAGAGCAGGTTACCTCATCCTTCTTTGGGAGATCATTGGGGTATGTCAGGTAGATTACCTCACAAGTGCTGGCCATGAAATTTCAGATTTACTGGAACTCCTTGGAGAGGTTGTAACTGCAGTTAGGTTAGGTAGTAAGACCTGGTTTACTGAGGTGGGGCTCAGTACTAGTGACACCTTTTTGGGCCTGTTGTCTCTTTTTTAGCAATGCATTCTCAATAAGTTTTCCTAACAATAAGTTACGTGGTATCATATTTTCTTCCATATTGAACAATTCTAGCTTAGTCTCTTTCCATGTTTGATAATCCTTCTTGCCAATATATCTGGTCTTTTAAATATCAATTTATGTTTCTCAAGAACTGGAAGACATGATACTCATCAAATGGCAGGTCGAATGGAAACCGTGATGTCCAGACTCTAATAATTACACTTTGGGCTCCTCACGGAGAAATCCCTAATTCCAAAGCATAGAAGAAGGAATGAGAACCTTTTTTGGTCTATCTCCTATAATAATGGATTTTCTGGATATCATGAAACAACACTTAAATACACCATTGGGAATTGGAGAATTTGAACAGTGTAGAGTAGATGACAGAGGAGCATCATTTTTACTTTGTTGGATTAATCCAACTTAGTGTGGTGGTAATAACTCTCAACAGAGAAACAAAGTAGCAAAACATTGTAATCTAAAGAATTATTCTAAAAGGCTTACATATGCAAAGCCTATTGTTGGATATGCGTGTATGATGCTTGGACAGAATGCCAAAATTTGACTTTTCTTTTTTTTTTTCTTTTTTGAAATTGCTTTATTAAAAATATTCATCAAAATGTTCTCTTTGCTCAAAGAAATTGAAACTGTGATTTCAGAAGAAAATATCTTACCTGGCACATCAAATATGCAACTAGGAGAAAGACAGATATACTATTGCCTCCTCAGTAGCAGGGCATCTCAATTTTACCCTTGCAGCTGGAGGGTACAGCTAGAGTCCAGAGGAAATTTTGCTGTTGTTGAACTTTACTAATAATATTACCTGATTCTGATCCACCTGGAGCAGATCTAGAAAGCACCGTGGCTACCAGTGGCTATGCTTGATTTGATCTTGCTCTGTATGGGTGAATTTAATCAATACTCTTCCCTGTCTCCCCAGAGGTGCCAGTCCTCTAAAATGGAGGGAGGAGACAAAGCTCTGGATATACACAAATGATTTGGGGAAGCCAGAGTTTTCTAAAACCAAAGGAAAGAGTAATTATTTTCAGTTTTACCAGAAGACATGTCTTTTGTTAACTAATTTATGTAATTAGGGAAGGGATCAGAGAGGGATACAACAGGCTTGTAATTTAAATAGCTTCAAATCCTTGTGCCATGGAGGGTGATACCATGAACCAAGCCAAAGAGTGACAGCTGCTCTATAATACCCTCCCCTCCAAACCTAAAGATAGTGAGTGTGAGAATCACAGGTCCAGAGATATTCTAGTCCACCACAGCTGATAAGCTCAGATGTCCCTCCAAGAAAGATCACTTCCCAGAGGGATGACCAAGCCCCGGTGGCACCTACTTGCAGAGGTTGGTAAGGGCCAGGTGTTCACAGCCCATCTCCTCCTCCATAAACAATGCAGGATGTTTTATGCTAGCAGCAGAGTAATGACGCTAAGAGACTGAATGATTAAATGCCAGTCTGCCAGCCAGAGTACATTTGTTTTCTGCTTGAAAAAGCCACTTTCATTTTGTATGACAGCTTTCTTAACTGCAACATAGCTCAGAAAATGACAGAGAGCGAATGAGAATAAGTGATTGTAAACTGGCAAACAACTATTTGCTACTATTTGAACTACCATTAAACCGTTCATTCAATTTCTAGTCAGAAGCCATCACTCAGCTGTGGAACCAGAATGTAAGCATTATTTATTTGGTGGTATTACAATGCCATCTAATCTTGGGGAAAATCTTTTAGACAAAAATCAGAATATCCAAAAATTGCTTCGGCATTCAGTGGCAAAATATAATGCTTAGGCATGGCTTCTTTTCTGTATTCTTTTTCTCATTGTTATTACTGAAATACTTGAATTCTATTCTCATTCCAATGTTATACCCTCGATAATATGCTTTTTCTTACTAGCAGTCTATTCTGGCTAGGTATTGTTAGCACCGGGCAGAGTTGCAATTTTATAAGCTGTTCATGGGCAACATGTGGCTTCCACCATTAATTTTCTTTGGGAATGTGTTCTTTCACAGCTTCTACATTCCCTAAGACAGAGTTGCTTTGCCTTAAAGAACTAGGAATTACAAAAATAATGAGGTCAAAGGTACTCTGCATATTTGATCTTATTTAAACTTAACCTTATTGTTGTAGATGGTTTGCCTCTGTTACAGACAAGGAAGTTAAGGTTTATCTAAATTAAGTGATTTCCGAAGAGTTAGAATTTGGCCTCAAGTCTGAGAGACCATAAACCTACCCTACCACACCGCTTCTCAAAGGAAGCTCTTAGTGCTAAGGCCTTATTACACAGAAAAGGAGGAAATTTAAATATTCAGAGGGAGTCATTTAGTATTTGTTGTGAATTTGAAGTAAGGGGAAAATAATTTTTAGGCAAATATTCCAGAGTTAGTTTCATATGAGAGTGGTTTTTTCCCTTGTGAACAATGGAAGAGTATGTCCTTAGTCCAAGGATATGGACCACACTGAAAGCACCTTTTAGAATATCTTCTAAGACCTTTCTAGGATCTGGAATCCTAGGTGTTTCTGCTTGTTTGTTTGCTTCCTTATTTGTTTTCTTGTCTTTAATGTTAACTGTTTTACCCTAGCTTTTTGTTCTCTAAAAGTGTATTTGGTATTTGATAACAAATCAAATTAATCTGGAGTCAAGTGTAGTGTTAACGAGTAGATCAAATTATCCACTGTCATTTTGTGTATGAAAAGAATTGATCATATATTACATTGATATGAATTAGTGTACCTCATGAAATGAAATGTTAGAGAATTTACCACACTGTCATGATGGTTTTCCAAGGGTGTTAGAAGAAAAGAAGGTTTCTGGAGATATTTTGGTAAAATGTAGGAAGACCTCTAAAGTTTTCTATGTTCTAGAACCACAATTCTACTTCTAGAAAGTTGTGCTAAAGAAATAAAGATGTATGCTAAGATTTTTTTTCTAGGACACTCATGAATGCATTATTTAAAAGATAAAATGTAAGAGTATATCTAACATGGGGAATTAGTCATATTACTATACAAGTGTAAGAACACTGTGCCTTCATTTAAAACAATATTATAGAATAACATGCAGTACTTTAATAATTGAACATAAATATTGATGAATTTAAATATATTAGAAAATGTTTTATGATATAAATATTATTCTTTATATATATGATGTACGTATATATTGTATGTACACCAAAAGGTAACCATGATTTTTAATTTTTTTATGTGTGTTTTGTCTTCAGATTTCCCATAGAATATAATATTAATTTTGTAATGAGAATATTTAAACACCTCTGAAAGGTGTTTTAGTCTATACTCATACATTATAGAAGGTTAATCACTTGGTTTAACCGAATTTCAACATAGCACCTTTCAAAAATACAGCCTTCACAGACTACGAGAAACTATTTGCAAAAGACACATGTGATAAAGGATTGTGCAAAGAATTCTTAAAACTCAAAAATAAGAAAATGAACAACCCAATTAAAAGTGGACAAAAGACCTAATCAGATGCCTCACCAGAAATACAGATTGATGGCAAGTTACCATATGACAATGTGTTCAGTATCATGTGTCATTAGAGAATTACAACTTTAAAACAACTTTGAGATACCACTAAACACCTATTATAGCCAAAATTTAAAACACTGACAACACCAAATGCTGGTAAGGATGTGGAGCAACAGGAACTCTCATTAGCTTCTGGTAGGAAGACAAAATGAAATAAATAAATCACTTTGGAAGGCAGTTTGGCAGCTTTTTTTTTTATTATTAAACTAAACATCATTACCATGCAATCTAGCAATTCTTCTTCTTGGTATTTATCTGAGTGAACTGAACATTATTTTCACACAAAAACCTGCATATAGATGTTTGTATAGCAGCTTTATTCATAATTGCCCAAACTTGGAAAGAAACAAGATGTCTTCTGGTAAGTGAATGGCTAAACAAAATGTAGTATATCCAAGAAATTCAGCACTAAAAAGAAATGAGCTGTCAAGCCATGAAAAGACATGGAGGAACTGCATATTACTAAGTGAAAGAAGCCAATCTGAAAAGCCTACGTAGTGTGTGACTTCACCTGTGTGATATTCTGGGGAAAGGTACAGTGGATACAGTTAAAAGATTAGTCGTTGCCAGGGGTTAGAAGAGAAAAGGTCAGATGAATAGGCAGAGCACATGGGGATTTTTTTTTTAATTTTTTTTTCAATGTTTATTTATTTTTGGGACAGAGAGACAGAGCATGAACGGGGGAGGGGCAGAGAGAGAGGGAGACACAGAATCGGAAACAGGCTCCAGGCTCTGAGCCATCAGCCCAGAGCCTGACGCGGGGCTCGAACTAACGGACCACGAGATCGTGACCTGGCTGAAGTTGGACACTTAACCGACTGCGCCACCCAGGCGCCCCCACATGGGGATTTTTAAGATCGTGAAATTATTCTGTATGACACTACCATATTGGATGCACATCATTGTACATTTATCAAAACCCACAGGATTTATCAAAACCTACAACACCAAGAATGAATTCTAATGTCAGCTATGACTTTGGGTTATAATGATTTGTCATTGTAGGTTTGATTATAACAAATGTACCATTGTCGTGTTAATAATGGGGGATGTTGTGCATGTGTAAGGACAGGGGTACATGAGAACTCACTGTACTTTCTGCTCAGTTTTACCATGAACCTAAAAATGTTCTAAAAATGAATTTATTAATATAAAAAAATACACCCTTAAACTTTCTATCTGTAGGAACTCAAAATCAAAAAGGAAAGGAAAGGAAATACTGTCAATCCTCTGGAGAGTTAGCTAAATTAATCTCTGAAAAATCTCTAGATGGGCTTGGAGGGAAATCGGAGTTTAAAGCAGAGATTGGTAAACATGTCCTGTTAAGGGCCACACAGTAAATATTTCTGGCTTTCCCTGACATATGATTTCTGATACAACTGCTCAACTTATAGTGTGGAAACAACCCTTAGGCAATATGTAAAGGGGAAGATGTGGCTGTGTTCTCATAAAACCTTATTTGCCAAAACAAATTGTTTGCTAACCTTTGATTTAAAGTAAAAGATGGCAGTGTTGTGTGGCAAGTCCAAGGTGAGTGTGTACAAAGGCTTTGAAGGGAGAGAGAGGAGCTCTGCTAAATGTTGGGTTGTTGAGAGCTGGGAGAAAAGATGACAAAGGCAGTTCTGTCTGGCATGGAAATAGAATAGCACTTCTCTAGAGTTCCTTGGGTCTCCAAACAATTCTCTTAGGTTCTAGGAAATCGCAAAGAAGAATTAGTTCTCCCAAATAGTACCTGCAGAAGTACTATTTGTTTTCTGGGAACTAGCTGATCATTCAAAGAAAAAAAATATTGTTGAAAATTTGTAAAAGATAGCAGAACTATTTGTTTAGTCTCTCATGGTCTTCTCAGAAGGCAACTTGGAATGAGAATAATAAAGAAAATGCCTACTGAATCACTAACTTCCCAGAATTCAGGTACCTCAGTTTCTTTCACAGGAAGAAAGTTTGTAAGTAGACTCTACTATCTGTCTTGAGAAATCATTACCTAAATCAAAGCATTTCCTTTCACTGGGGAGTTGCAGGAGATGGGCCAGAATCAGGCTGAAGTAAAAGAAGAACATACTTAAAAGTAAGATGCATTATGTGGCAGAATTATATAAGCTTTGCTCTTACTGGATTGAAATTGACCTAGTGGTCCCTTTCCAATTCATATTTCCTAACTCCTTACAATTATTTGAACATGATCTGATAGAAAATCTCTTTCACTGTATCATTACATTGGAATGAGGTTTTTTTAAACCTCAATAATCTGCAATTAAACAAGTTGGGGAAGAATTCAGCTTGTACACAAGCAAGTTAACATTTGACTGCATTCCTTCAAAAGTGGACGTGAAAATGAAGTGCATTCTCCATTATGTTTTCAAAGTTTATTTTTTCCAGTTTTCTTAAAAAAAAAAAACAAGATATAAACTTCAAAAGATAATCATTGGAGGGGCTCCTGGGAAGATGGCGGTGTAGGAGGACACTGGGCTCACCGCGCGTCCTGCTGATCACTTAGATTCCACCCACACCTGCCTAAATAACCCAGAAAACTGCCAGAAGACTAGCAGAACGGAGTCTCTGGAGCCAAGCGCAGATGAGAGGCCCACGGAGGAGGGTAGGAAGCGCGGCGAGGCGGTGCGCACTCCATGGACTGGCGGGAGGGAGCCGGGGCAGAGGGGTGGCTCGCCGGCCAAGCAGAGCCCCCGAGTCTGGCTCGAGGAAGCAGAGGGGCCGGACGGATTGTGTTCTGACAGCAAGCGGGACTTGACATCTGGAAGGTTATAAGCTAACAGCTCTGCTCAGAGAACGAGAGGGCTGGAGGACAACGGAGAGAGAGTTGTTGAGCCCCGGACTACAGAGCTCACCTTGGCGGGGAACAAAGGCGCTTGCCAGCACCATCTCCCTCGCCCATCCCCCAGCCAAAATCCCAAAGGGAACCGGTTCCTGCCAGGGAACTTGCTTGCACCGCGCAAACACCCAAAGCTGTGCTTCTGTGGATCCATCCCTCCAGCGGGTCTGACTCCCTCCTGGTGCCGCAGGGCCCCTCCCTAAGCGGATCTCCGAAGGAAAAGCAAGCTGAGCCTGCCCCTCCCACCCGTGTGCACCTTGCCGATCTACCCCAGCTAATATGCCAGATCCCCAGCACCGCAAGCCTGGCAGTGTGCAAGTAGCCCAGACAGCCCACGCCACCCCACAGTAAATCCCGCCCCTAGGAGAGGGGAAGAGAAGGCACACACCAGTCTGACTGTGGCCCCAGCAGTGGGCAGGGGGCAGACAGCAGGTCTGAATGTGGCCCCGCCCACCAACGCAAGCTATTCAAGACAGCACAGGGGAAGTGCCCCGAAGTCCTGCACCACTCCAGGGACTATCCAAAATGATGAAACGGAAGAATTCCCCTCAGAAAAACGTCCAGGAAATAACAAGAGCCAACAAACTGATCAAAAATGATTTAAACAATATAACAGAAAGTGAATTTAGAATAATAGTCATAAAATTAATCGCTGGGCTTGAAAACAGTATAAAGGACAGCAGAGAATCTCTTGCTACAGAGATCAAGGGACTAAGGAACAGCCAGGAGGAGCTAAAAAGAAGCTGAGAAAAAGAGAGATAAATCCAGGAGTATGAGGGGAAAATTAGAGAACTAAGTGATGCACTAAAGAGAAATAATATACGCAAAATTGGTATTCCAGAGGAGGAAGAGAGAGGGAAAGGTGCTGAAGGTGTACTTGAAGAAATAATAACTGAGAACTTCCCGGATCTGGGGAAGGAAAAAGGCATTGAATTCCAAGAGGCACAGAGAACTCCCTTCAGACATAACTTGAATCGATCTTCTGCATGACATATCATAGTGAAACTGGCAAAATACAAGGATAAAGAGAAAATTCTGAAAGCAGCTAGAGATAAACGTACTCTAACATATAAAGGGAGACCTATAAGACTCGTGACCGATCTCTCTACTGAAACTTGGCAGGCCGGAAAGGAATGGCAGGAGATCTTCAATGTGATGAACAGAAAAACTATGCAGCCGAGAACCCTTTATCCAGCAAGTCTTTCATTTAGAATAGAAGGAGAGATAAAGGTCTTCCCAAACAAACAAAAACTGAAGGAATTCGTCACCAGCCCTACAAGAGATCCTAAGGGGGATCCTGTGAGACAAAGTACCAGAGACATCGCTACAAGCATGAAACCTATGGACATCACAATGACTCTAAACCCATATCTTTCTATAATAACACTGAATGTTAATGGACTAAATGCGCCAACCAAAAGACATAGGGTATCAGAATGGATAAAAAAACAAGACCCATCTATTTGCTGTCTACAAGAGACTCATTTTAGACCTGAGGACACCTTCAGATTGAAAGTGAGGGGATGGAGAACTATTTATCATGCGACTGGAAGTCAAAAGAGAGCTGGAGTAGCCATACTTATATCAGACAAACTAGACTTTAAATTAAAGGCTGTAACAAGAGATGAAGAAGGGCATTATATAATAATCACAGGGTCTATCCATCAGGAAGAGCTAACAATTATAAATGTTTATGCGCCGAATACAGGAGCCCCGAAATATATAAAACAATTACTCATAAACATAAGCAACCTTATTGATAAGAATGTGGTAATTGCAGGGGACTTTAACACTCCACTTACAGAAAGGGATAGATCATCTAGACACACGGTCAATAAAGAAACAAGGGCCCTGAATGATACATTGGATCAGATGGACTTGACAGATATATTTAGAACTCTGCATCCCAAAGCAACAGAATATACTTTCTTCTCGAGTGCACATGGAACATTCTCCAAGATAGATCACATACTGGGTCACAAAACAGCCTTTCATAAGTATACAAGAATTGAAATCATACCATGCATACTTTCAGACCACAATGCTATGAAGCTTGAAATCAACCACAGGAAAAAGTCTGGAAAACCTCCAAAAGCATGGAGGTTAAAGAACACCCTAGTAAAGAATGAATGGGTCAACCAGGCAATTAGAGAAGAAATTAAAAAATATATGGAAACAAACGAAAATGAAAATACAACAATCCAAACACTTTGGGATGCAGCGAAGGCAGTCCTGAGAGGAAAATACATTGCAATCCAGGCCTATCTCCAGAAACAAGAAAAATCCCAAATACAAAATCTAACAGCACACCTAAAGGAAATAGAAGCAGAACAGCAAAGACAGCCTAAACCCAGCAGAAAAGAGAAATAATAAAGATCAGAGCAGAAATAAACAATATAGAATCTAAAAAAACTGTAGAGCAGATCAACGAAACCAAGAGTTGGTTTTTTGAAAAAATAAACAAAATTGATAAACCTCTAGCCAGGCTTCTCAAAAAGAAAAGGGAGATGACCCAAATAGATAAAATCATGAATGAAAATGGAATTATTACAACCAATCCCTCAGAGATAGGAGCAGTTATCAGGGAATACTATGAAAAATTATATGCCAACAAACTGGACAACCTGGAAGAAATGGACAAATTCCTAAACACCCACATGCTTCCAAAACTCAATCAGGAGGAAATAGAAAGCTTGAACAGACCCATTACCAGCGAAGAAATTGAATCGGTTATCAAAAATCTCCCAACAAATAAGAGTCCAGGACCAGATGGCTTCCCAGGGGAGTTCTACCAGACGTTTAAAGCAGAGATAATGCCTATCCTTCCCAAGCTATTCCAAAAAATAGAAAGGGAAGGAAAACTTCCAGACTCATTCTATGAAGCCAGTATTACTTTGATTCCTAAACCAGACAGAGACCCAGTAAAAAAAGAGAACTACAGGCCAATATCCCTGATGAGTATGGATGCAAAAATTCTCAATAAGATACTAGCAAATCGAATTCAACAGCATATAAAAAGAATTATTCACCATGATTAAGTGGGATTCATTCCTGGGATGCAGGGCTGGTTCAACATTCTCAAATCAATCAATGTGATACATCACATTAATAAAAGAAAAGATAAGAACCATATGATCTGTCAATCGATGCAGAAAAGGCCTTTGACAAAATTTAGCACCCTTTCTTAATAAAAACCCTCGAGAAAGTCGGGATAGAAGGAACATGCTTAAAGATCATAAAAGCCATTTATGAAAAGCCCACAGCTAACATCATCTTCAATGGGGAAAAACTGAGAGCTTTTTGCCTGAGATTAGGAACACGACAGGGATGCCCACTCTCACCACTCTTGTTTAACATAGTGTTGGAAGTTCTAGCATCAGCAATCAGACAACAAAAGGAAATCAAAGGCATCAAAGTGGCAAGGATGAAGTTAAGCTTTCACTTTTTGCAGATGACATGATATTATTCATGGAAATCCAATAGACTCCACCAGAAGTCTGCTAGAACTGATACATGAATTTAGCAAAATTGCAGGATACAAAATCAATGTACAGAAATCAGTTGCATTCTTATACACTAATAATGAAGCAGCAGAAAGACAAAGAAACTGATCCCATTCACAATTGCATCAAGAAGCATAAAATACCTAGGAATAAATCTAGCCAAAGATGTAAAAGATCTGCATGATGAAAACTATAGAAAGCTTATGAAGGAAATTGAAGAAGATATAAAGAAATGGAAAAATATTCCGTGCTCATGGATTGGAAGAATAAATATTGTCAAAATGTCAATACTACCCAAAGCTATCTACACATTCAATGCAATCTCAATCAAAATTGCACCGGCATTCTCAAAACTAGAACAAGCAATCCTAAAATTCATATGGAAACACAAAAGGCCCCGAATAGCCAAAGTACTTTTGAAGAAGACTCCAAAGCGGGAGGCATCACAATCCCAGACTTTAGCCTCTACTACAAAGCTGTCATCATCAAGACAGCATGGTATTGGCACAAAAACAGACATATAGACCAATGGAATAGAATAGAAACCCCAGAACTAGACCCACAAAAGTATGGCCAACTCATCTTTGACAAAGCAGTAAAGAATATCCAATGGAAAAAAGACAGTCTGTTTAACAAATGGAGCTGGGAGAACTGGACAGCAACATGCCGAAGGTTGAAACTAGACCACTTTCTCACACCATTCACAAAAATAAACTCAAAATGGATAAAGGACCTGAATGTGAGACAGGAAACCATCAAAACCCTAGAGGAGAAAGCAGGAAAAGACCTCTCTGACCTCAGCCGTAGCAATTTCTTACTTGACACATCCCCAAAGGCAAGGGAATTAAAAGCAAAAATGAACTACTGGGACCTTTTGAAGAGAAAAAGCTTCTGGACAGCAAAGGAAACAACCAACAAAACTAAAAGGCAACCAACAGAATGGGAAAAGATATTTGCAAATGACATATCGGACAAAGGGCTAGTATCCAAAATCTATAAAGAGCTCACCAAACTCCACACCCGAAAAATAAATAATGCATTGAAGAAATGGGCAGAAAACATAAATAGACACTTCTCTAAAGAAGACATCCAGATGGCCAACAGGCACATGAAAAGATGCTCAATGTCGCTCCTCATCAGGGAAATACAAATCAAAACCACACTCAGATATCACCTCACGCCAGTCAGAGTAGCCAAAATGAACAAATCAGGAGACTATAGATGCTGGAGAGGATGTGGAGAAACGGGAACCCTCTTGCACTGATGGTGGGAATGCAAACTGGTGCAGCCACTCTGGGAAACAGTGTGGAGGTTCCTCAAAAAATTAAAAATAGACCTACCCTATGACCCAGCAGTAGCACTGCTAGGAATTTACCCAAGGGATACAGGAGTACTGATGCATAGGGGCACTTGTATCCCAATGTTTATAGCAGGCACTCTCAACCATAGCCAAATTATGGAAAGAGCCTAAATGTCCATCAACTGATGAATGGATAAAGAAATTGTGGTTTATATACACAATGGAGTACTACGTGGCAATGAGAAAGAATGAAATCTGGCCCTTTGTAGCAACATGGATGGAACTGGAGAGAGTTATGCTAAGTGAAATAAGCCATACAGAGAAAGACAGATACCAGATGTATTCACTCTTATGTGGATCCTGAGAAACTTAACAGAAACCCATGGGGGAGGGGAAGGAAAAAAAAAAGAGGTTAGAGTGGAAGAGAGCCAAAGCATAAGAGACTCTTAAAAACAGAAGAGACTGAGGGTTGATGGGGGGTGGGAGGGAGGGGAGGGTGGGTGATGGGTATTGAGGATGGCACCTTTTGGAATGAGCCCTGGGTGTTGTATGGAAACCAATTTGACAATAAACTTCATATATTGAAAAAAAAAGATAATCATTGGAAAAAAATGTAAAAGGAAAACTCATGTATGCTGCATTATACAAAAATAAATATCCAAAGGAAAAGTCAGAATCTGACCATTAAATATAATTCTAAATATCCAAATGTGTTTACTAAAGCAAAACTGGAATGACAATCAGAGATAAAGATTTATCTAATTACCCTATCTTAGAGTATTTTTATGTTGTTATGTGTGATGGGTCTCCCATATTAATAAGAACTCAAAGTAGAATTCAACAATTACAACAGGGTCTGGTCATTGGTCGCTGATCAAGGACATCTTCATGTCGGGGAATGCATGGATAAGCTCCATTTTGCTCACGTCCTGGCATAGATTTTATTTGGGGATCGGTAAACTATATTTATGCAGTTCTATTCTCAGATTTCCACCTGCCTAGCTAGCTAACCTTGATTTGTGGAATCAAGAGAGAAGAGTGTATCTGTGGGAATAAACTTGCCTTACTGGATTCCAAGAGCATGACATATGTTGGCGATTTAGTTAGGTCTTTGAAAATTACACATAACTTCAACATTCTACCTCATAGTTAATGTAGACTTAGAACCTCTCCATGGGGTGTTACTCAGCTTTTTCATTTCCTTAATTTACTGAGCATCTATAACATGTCAGGCATCATACTGGGTACACACTGATGCATAAGACACAGTTTCTACTTTTAAGTGAGACCCTTAGCACTCCCTAGGAGAACAGTGGTTCTGCCCATTAGGTTTATAATGTTGCTGTGCACAGCAAGAAGCGAGGGATAAATGATCCCTTACTATACCATTAGTTGTGACAATCTGAACTGTGACATAAGGTAGTCCTATTTCCATGGTCTAACTGGTCAAAGAAGAAATTTAGTTTAATGGAAATGTTTTATGAAATCTTACACTCTGCTTGGTAAAAAAAGCTTTAGATGAGACTAAAATAGAACTAAAAAGGAGCTCATGAAAAAATAAAATGAAGGATACAGCTCCATTAATGTTTATTTGTGTGTGTATGTATATATGTATATATAATACATACATATAGACATGTATACATATATATGGAGAGATTCATGCTTTATATATAACAGAAAAGACATTTATGTATACATAAATATAAATGTATATACTTTTGTACAGAGAGAGGGTGATTAATGAAATAATGAAAATATTGATGATTATTTCAAGATTGTAGAACTTCAGGTGACATTTTCTCTCCTGTAGTTTTCCTGTATTTAGGATATATTACAATAAGCATGTGCTTTTACATAATCATATAAAAGCAAAGCTGTTTTCATTGTGGTGTAGGGCAGAAGATCTGTGCAACACCAAATACCTGCATTCCCGATTCTCACTGAAGAATATAAACTTAAATTAACTGCTAGTAGACTTTTTCAAGCACTCAGTCAAGAGAAACAGTGCTTAGGCATAATCATTGGAAAAACACATGCAGTGCATTCACTTCTGAGGTCTTGTTTGTAGCCCTGGATTTGGCCAGACCATCCCGGAGCTGTGTATTTGGATTATCTTGCCTTGTTTTCATCTCCCTCAGCCATACACTTCCACCATTGTCATTTTGACATTGTATTCAATGAAGCAAACAAAGTATCCTGAAAAACTCACTCACTGAAAGTCTACTATATAAAGGCATATAAAAGAACCTTCTGTTACACAAAATTAGAAGGAAAAAAAAAAACTTTCTTCTTATAGAATTTGGTATGTTTCATCAGCTACGGGAATTTTGACATTTATGACATTTCCTATGTTGTTTTGTCTAACAAGAATCTTTTAGTATTGGATTCGTATTAGTATTAGTGTTTAGTATTGGATTTTGTAACCCAAATTTAATCATTGCTCATTAATGTTTTCCAAAGAAAATTCATAATTGCTTCTCTAAAGGGCCTTTGAATTTTTTTAATGTTTATTTTTGTGTGTGTGTGTGTGTGTGAGAGAGAGAGAGAGACAGAGAAGCAAGCACGAGTGAGGGAGGGCAGAGAGAGATGGAGACACAATCCGAAGTAGGCTACAGGGTCTGAGCTGTCAGCACAAAGCCTGACTTGGGGCTTGAACCACAAGATCATGACCTGAGCCAAAGTCGGATGCTTAACCAACTGAGCCACCCAGGCACCCCTCTAAGGAGTCTTTTAAAGTATACTTTTTCTAGTCACCCAATTGTGCCCCCTCCCATGAAACTTTAGTACCACATATATACTGTGTATATGTTTATTTGCCATATATATATATATATACACACATCTGTAATTTATACAGAAAAATAGTAAACTTTTTTTAAACCTGTCCCAGGAATTTATAAATGCCCTATTAAGAATGCATGCTATAAAGTAACCAATGGCCTATTATGTAAACATTCCTCTTTCTTAACTCGCCATTATATTTAATTTTCCCTGGCTCTCTCTGTGTGTCTATGAGCAGAAACACACATATAGATCCATAACCAAATGTATTTTTGAATGCATTTTCATAACCCCAATTCCAGTTAATTTAATATATCATTACATGTAAAATGAAAGACTGTAATCAGTGCTAAGGCAAACTTTGCAATGGAAATAAAGTTGTTCTTTAGGGACTAAGCTTTGGCTATGCTTATCAAGGTAAAACTCTGGTGGAATGTGTTGATGTGACCTAGGGAAAGAAAACTTAAAGGGTCCATCTTGAGTATGCTTTTGCATTGGGAAAAAAATCTATCAGTGATAAGTGCAGGAGGGAAGAAAACCATATAAACTAGAATATTGTAAGCAGATTTTTTTAGTCACAGGAATTCTTTTTAAAAATATATTGATTTTCTCTGTATATGTTCCTGTTTTACCAAAGTCCTCAGATCTTTTTTGAGGTCCCGCCTATTGCTTATTTCTAACCATTTTCATTATTTTTTTTTCTGGACCCTTTGATCTCATCTATCCTGAAAGGACATGGCCTAAACTAAAAAGTCTTTCACAAATAAAAAGGAATGCCATGTTATAAAACATATTTTCTATTTTGATGGACCTGGACATATATAGTATTAAGTAGTCTTCAGGATTGATGTGCACATTCATTTCAAGGCATAAGTGAACACTGTAAACCTTAATGAAATTACTTAAAACCTAAGTTTTGATGTGGATTGCCATTGGAGCTACATCTCCAAAGTACATAATAAATGGGTTCAAGGTACATGGGCACTTCCAGATGGCTTTCCAAAGCAGGACAATATCTCTTATTCTAGGAAATGAGCCCACAGAAATAAAACAATTGGGCAGTAGTAACTGGTTTACTATCTTCAAATGTTTGAGATAAAAAGGAAAGAAAAATTTGTCAAGATAGACCTAATCAATTTCAAATTTCAAGAAAGATATGTGTACTTTTAGAGACCAATGCAACATCATGAGGATAGGGATGCTTAAGAAAAGTCGTGTATGTCAAATAGAAAGAAAACTAAAAAAGCAAGTTGCAGTGAAATTTGTGTGATAGTGTCTTTCTTTCCTAACTGACTATGAAAGAAAAAGAATTGAACTGTTTTAATTTATTATCCGGCCACGTCACTTCATGCAGGCATGTAAAATGCTCCTGAAAATAAATGAGGGAAAATTGGAGGACAAAATTTTATGAGACAGGAGCTCTCATCTGTATTAACTAAGATTATAATGCTGTTGCATCCTCAGTTACAATTATTTAGACGATGAGTTAGGCTTAAAAGTTAAAAAAAAGAAAGAAAGAAAGAAGAAAAAAAAACCTTTTAATTCAACAGTTACTTACTGAGCCTCTTGGCACCAAGCACTTGTCTAGGTGTCTGGGTAATTGGGAGGCGTCAGTTTTCCATTCAAAGATTCCTGCTGTCACAGAGTTTATTATATTCTGGTAGTGGAAGAGGTAGACAATAAATAATACACACAGTAAATTATACAGTATTTTAGAAGGCTGTGAGTTCAGTGGACAAAAAGGAACTGTAGGACGGGGTGAGGAGCATCTTTAGCTCTGGCACAGTGGTGTGAACATGGTTTGCTGTTTTCAATAAGGTGTAGTCAGGAGTAGTTAGTAGTAGTGGTGATAGTGATCAAGTAAAGGTCACTGACTGCGGGAAATGTGAGCAAAGACTTTAAAGGAGATAAGTAACAGAAACTGTGAAGGTATGTAGGAAAGCTAGAGTTTTAGGTCAGAGGAAATCCAATGAGAAAACTCCCAAGGTGCAGACACTGATGAGGGATTTGAAGAACAGCCAGGGGGCCTGTCTGGCAGATGTGGAGATGTTACCTGGGACCACAACGGGACAGATCCTGTAAGCTATGAAAGGATCTTGGGCTTTTCATATGACTGAGAGGAAAGATGGGGGTGGGGGAGGGGTGGCTTTACGTAAGGAGTACTACCTTTGATCTGGCTTCCATGTGTTAAAAAGAAATCATGAGGAGACAAAGTGGCTTAAAGGTTAAAGAAATGTAATTTATTTTACCGTATTTCCTGGGGCTGCCATTACAAATTACCACCCACGAGGTGGCTTAAAACAATAGAAATTTGTTCTCACCAGTTCAGGAGGTCAGAGGCCTGAAATCAAAGTATCACAGGGTAAGTTCCTGCTGGAGGCTCTAAGGGAAAATTAGTTCTGTGCCTCTCCTAGATTCTTGTGGCTGCAGGCAATCCTTGGCATTTCTTGACTTGTAGGTGCATCACTCCAATCTCTGCCATCATTTTCATACCACCTTTTTCTCTGGCTCTTCTCATGGCCTCCTCAGTATATTTCAAATCTCCCTCTCCTTTTTTCTTTTAAGGACACCAGTAATTGGGTTGAAGACCCACTTTAATTCCAAGCTCACCTCATCTCCAGACCCTTGACTTAGTTACATCTTCAGAGAACCTGTTTCCAAATAAGGTCACATTCAGAAACACCAGAAGTTAAGATTCAGACAACCCTTTTTAGGGGGTACCACTTAACCCATTGCATCAATATTTTGTCTAGAAGAAGGATGACTCCAGGGTTGGTTACTTTGAATGCTAATCATGTCACCTAGAACTCAGATTCTTCCCATTTTTCCTTCTCATTGCCTCCCTTGGTATGCTAGGTTTGTCTTCATTCTATCTCCATGGCTTCAAGATAGCTACAGCTATTATGGGTGTCAGACCCAGCTACATCAATATCTATAAGGAAGGAAGACAGCCACTCCTCTGTGCCCCTCTTAGCTCCATGGGGGCAGGGATTTGTCTCTTTTATTCACTGCAGTCCCCCAGCACCTAGAGGAGTGGATAGAACATTACAGTGTCAGCAAACATTGGTTAAATTAATTAGTTGACAAGGATTCCATCACATGTTCATGCTTGTACTGAATGATTATTTATGGGAACAGGTGTGGAGGCTTTGGGCAATCACATCCCTAAGGCTGAAGGTGGCTTAGCACCAGAGGGACTGAAACGCTGCTATTGGACCCCAAAATTATTCCAATTAGAAAGGAGAAAAGGACAGTGGAAATGGTTATTGGATAAGCTATTTTAATGCTTTATGAAAGGATGTGTCGAGTAAGTTTGGGTATATGCTGGATTGAATCTTTTCAGGTCTCTGACATATGAGTCAATGACACTAAAAAAGAAGGTTAGGTCTTATACACATGGCATTTGTTACGGACTTTCTTCAGTGGCTCACTATTGTCTACATTTCAGTCTGAACACCGTATATAGTCTTGCTTCTCGTGACATTCTTGCATAAACTCTCTTGTCATGCCATTAGCTTATACCATACCTTTATATACAAACTATTTTCATAAATGGATAATGTCTTTAATAAACTAGTAATAAATTGTTAAATGACTTGAAATAGGCTGATGCTATTAAAACAATGGGATCGGCTCTCCTGAGCAGACAAAAACAGAGACCATAGTGATCTTTTTTCCTGAAATATTTTAGGAGAAAATAAATGATAAAAAATAAAGTTTTTCTAGGTTTTTTTCTTATCAGAGATTACACAATATATTAATGTCATGAAATGAGAGCACCTATTTTCTAAATTAGTATCTACAGAGTCCATCTTGGTTGTTTTCAATATTCATGTTGAGATAAATTAACTACAAAATAACGGCTATAAAAAAGCTCTCAATGTGTGCATGCATGCCCCTATATCAGTGTAATTACATTTATTTTATATTATGTTTTATGTGCCTAAATAGATTTATTCAGGCACTTGAAGGCTTGTAACAACAATAGCAAAAAAACAAAAACTAACAATGGTCTTCATTGGAACCAAAGACTGCAGAGGGAAATGAGGTGTAAAATAATGCCTCTGTGTGGTTAGCAGGTCACCCTTTTGGGATTATTGATTGTTGCACTAAGTTGGCAATTAAACATGAAAACAAAAGAGCTAAATATCCAGATACACACTGGTGCTTGTTTGAAACAAACAAAGACATTAAAACACTTATTCTTCAGCATCTCCTTAAACGTAAAGTAGGATTCTGAAACCTGCTACATTCATCTCATCAGAATTTATGGACAAGTACTCACTGCCCCTAGAGAGGGAAATAACAGGGGCAGGAGGACATAAGACAAATATGTTCACATCTAAATCATGGGATCTCATGGCTTGCATCCCAGATTTTTTTAGGGACTGGCTTGTTATTTTGGCTGTAACTATCACATTTAAAGAATTGATGTTGAAATTGGGCATCTCATAAAAGATGAACAAATTAAGAGTTTCTTAATTAAAGAATGGGGGTGGAGGTGGGGACTAATAAATTTAGAACAGGAAATGGTAGTCATTTGAGAGAGATACTGAAAAAACCTGGGGAAGCAGTTGTGAGGGCCAAACAACATCCTCTAAATTTCTACAACGATTGTATGTACCTGGAATTAACCCACACTGTTTTGTGAGGAACAGATGCTTCAAAAGAATCTGTGACAAGCTGGGGAAAAACAGCAGATTTAAAAGACTTTTCATCTTTTTCTGTATGACAGACCATTAGAACCAGCCCTTTGTGGAATGGATGATGCCACTGTTGGGTGGATGTAAAGCTCAGGGTCAGGACATATCCAGGGACCAATTCTTCCTGACAGTGACGCCTGTGGAAGGGTCTGGCTGAAAAATGCCATTAGTTGTATTGCTTCTGTCCCACCTGAATGACCAAGTATTTTAGTTTTTGTTGTTGTTGTTGTTGTTGTTGTTTTTTGTTTGTTTGGCTGGCTTTTTTGGAAGCACTGGCTAAGTTCGGATGACAACGAATCACCTGTTTGGAGCAAGTGTTTACTGAACACCTGCCATATGGAAGGCTCTGTGATAAATGGTAGAGGAGAAATGAAGAAATTGACCAATATTTCTCAAACATGTACTGAGTTTTTCCTGTGGGCATGGTTCTATGGTAGATGCTGGGAGGAAGGGTGGGTTGGGATTGTCTAAAAGATGTGTTACAGTTTAAGAACATATAGTTTTGGAGCTAAGATAGCTAGCAAATTTCTTGTCTTTAGTAAATGTTTTTGGGCATCTTCCATGTGTCTGAGGCATTCAGGATGTGGCAGTATGGTTATAATTGTAGGACAAAGAGATGATTAGAAGACATCAAGGAAAATCTTAAAAGGTAAGGTAGCAATTCATTGAGTCATAAAAGAAGTGTAAGAGTTTAACAGATGGGGGATGACTACCAAGAGTATTCCAGGCAGCAGGAGGAAAGAACAGTGACATGGAAAGGCTAATGCATGGGTTAAGTTCAGACAACGAAGCAATGGCTTTTGGCCAAAGATTAAGGAATGTGAAGGAAAATAAAAAATTGAGATCAGATCCTAAATAGTTTGATGTTAATTTTGGTGACCATAAAATACTAAGATTTGGTGTGTGGGGGGACAATGAACTTAAGCAGACATTTGAAACACTAATTTGATTGCTAAGTTTCAAGTCCATTAAAAGGGAGTACATTTTAGAAGCAAGGAGATGAGTTTTAGTAAGTCATTGGTTCCTGTTGGAGCTAAGGAAAGGCCTTTGGTGGTATCTGTGGAAACTAAAACAAAAAGATGGATTGGCAGAGATTTGTGCACATATTAATCCACAAAGAAGGACTGAGTGCTAAATTGATATTCACTTTAAGTGCAATTAAGATTTTAGAAAATGAAGAAATCAGTAAGACTGCTACTATATTGTTTAGCCTATTGACCTACAGTTATGTATCTTAAATTTTGAGTTTGGCAGTGTAGCAAGGTAACAATAGTATTAATTCTCCATTGATGCAGCCCTGATCCACTTAGTTCAGTTCCTTATATTCAGAATTTGTTTCTTCTCTATATCAATTTTCTAGATAGGCAGGTTTCCCTTGGGTCCTACCAGTGTGTCATGGGGCACATAAGCCAGTTTCCTCAGTGCTGCTAGACAAGAAAAGAGTGTAGACCTGTCAGGTTTTGGGCATTTCTCCTACTGGACAGCAGCTAATGAGGGCACTAGGCTCTATCAGTGCAAAGATCCTTTCATGTAAAGAGCAGTTGGTTGGCACAGATCTTGGTTCCAGTCCATAAGCCATTTCCAGTCACTCAAAGTCAGCTGATGAGATCTGTAATCCACCATGTCTCCAGGTTCTGAACCACTCCCACACCACCTTCTTGACTTGGGCCTTTGGAATTCATAGTTTCCTACATCTTTTTTCCCTTGTTCCTAACCTAACCACTATTCTTGTTTCCACACCCTATGTTGCTGGTATCTAAAGCCCAGTTCTCTCTTAGAGTTGCTACGCTGAGCACAAGGGAAGGCATCTAAGCTGTCATCCGAGGCCAAATGGTTCCCCCCCAAGGAGGGAGAAGACACAGTTTTGAAATCCTAGTAACTTTTATTCTGGCTAGTTGTGGACATGGTTTACCCTCTGCACCTGAATTCATTGAATGGCTCTAAAGCAACAAATAAAAAGTGAAACAATTTGGGTTTCATTTTAAAATAGATTTGACTCCCGGGCCACCTGGGTGGCTCAGTAAGTTAAGCAACCTGACTTCGGCTCAGGTCATGATCTCATGGTTCGTGGGTTTGAGCCCCGCATTGGGCTCTGTGCTGACAGCTCAGAGCCTGGAGCCTGCTTGGGATTCTGTGTCTCCCTCTCTGTCTCTACCCCTCCCCTACTCACACTCTGTCTCATTCTCTCTCTCTCTTTCTCTAAATAAATAAACATTAAAAATATATTAAAAAACAAATTTAACTCCCTCCTTCAGCTATATTAGAGAGGCTGTTTTCATTTAGGCTTACACATTACAGTGTTTTCATACATGCTATCACATTTGATACTTGTCACAATCCTGAAGATCATTATTCCTTTTGCCATTTGAGAATCTGAGGCAGGGGGACAACCTAGTGGAGGTCATATGACTGAAAGTGACAAAGTTGTCATGAGAATTTAAGGCTCTATCTGTTGAATATGTGGTTATTGACCAAAGCACTGAAAAAAAATTGTATATTCTATATACCGTACCTTACACTTTTGATTTTATTATTAGAATAGCATTTTAATATTCTGTTTTCTTTGTTGACAAATAAGAGGGACTAATAAAATTCCAGGGGGGAATTTTTATGGTAATTGGCTCAGTGTATGATTTTCCTCTGTCTTGATTCAACATTCACTTAACCATTTATTATGTATTTATGGAGTTGCAGATACTATTCTTGATTTCAGGGATACAACATTGAAAATTCCATGATTCTTCCCCTCTTGGCATTCAATATCCAGAGAGGGCAACATCAATAACAAACAGCACCATAAGTATTTAATATCAGCTCTTTAAGATAAAGTTAGGAATTAACCCCTCTTTTATACTCTTTTTACACCTTTTACCAAATTTGGTCCACTTGGGTATTTACTGTCTCTACAGGCTACCTCCCTCAAAATAGTGGTTTTCATTATTTGACTCATCCCACCAATTTGTAAGGTGGTATTTGCCCCAGTCTCTACACTTTTGCATACTATGTACAAAGGAAATTGGGGATCGTTTATTTCCCAAACCTCTTGAAGACTTCTCTTGGTGCATTAGGTGTTTTGCCTGTGCTCTGGCTGCAAGAGAATTTGGGGAGGCAAATAACTTGCTTTATTAGCCCTTGTGGAGGAAGAAGTCACTAAGGGGGTGTGATGAGGAAGAAAGGCTATTGAGTAAATAACCACATAGTCTGCCACAGTAAATCATGATAAAATTATGATACTTAATTTTTGAATGCATTAGTATGATCATTTCTCATTGATGGTGAGGTCTTGATATTATGTGATTGAAATTGGAAAGGGTTATATGATTTATAATACTCAGTTACCATTATAGTAGCAGAGTATAATAAGATCTCTATTCTCTAAATAAAAAGTTATTGCCTCTAATTCTCAGACCTTGGACACTTCATGTTTACCATTGTCATTGCTGTAATCCTCATCATTACTGTGAGCCATTCTCATCAAATAGCTATCATTTAGTTCTCTGCTTATACTACATACCATGTTATCTTTCTGTTTTTCTCAAAAAATGTGGCAAATAACGCTTTTGGATAAATTAGAGTATGAGGAGGATATAAATAAGTTCTTGCACATATATTCTGTTGTGTTCAGTAGGTGAGCTCCTAAAACTCGAGTATTGTAAATTGAGTCACATTTATTAATAAAAATTTTTTAATGTTTATTTATTTTTGAGAGAGAGAGAGAGAGAGAGAGAGAGAGAGAGAGAGAGAGAGAGAGAGAGAACATGAGCAGGGGAGTGGCAGAGAGAGACGGAGACAGAGAATCCAAAGCAGGCTTCATGCTCTGAGCTGTCAGCACAGAGCCTGACATAGGGCTTGAACTCACAAGCAGTGAGATCATAACCTGAGTTGAAGTCTGACGTTTAACTGACTGAGCCACCCAGGTGCCCCGAGTCACTTTTAAATGTACTAAGGGATTTTGGTATTTAAAGGAGTATCATAATGCATCTGTTTTTCCAGGACTCCATTTGAAACACACTCAGTCCCAAGTTCAATAGCTTTGTAAACTTGTGTCTTCTTTCTTCAATTTGCTTTAAATTTTTCCAGGGAAAAGTCATTATGAATCCAAGATTGTCTTTATTACTTTGGAATAATTATGTCTAGTTAGTTTTCATTGCTATCTTAGAATTATCATTTTCATTATTATGCTTTTGGATAAGTTTTATTTTGAATAACCATTTCGGAAGATTCAAATAATAAAATCTCAGAAGTGGGGAAAAGCCTCAGGAATCACATATTAAGTGGTTTTGAAAAGATATAGTTCAGCAAATGATTCACAGTAAATGCACACTTATACATACAACCTCAGGAGCAGGTGCTTCTGTGGATGAAGCAAAGGGGAGGGGCAGTGGTTCTTCCAGCTGATGGAGAACCTGGGTTCTCCCTCTCATGGGGGGGGGGGCACGCTATGTCAGTTCCCTGTGCAGGCTCTGGAATCAGATTGCCAGGTTCAAATCCTACCTCTGCCTGAGGTAAGCACATTTGGGTAACTGTTCTCTCCATGTCTCAGTCTTCTTATCAGATTGTAAATGGTGGGTAATAATAGTCTGTGTCATGGTATCATCTGGATGGGATGAGTTATTACCAGTAAAGAACTTGGAGGAGTACTTGACCTGTAGCAGGCACTCAGGAAATTTGGCTTTTAAGATTTTCCTCTATAGAGATACCTTCATGAAATACCATGGCACAGAAGAGCATCTTTTAAAATTTACCCATGTAACCCTAAGCCCTCATTTTACCACTAAGTAAGCTGAAGCCCTGAGGAATGAGCTGATTTTCCTAATGTCAGGCAGGGAGTTGGTGGCAGGAAGGATGCTTAGTTTTGAGCTCTGGAGGCCCACTCAAGAGGTTTCCACAAAGCTTGACTTAACTCTGGTGGTTTTCAGCACTTTATTCTAGGGACACAAGGCAAGACATGTCAAAGCTCCATTGAGAGCAGTTTCTTTTCTTTTTTTCTTTTTATTTATTTTAAATATAATTTATTGTCAAATTGGCTAGCCTCCAGTGTGTAAAGTGTGCTCCTGATTTTTGGAAGAGCAGAGTTTCTTAAAGTAGACACTACTGACATTTTGAGCCAGATAGTTCTTTATTGTGGGGAGCTGTCCTGGGCTGTATGTTTTTAGCAGCATCCCTGGCCTCTCCCCACTATATACCAGTAACACCAAAATGTCTCTGGACATTGCAGAATGTCCTCTGGGGACACAATTGTGTGTATTTGGAAACCATTGTATTAGCTACAAAAGATGCTCCCAGGAGCACTCCTGGGGAGCAATATAGCCCCACAAGAGGCTGACACCCCATATAGTGACTCAAAGGAAACTTACCAAGGCACATACCTCACTGCAAAGTCTCTGATATAGACTGTGAAGTCGCTGTTATAGAAGGGCAATGCCACGTGTGGTGTGTGAGCAGTGTGTTTGTGAAATAGCTACTCAGAATAACGCAGAGCTTCCCAAAATGGGTTTGAATTTCAGGCTCTGAATATACACTGACACAAGATTACTTGCCCAAATCCTGATGTTAGTATAGGCCATTCACGTGAAAACCTCTGGACCTTCAGAATTAAGCAGAGTGGAGGTTTTCTTCAAACCTGTGTGCAGAGATTTTGCTAAACCCAGCCCTGGGAGTTCTCAAGGTTCAGTTCCTTCCTTAATCTGAGTTTCCCTCTCCCCTTTGATCCTCTTCCTGCTCCCATCATATGCAGGAGCCTCTTGGTTAAAATCCATTCTGTATCCTTAACAGGAACATCTCGTGGAGAACAGAAACTCAGTTGATAGAATATAATGATCAAAAAAGTGTTAATTTATTTTCCATCAAATATTCTGTTGCTTTATACACTTCCCATGTATACTACAAACCTAAAATTTTTTGTTAACACCATCATTTGTGTTTCACATTTTAACTTATAAAGCCTCCTCACGTATGTTACTGTATTTAACCCTTATAACGATATTTAAAAGAAAATCAGTACAAAGAGGTTAATTATTTGAGACAACCCCATCAGTAACAAACCATTACTCCTAGTAACTCCTCTGGAGCAAAATTCATGTAGTTCCACATTACATTTTCTTTGAAAATAATAATGGGTTTTATTTCAGCTATATTGCCACTGTTCTGAACTATTTTGGTAGGAATTATCTTCGGAGACTCTCCATTTAGAGCCTGTGGCTACCTAGGGGCTACATCAAGGGGACAGGAACCGTGCCTGTCTCCCTAGGCAGTCATTCAGCTGGTTGGGAGAGTCAAGGTCAATTTTAGGTGTAGTGTGGCTTCACTGTCTCAGAAATTATTTTAGGATAGATCTAACTTAGGTGGTTTTTTGTTTGTTTTGAGAGGGTGAGAGACAGAGCACACACATGCTTGCATAAACTTTCTTAGGAAGCTTCTTAGGAAGTTTGATAGATATCACCCATGGATATATTGATTCAGTAAATATGGGACAGAGCCCATGCATCTGTGTTTTTAACAACCATGCAGTATGATTCTGAAACCACTATTGTGATCAGTGCCCTCATTTTATAAATGACCTTACTTAGGTCCAGGCTAAATCCCAGATCTCTAAACTCCTAGTTCAAATTCCCGTCTTCTACCTTAGATTACATTTTATTCAAGGAAATCATTCACCCAGCAGTGTGGCTTTGTGTTATCTGGTTGGCTTACTGCATCTGCAACTCTACATCCTTAAGAGTCGAAATTAATTAACAAAAACTTGAAGGTCAAGTTTGCACCAGATTCTGAGATCAGTTCTTTCCGAAGGCAGGGAAAATACGAAGAGCTGCAAACCAGAGGCTGTGCGCCGACTTAGTTCAACTGCTAACCCATTCTATATTTTACATTTTCGAACCAATCTGACCTCTGAAACTCTAAAAACAATTTAATGGTTATCATACTATAACTGCGGATTTGTCTCTGGTTCTTATATTTCTAAAGTTTCAATTTTACATATCTTGATAAATTGTGAAAGTCTCATGGGTATAAGAAACAATTAGGAAATTACCCAAGGGAGCACATAATGATATACAACATGGGTGTGTCTGATAATGAACGTATTGATGATGTAGTAGTGTCTTTCCCTTCCTACACTGTAAACTCCTAGGTGCCTAGAAGGAACTCGATAATGCATTCAGTCTTGTGTCCTGCATACCATTTTACACCACTCTTTATACACAATGAAAGTTCATAATAAATTTTTGAATGAGGGTGGCGATTTAGGAAGCATATTGCAGTTCTCATCAAACACATGTGTCCTGAGCTATTAGCAGTGCAGGCCTGCTGGCAGAGCCAGGGGTGGGGGGCATCTCTGGGTCAAGCGGCTTTCCCCACAGGGGAGCTGGAAAGTTTTGGCTCGCATAGCTCTTTGAAATGAATTTTACAGCTTGGAACTTTATACACTTTTAAGATGATCACGAATGTGGCCTTTAATATTAATGCTGCTTATTTCTAACATTTCCCCATCTGGTGGGGAAATGCCATATTGTCCTGGAAAACCCCAGAGCCTTGAAGATTTGGGGCTCTATTGTTTCCAACAGTGTCCTCACTAGCTATCAACACAGTGAAATATTTACACAATAACAACAACAAACAAACAAACCAGCCAAACACCAGCTGACCTTTTAGGAGAAGGATAGAGCTTTTATCATAAAATATAAAGTGTTTCTTTCACCTGTGCCTTTGCAGACGCAAGTCCCTCTGCCTGGAACATTGTGTCCTTCCGCCATCTGTAATCCACCTTTCACTCTCCTACACACACACACACACACACACACACTATTTGCTCATTTTTATGCATTATTTAGAGGCTGCCTAGTTGTTCCTTTCTTAGGTCAGTCTTCTCTGACCCGTATGTAGTCCACAAAGAATGTCCCTCTTTTATATCTCCTCAGCACATGATACTTCCCATCTGATGGTGCTTATCATGCTGAAGTGCACGTGTCTATTTGTATATTAGCTTCATCATCTAAACTCTAAGCTACGTAAGGACCCAGTTCATGTGTAAGCATAATCATAACTATAGTCATAAGACCATCATAATCATACCCCAAAATATCACAGGCATCCTAAGCTGATATTTTTTCCTAAGAAAGGTATCTGTTACTCTGCATTTGAAGATACTAAGAGGCACTTCCTCTATTACTTCATTACGAATAATGAAGCTCCTTTCAGAAAAACATGAGGTCTCAGCTGATCTCAACCGATGGCAGTTTTGTATGTTTAAACAGGTTATTAACATAGTTTTTTGTAACATTAAAAAAAAGTAACACCAGAGTTAGTAATTAGTCTTGAGGATATGACTCAAGACTGTAAGTGAGGAAATTATAAACAACCTTTTTAACAGTCAGTTTATGAAAGCAATAGTGAAGGTGGTTATGTTTTGAAGACATCGTTTCTACAGCTATGGAGTGAATGGACAAATAAAATTGCTCCAGTGCCATGGAAATGGCCACTTGTGGTTTGTGATACCCATGTATAGATTTATAATGGCTGCACCTCAACAGGATGAGAACATGATGTGCTCTGAAAAATGGTGGTGACTGTGAATGAGGAAAACAGAGATTCTGATGAGAATACCTAGGGAGGAGTACAAGTGCAGTTGCCATAGTGTGAGAATGGAACTGAGTTATTTCTAAATGAATATATAATTTATCCTTTGTCATTTAAAATATGCAAGTGAGTACAAAATCACAGATCACATAAGTCGAATATAACTATTTTATCAACATCTATAAAAGTTACTTTTACATTCGTATCAGCCAGAAAAAAAAATGTCAAGGGTATTGTTGTATTCTAAACTCGGAGGAGGGTGTTATTTATGGAAATATGGTTTGCTCTTTGCTGATTCAAGGAGACCACAGTGACTGATAACTGGGTATGGGACTGCAACATTTGCCCTTAGGATGTGGTGTTCATTTAGACCAACTCACAGTTGATCAGACTCCTCAGAAGACCCAAAATGGGCAGAGCCATAGCAGTTGCAAAGGCTTAACCTCATCCTGTGCCTGTCCTGGCCTGCCCCCATCACCCAGGCACATGGGAAAAGGGGACATTTTCCAATGTCACTCGTGATTTCATTGGTTGCAAGAAGACCCAAACCAAAATGAATAAACAAAAAGAACATGATAGCTCAAGTAACTGAGAAGTCTGGGGATGTGGCCATTTCTGCCTCAATTTTGTAAAGCTCTGAAGATATTACCAGGACTGTGTTTCCCTCTGTCTCTCTCTCAGCTCCATGTGTGGCCCATCTGCCACCGACTCTTCCTTGCAAAAGGGCAGCAGCTCCAGGCCTGATGTCCGCTTAGCTCAAGTTCAACGGAAACACACAATTGCCCTGTTCAGCACAGTGTCTATGCATCTCCTCTGTTCTAGTTGTATCAAGTCACATTGCTAACACATCACCGTAGCTGGGAACACACCAAAGAACATGCTGACATGAGGATAAGGAAGGTCTGATTCCTCAGAGGTAGAGAAAGTTTCTGCAGTCTGAAAGATAAATAGATGTCTGCAGCAAAACAACAGATGCCCACTCCATTTTTATGCATTCCCAACTTTAACAGTATCCAATGTTAATTGTATATCATTCTGAAGAATGGAAAGAAGGAAAACCACTCATAGCCTCATTGCTCAGGAAGATCTTTGGATAAGGCTTTGTTATGTTTCACCCTAGTTTTTTTATTTGCATAATTTTTAAACAACAGCAATCATAGTGTATATGTATAGAGATCTGTGTTTTTACTTAAGTAATAAGAATTTTACTATAGTGTGAATAAAGTTTCATAAACACCTTTGATGGCCGCTTCAAAGCATTGCATTTTATGTAGCAATTTTCATTTCTCTCATGTGGATCCTCCAACCTGTACTGGATTTCAGGCGTTAATCTCTGTCACCATCCCTTGTCCGGTCTGGTGATGACGATGACCTCCTTGTATTTACTGGGGCTGCACTGTGGCCTAGTCCAGCTGCTCAGTCTTGATTCCAGAACACAGCTTCCACACAGAATGCTGTGTCGGGACTGTTGTTTCTGACTTGGCTATACCTGGTACATCAGCTGTCTGCTGTAAGATTCAGTGGTGGCTGAGCCCCTGGATGCCAGATCATCAGATCATTTCCTTTCACTGCCATTGTGTACAATAGTAATGTGCTCATTCTTTCAAAGAGTACATATTGAGCACCTCTTATGTGCCAGTCATGACACCACTGCTGGGAATATAATAGCAAAAATCTATCTTTATTTTGCTCACACTCTAGTGAGAAAGACAAGCATTAATCAACATTAAATATAACATGACCACCTGATAAGTACAATGAAAGATAGGAATGGGATATGAGTGGGTGTAATAGGGGAATTTGATCTACTCAATGATAGTTTTTCTGAGGAGATAATGATTGAATTGAGACCTGAGGGATGAGTGAACAGTAACCAGCAGAAGTGGTGGGGTGGAGAAAAAAATCAAGAACACAAAAGAATCTCCTGGTTTAAAATTGTACTTTCTCCAGCAACTTCTATAAGAAAGTAGGCCAGGGAAGGTTTTTCTGAGAAAAGTGATGTTTGAGCAAAGAGCTCAAGAGGTAAAAGAGAAAGCTATTCAGGTATCTATCAAGGATCGTCCCAGGCAAAGGAAATGTGTGTCAAGCCTCTGAGGTGGGAGGGTGTCCTGTATGTTCCAGAATGTGTAGGAGGCTGGAGGCCGAAGCAGTGCATGGGGTGAGGGGACATTTACCAAACAGGGTCAGACAATGAAGAAGGGAAGTACAGGTCTTTGAGGTGTTTATAGTCATTATAGTCATATGAGTTTTTGCATTTTTTAACTTTTTAAAATCTGAGTTATAGTTGACATGCAGTGTTACGTTAATTTCAAGTGTGACAGCATAGTGGTTCAACATTGCTATGCATTATGTTGTGCTTACCATAAGTGTAGCTAGCATCTGTTAGCCATGCAGTGCTATTACAGCATCATTGCCTATGTACCCTATGTTGTGCCTTTTATTCCAGTGACTTATTCATTCCGTAACTGGGAGCATACATCTCCCTCTGCCCTTCACCCGTTTTGTTCATCCCCTCATCTCCCTCCCCTCTAGCAACCATCAGTTTGTCCTCTGTATTTATAGGTATGATTCTGCTTTCGGTTTGTTTATCCATTTGTTTTCTTTTTTAGATTCCACATATGAGTGAAATCATATGGTATTTGTCTTTTAAATTTTGACTTATTTCCCTTTACATAATATCCTCTAGATCCATCCATGTTGTCACAGATGGCAAGATCTCATCCTTTTTTATGGTTGCATAATATTCCATTGTATATATCTATAGCTCTTCTTTAACCAGTTCTCTATCTCTGGACACTTAGGTTGCTTCCATATCTTGGCCATTTCAAATAATGCTGCTTTAAACAAAGAGGTGCATATATCTTTTTGAATTTGTATTTTTGTTTCCTTTGGGTAAATACCTGGTAGTGAAAATATTACATCATATGGTATTTCTAGGTTTAATTTTTTGAAGAACCTCCGTACTGTTTTCCACTGTCTGTACCAATTTACATTCTCACCAACAGTGCATGAGGATTCCTTTTAGTCCACATCTTCACCAACACTTGTTATTTATATTTTTTCATTTTAGCCATTCTGAGAGGTATAAGGTGGTATCTCACCATAGTTTTGGTTTGCGTTTCCATGATGCTTAGTGATGTTTAGCATCTTTCCATGTATCTGTTGCCATCTCTATGTCTTTTTTGGAAAAATGTCTATTCACATTTTTTAATTGGATTGTTTTTTGGGGTTGACTTGTATGAGTTGTTTATAGTTCTTGGATATATCATTTGCAAATATCTTCTTTCATTCAGTAGATTGACTTTTTGTTTCATTGATGGTTTTATTCACTGTATAAACACTTTTTATTTTGATGTATTCCTAATAGTTTATTTTTGTTTTTGTTTCTCTTGCCTTGGGAGACATATCTAGAAAAAATGTTGGTATTACCCATAATAAAGTTACTACCAAAAAAAAAAAAAAAAGAAAAAGGAAAGAAAAACATTACTGCCTCTGTTCTCTTCTAGGATTCATATGGTTTTAGGTCCATACTTAGGTCTTTAATCTATTTTGAGTTTATTTTTGTATGTGGTCTTAGAAAGTGGTCCAGCTTCATTCTTTTGCACTTAACTGTCCAATTTTCCCAGCACCACTTATGGAAGAGACTCTCTTTTACCCTTTGTATATTCTTGCCTCAGTGTCGGAGATTAATTGACCATGTAAGTGTGGCTTTATTTCTGGGATCTCTTTTCTAGTCCATTGGTTGATGTGTCTATTTTTTGTGACAGTAACCTACTGTTTTGATTACTACACCTTTGTAATATAACTTGAAATCTGGACTTGTGATGCCTCCAGCTTTGTTATTCTTTCTCAAGATTGTTTTGGCTATTTCAGGTCACTTATGGTTCCATACAAACTTTAGGATTATTTCTTCTAGTTTTGTGGGGGAAAAAAAGTGGGTATTTTGACAGATTGCGTGGAATCCATAGATTACTTTGGGTAGTATGGACATTTTAACAGTATTGATTCTTCCAGTCCATGGACATGATATATCTCTCCCTTTGTGTTATCTTTAATTTCTTTCATTCATGTTTTATAGTTTTCAGAGTGTAGGTCTTTCACCTTTTTGGTTAAGTTTATTCCTAGGTATTTTATTCTCTTGGGAGGGGCGCCTGGGTGGCGCAGTCGGTTAAGCGTCCGACTTCAGCCAGGTCACGATCCGACTTCAGCCAGGTCACGATCTCGCGGTCCGTGAGTTCGAGCCCCGCGTCAGGCTCTGGGCTGATGGCTCAGAGCCTGGAGCCTGTTTCCAATTCTGTGTCTCCCTCTCTCTCTGCCCCTCCCCCGTTCATGCTCTGTCTCTCTCTGTCCCAAAAATAAATAAACGTTGAAAAAAAATATATACCTTTATTCTCTTGGGAGAAATTATAAATGGAATTGTTTTCTTAACTTCTCTTCCTGCTGCTTTATTATTGGTGTATAGAAATGCTACTGATTTGGAGGTATTAATTTTGTATTCTGCCACTTGACAAAATTTATTATTTCTAGTAGTTTTTTTGCTGGAGTCTTCAGAGTTTTCTATGTATAGTATTAGGTCATCTGCAAACAGTGACAGTTTAATTTGTTCCTTATCAATATGGATACCTCTTCTTTTTCTTGTCTGATTGCTGTGGCCAGGACTTCCAGAACTCTGTTGAATAAAAGTGGTGAGAGTAAACATACTGATGTTAGAAGAAAATCTCTCAGTTTCTCCCTACTGACTGTGATGTCAGCTGTGGGTTCTAATGTATGGCTTTTGTCACATTGAGGTATGTTTCCTCTAAACCCACCTTGTTGAGAAGAATTTGAGTTTTGTGTGAAATGAAATTGGATTTGAGTGAGATGAATAAGATGGAGGACGAAAGATCTATTTTGAACAGAGGGCCATGATCTGAATTATACTTTAAAAGAAACAATCTGGCTTATTGAGAAGAGATTGTATAGAGTAAATGCTGGAAGCACAGTGATGCTTGGGAATATTTATATCTCTGTTTTACAGAGGAAGAAAGGGAAGCTCAGATTTTAGCCTGATTAAAGTCATATAGTGCCTGGATTGGATTTTAACTTAAGTTTCACTAATCCTTATGTCCATGATCTTTCTACCATACAAGAATGGTGTATGTATGTGAGGGGGGCAGGGTGGCATATTAGAAAAATAGGATCATTACAATACTTTAAATTTGGATTATTTTTCACTTAAGATGTCATAAAGTCTATGACATTAATTTTCTTTTTCTGTAGCATCATTTTAAGGTCTACACTTTAGTTCATTTTATACATGTATTGTCTTCAGATAACCTGTCTTGTATTGCTAATTTTTTTAAAAAAATATTTAAGGGGCGCCTGGGTGGCGCAGTCGGTTAAGCGTCCGACTTCAGCCAGGTCACGATCTCGCGGTCCGTGAGTTCGAGCCCCGCATCAGGCTCTGGGCTGATGGATCGGAGCCTGGAGCCTGTTTCCGATTCTGTGTCTCCCTCTCTCTCTGCCCCTCCCCCGTTCATGCTCTGTCTCTCTCTGTCCCAAAAATAAATAAAAACGTTGAAAAAAAAATTAAAAAAAATATTTAAGACCTAAGAAAGTAATTGCATGAAGATTTTTTCCATCATTTTCAAGGACAAAGCCAGATATCCCAAGGAAAATATTTTATTTTTTTATTTTTTTAATGTTTGTTTATTTTGAAAGAGAGTGAGTGAGCAGGGGAGGTACAGAGAGTTGGGGAGAGAGACAATCCCAAGCAGGCTCCGTGCTGCCAGTGCAGAGCCCAACGTCAGACTCGAACTCACGAACCATGAGATCATGACCTCAAGAGTCAGACACTTAACCAACTGAGCCACCCAAGCATCCCCCACAAGTAAAATATTTTAGAACATGTTTCCTGCTGATGAGAAGGTGATCTTTCATATATGAAAAACAATTTAAACTCTAATGCTGCATTGGTCTTTTAAGTTACTTAAAACAACAGCTTAAAAAACTTACATTTCACATTTTTGTGAAATAAACATGAAACTATTTCAAACTACTAATTAAAAAATTTGGAGTTGCAATCAATATGTTCATGACGAACGGCATGTAGAAGTTAAAGTGCTAACATTTTCATATGTTAGTTAAAAAGTCATTGGACAAAATTAGTTCCTCCCTCACCTCCTTCATTGATTTGGTTTGATGATGATCCTATAAATTTCTCAGTTCTCTTTTCTCACATAGCAGCTCAGGAATGTGATTTCTCTCCTGTTGTCTTATCTGGTACTTTTTCTGGCCAATACAGAGTTCAGCCTTTTTTTCCTAGGTTTTTCAAGTTTCCTTTGCTTCCTTTCCCTTCTCACCTAAATAAAAAAACAAACAAACAAAAACAACTGAATTTGTCTCCTTTTCCTTTTTCTTAAGAACTCTCAGTGCTGTGGGGCAAGAAAGCCCTCGTTTTATAAGGAAAAAAAAATCACAAGTTTTCTCATGGGTGAAGGCCAGCAGTTGAGTCTTCTGCAATACTTCACATGGTGGAACTAGAAGTAGGAAATTATTCAATTAAACCTCTGTGGTTCACCACTGTAGCAACAAATAGGCTATTCTGCAGCCGTCTTAACCAGCCTCAGAAGGAGAACTCCCTCAGTACCAGGGAATAGAGTTGTACCAAAGTAGCAATTTTCAAGAGTATTCAACTGCAAAAATGACACTTTCCTACTTGCAAAAGAACTTGCTTTTGCTATTTTTTGAGACAGAGGGAAAGTTCCTTTCCCATTTTGGAAATCAGTAAGGCGTTTTCCTCTCCTCCATTGCCATGGGTTATTATAGAAAGAAATACTCCTGTGCCTGAAGATAAGTTGTAAGATGATTACTGAGATGGAGCTAGCTCTGCTCTCCCTTTGGGCAGCCATCTGGAGACTAGGGACTATTGGTTGAAAAGATGTGAAGAGATCCATTCTAGTTTCTAATGTTCAGGCATCATAGCCATTTTAAGAAATTTCAGTAGAGCATTTTGAGCCAGCATCTCCCAGATCCCAGGGTAATTTCCTTCGCCATTTCTTATAGCACACCATTACCAGAATTTATTCAGGGTCCTACTCTTCTTGAGTTCTTTATCTAAGATTTTACAAAAATACATGAGGTGACTATTGCAAAGATACAGCCCATACTTAAGGAAGGCATTGCTCTCTACAGAGAAGACACAGTGCCTCTCTGAGGACTTGGTCCTTATGGCAGCCTTACTTCCTTATATATAGCTGGGAGGCAGCATAGAAAGACTGGGCATCCATAGAGTAGGACCTGCTCATGTTTGAGCTCTTGCACTTGTTTATGTGACATTGGCCTGGTAGTTTCAACTCTCTTAGTTTCAGGCTTCTCATTTGTGAATGGGAAGAATAATACTTCACAAAGTTCTTAGGAAGATTAAACAAGATAATACATTGAAAGTGCCTGGCATAAAACCTGGCACATAATGAGAATATAAATGGTGGTTGCATGCTCCTCTTCCATTCCATATGAAATCCAGTCTATTCTCAGAGTGGTAATGAGGCACACATCATCATCCTTTCTCCATCCATGGACATCATCATAAAAAGCCGTTTTCTCTATTCAGGCTTACTTCCTCATAGAGTCTACTTGGACTTTAACCACTTATAGTGGCTTCCAAATTCTTAAATATATATTAAATATTATGTGATTTATTATCTGTAATATTAATTTATAATTAATACATAATACAATACAAAATATGTGTATTTACAGGGACTCATGGACTTTAATTCTAAACCCAATGGAAGGTACGCACAATTGCAGGGTGATAAAGGAAGAAAAGATAATTTAAAAAATAAAGAGGGAGGGCATATAATTTTGGATTAAAGCTCCCTCTAAATAGGGAACCTCAGGGTATACTGTTGGGTGCACAGCAGAATGGGTTTTACCACCCTAGCTTCAGTACACTGCTGTATCTAAGGTGGTGTTAACATGATGCTGGATTGTATGGTGTATGCGTTGTACAGTTTTCTTCCATTAAGCTGAAAATCAGCTAAAATGCTCATTTTTCCCACACTCAGTTGAAGTCAAATTCCTGCTTTCCAATGCTTTATTTAGAGAATTGAAATTTCTTTTTTTTTTGGGGGGGGTGGTTATTAATTGCAGTCCTTTACAAGTATTCGTATTTTATTTTTGTAGATTAATTTCACTGTTTCATCTTGCTGAAATCATTTTGAATCTTTTAAGTCATTCACAAATATATTAGTCCTTCTAGTTTTATATCACCATCTAACTTGTTAAGCAGGTTAATATCTCTATCCCAGGTATCAATTAAAGCACAAATGCTATGGGGGCAAAGGAAAGCAGCACCCTATGATAAGTCACAGGAGAACTGTCACCTCAGTACTAGTTACTTTGGTTTATCAAACTGTTTTATTGTTTAAGTCATATTTTAACTTAAGTATTTACAGTAATTATCATGAATACACTGTAAAATGCCTCACTGAAAAACCCACATAGGATTTGTCTTTAATATTTTCTAGCTGTTTCAGTCTGCAGGAATTTATTCTGAGTGAACCCATGCTGGCTCCCAGTGATCTTACATCCTTTCCTAAGTATTTATAAATCATGTATTTAATCATCTTTTTTTTTATTTCTTGCTTATGACTGATTTCAAGCTCACTTGCCTGCAGTTAGAAATAACTACAACTTTTCCATTTTTCATGTAAATCAAGGAAGCACGTCTATTTCTCAGGCACAAATGCCTCTCCTATTCTTTAAAGATTAAAAAAAAAAGTGATTCAGCTATCTCTTTTGCTAAGTGGTTTTTATACCTTAGAAAATGTTAAAAACCAGAAATATTGGGTATTTTTAGAGTATACACTCTCTAGGATTCTCTCATAATTGGATTTTTTTCCTACTGTGTCCCTACTCAGATTATCCTTTCCTCTCAGGCTGCTTTAATTTCAGCCTCCCAAACTTGGCATATGTATAGTCACCTCAAACTCTGCTGGTAGGTTAATAGTTCTGTGGGAGTTTTATTACTTCCCAAGAAGTCATCTCTAACCACCTCATTTTCTCCTTCCTTTAAACTGCTGTAGTAGTTTTCTGCTATTGCATTATGAAGTTTTTAATTCTAGGTCATACAGCGTGTTTATCTTCTTTATTTAGATTAAAACTGCTTTAAAGTGAAAATTTTCTAGTTCTTCTTTTTAACCAGCGTGTTATCTTTTATATGTGTAGTGAGCCTTGAGATGGGCTGGTTGACAAATAATAAAAACAAAGCCTTCTCTTCATTGTCATATCATCACATACCCAGAGTTACACCTCTGATGGTCTCTGCCATTTAAAAGTCAGTTGCAGCAGTAAGAGACTCTTAACTATAGAGAACTAAGGGTTTCTTGAGGGGAGATCGGTGGGGGATGGGCTAAATGGGAGGTGGGTATTAAGGGAGGGCACTTTTGATGAGCATTGGGTGTTATATGTAAGTGATTAATCACTAAATTCTATGCCTGAAACCAGTATTACACTGTTAACTAACTAGATTTTAAATAAAAACTTGAAATATAAAAAAAAAATTAGTTGGAAAACTGAAACTGGATAAAAGCCATAAATTTCATGGTGTGAAAATATACTTAATAAAGATCAACTTAGTTTTTAATTGGCTTATTTAGGATTCTTGATGTTGTACAAGGTGACCAATTTCCTTAACTTGGATTAAACAGTAAAAGAATTATTTCACTTCTGTAACTGAGAAACCCAAAGGCAGGGCTGGCTTCAGGAAAAGAGACTTAGTTCAGTGTCACCAAGACCAGCTTCTTCTTTCCTTCCATTTCCTCTGATTCTGCAATTTCAGCTTCACTGTTGTGGTCTGTATTATTTTCTGTTGTTGCTGTAACACACTACCACAGAATTAGTGTCTTAAAACGACACAAATTTATTATCTTATTTTGGAGGACAGAATTCAGAAAAATCTGCTGCAGTCAAGGTGTCCAGAGGGCTGTGTTCCTCCTGAAGGCTCAAGGGAAGAATCCATTTCTTGCCTTTTCCACTTTCTGCAAACTGCCTGCATTCCATGCCTTGTAGACCCCTTCCAATAATGGCGTTATTCTAACTTCTGCTTCCATCATCACACCTCCCTCTCTAACTCTGACTCTCTGCTTACTCTTTCCATTTTTAAGACCTCTTGTGGTTATAATGGGGCCACCCCAATAATCCAGGATAGTATCTTTATCTCAAAATCCTTAACCTTATCACATCACAAAGTCCCTTTTGCCATTTAAGATAACATATTTACAAGATTCTGGGGGTTAGGATATGGGCATCTTTAGGGTCATTATTCCATCTATTCTGCCTTGTTCCACAGTCTTCCCTCTAGCCTCAAAGGATTCACAGTCACCTTCATGCAGACAACATTAGCCCCTACCCAGTAACTACCCCCTCCCAACTTTTAATCCATTACATCATCAACTCAGAGTCCAAAATCTCATCCAAATCTCATGAGCTCAAAGGTCTCAAATCCAGTAAACCAGATCTAGGTCAGAGTCTGAGCATAATCCATAATGGAGGAAAACTCTCTTTTGACCTGTGAAACTAGAAAACAATTTATCTGATTTCAAAACACAGTGGTGCCACAGGCATAGGAAACTGCCTATAGACATTTCCATTTAAAAGGGAGAAAGTAGGAGAAAAACAGGAGTTACTAGTCCCAGCAATTTTGAGACCCAGCTAACCAAATAATATTAGTTTTCAAGGCCTGGGAATAATTCTCTGTGGTCCTCAGCTTCATTCTCCAGGTCCATGGCTCTTCCCCTCTAGGTTCCTACCCCTGCCCTTTGAATTATCCTTCCCTTTTTTTTCATGAAGAGTAGCCTATTTTTGCAGCTGAATATTCTTGTCGGATTGTATAGGGTTGTATAGGGTTTCTATACAATTTCTAGGAACGTATACAAACCCTATGTTTCTAGGATTTCTAGGATTATATAGAGTTTTTCCAATAGTCCTTTTCATTTTGTGTTCTCCCTGTCCCTTTCAGTCTAGCCTGGAAGTTTCTACTGTTATAATATTTTGAAGAACCTTGTTGGTCTCCCATGTATGTCTTGAGGATTCACTCCATTGGACAAAAGGTTCCTCTACAGATCGTTTCTGGATCATCCCTTCTCCACTCATGTCTTCTGCTGAAGTAGCTGAGAGGATCCATGAGTCACATGCCCAGTCTCCTCAAAGGGTGCTCCATGTGTCTAAATACTTGAGCACTCTGACCTTTTGACCTTTCTGAGGCCTGAGCAAAAGGTTATCCAGTGGCATCCTTAGCTTTCTTTCCAGAGCATAATCTCTGGGCCATGAGTCTCTTAATTTCAGTGTCTCTTCTAATCTGGATCAGCTGAGAATTTCCCAAGTCATCAAGTCCTTCTTCTTTTTGCTTAATGGTTCTCCCTTCAATCTCTCTCTTTTACCATGAGCAGCAGCAAAGAGAAATCAGGTCCCATCTGTAGGACTTTTGAAATCTCTTCAGTTAATATTCACATTCATCACTTAACTAGTGGACACCACTTTGCCAAGTTTTCTGCCATTATAAATCAAGGATTTATAATACCATGTTCCACATTTCCTTCTGAGCCCTCACCTGCAGCACTGTTGGGATCCATATTTCTACCAACAGGCTATTCGAGGAAATCTACCTTTTTTTCCTATCATGCTCCTTAAAATTCTTTCAGCTTCTGCCCATTGCTCAATTCAAGTGCCAGTTGCACATTTTTTTTTCTTTTGTAGCAGCATCTCACGTCACCACTTCATGGTACCAAAATCTGTACTAGTTTCCAAAACTAACTATAGTGAGTTTAGTGGCTTAAAACTATGTATTATCTTATAGTTATGGAAGTCAATCCAGGGATTAGGATGTGGGTGTCTTTGGAGGGGAAATTATTTTGCCTACTACAGGTTTCTCATAAGGGTCTGCTGGAAGCTCCAAGATTTCTCTTCTGTTAGCACCTTCTTTGAAGCTCATAGACTTCCATAGTCCAGAGGGAAAAGAGGTTTCTTTTGGAATTACCCTCATGAAAAGCAAAAAGCTTCTCATTTCTAGAAGTCCCAGAAAATGTCTCCATTTGACCTGATTAGCTGATGGATTCAGCTCTTTGTCACCATGATCAGAAAAATATGCTACTCTCCATGTCTAAAGGGATTCAGGGTCTACTTCATGGACTCTGTAGTTGAGAATGTGGAGGAGTCTCACCTTCAGCACAAGGTGAGACTTGTTACCAAAATAAGGAAGCATGAAGTCTGACGGGGAAAAAAGTCAACTGAAATACATCCCTTCACCCTATGTCTCTAAACTAGCAAAAGACAGTGACCATATCTTCTTTCTTTTACGTTTATTTATTTATTTTGAGAGGGAGAGAGAGACAGAGACAGAGAGTGAAATATGGGAAAGGTCAGAGAGAGAGGGAGAGAGAAAATCCCATGCAGGCAGTACATCAGTGTGGAGCCCACAAACAGTAAGATCACGATCTGAGCTGAAACCAAGAGTCAGATGCTCAACCAACTAAGCCACCCAAGAGTCTGCGTATCTTCTTTATAGTTATATATCCCATATAGGTATTTCATAGCCCAAATACCTAGTATAATAATTAGCATTCTTTAATAACTAACCTAAATGTTAAATTTTGATTGCAAGTAGTCAGATTCATAGCGTAACATGTACCATTTGACTAAATGTTTGTGTCTTTGCAAATAAATTTCTAAAACATGTTATAGAAAGTATCTTTTAAAGTTAGATTATGATATTAGGATATGGATAGAACTTGACTAAGATAATTATCTGAATTAAGGTAGGACAAGAGATGTAGTTCCATAATGAGGATCTTAAAAAGAATTAAATATCCTGAATTTGACTCATCCTCCTGGGATAATCTCAGAAAACCAATGTTCCTAATGCTCTGTTTCCCAAACACACACACACACACACACACACACACACACACACACACACACAACCTAGGGTCCAGGTGGTTTGAAGAAATGCTAATATTGATTAATTTGCCTTCAGAACTGAGAAGTGTGCCTGGTTTTCCGTATGTTTTATTACAAGATTAAACCCCAGAAGAGGAACGCAAAGCACCAAATGTCATATAGACTATGTGGAAAGCATTAATTATACTAAACTATTTCCTGTGGCTCCCATTTCTTTCCTCTTCCTGACTGATCTTCCAGTTTCCTTTCTTCCTGATAAGGAAGCTAAGTGGGAAATGGGCCTAGCACTTTTAAGAGGAGCAATGAGAAAGTGTTATGTCTCCCAAGTATAAGTCACTGTGCTATGAATCAGAGAATATTGAAGTGTTTCTGAGAGGAGATCCTGAAATCAAGCTGGAGTCATCTTTTTAAGGAGAAGGAGGGCATCCTGGGAACCTGAGTATAAGCAACTGTCAGAAGCTAGTTGTAGAACCAAATGAGTATTTAAGAGGAAGAGAAGCTTATTGGCTAGTGGCCAGATGGCTTTGGCTACTCAGGGTACCAGAGTCAAGGACTGTAGCTAAGAGCAAGTTAATCATTAGTCATACTGTATTAGACTGAGTGGTGTCCATTTAAATGGATTTGAACAGTAATGATTATTTTTCTTTCCTACACGCCTACTCTTTGCGTATATACGTTTACTGATGAGGAGAACAGAGAACTTAATGACTATCTCAGGAAGGGATTGCAAGACTCTCCTAATGCCATACTTCCTAATCCAGTGGATCTTTCTGTCATTTTAGCAGGGGGCATGCTTGAGTTCATTTTGTGCATGTAATGAAAGCTAAATATTACCTCCTCAGGAAAAAAGAGCATGTGCACAGAAATCCATCATTTTTCATAAAATTTCAGGATATTCTTGAGCTCCCTGAATTTTGTCAGCAGGGACTCCCCAGAAAGATCCATGGACCCAGTTAAGGATTCTTGCTCTAAACCCTGAGCGTGCACCTATACAGACCTCATCCCCTGATAAAGGAAGCTTTGAGTGTTTTGAGAAAACTTGGGATTCACAGGGAATTCCATTCCATTCTAAAAATCCTCACTATCTCAGAAGGTTTCAATTTGGAGATCACAAGTACTTATCTTAACTTTTCCCAGGCAGGAAGGGACAGATATGGCTAATGGTCTATAAATACTATGGTCCAGTTCTAGTATCACGGGACTTTTCCTGGTAATGATTTTATCCTGTAATTTTCAAGTCTGCCCTCCCGCACTTCTTTTAAAATAGATACTCATATTTTTTTTCTTCTCAAACTCATGAGTTGGAGAGTGTAGGGAAGAGAGAGAAAGAAGAAATAGTATAACAGAGTGAAGGGTGGAGATAACCTGCATCTGGACACCCCTTTAGAAGAACTTTTACCAGAGTGGCATTTCTATTCATCATCCTTCCTGGCCAAGTTCATTCATTTGTAAGTTCCCTTATTCAGCAAAAACATATTAGTGTGCGTAGTATTATAAGTTCTACACGAGGTCCGTGAGGAGCACAAAGATGAATGACATACAAACTCTCCTCTCAAAGGAGCTTGAGTTTCTGCAATGGAGATAAGATATGCAAAGAAAGTCTGTTTAAAACGATTTTCTGAAAGGGCTTCACTGTTCTCTCTCCCTAACAGAGCATCTCCTCATTAGATGGACCATCATATTTATCATGATTTTTAAAAGTATCCATTTGTGCCTCTCTTCCAACAGATCACAAACCCCTTAAGAATAGAGACTGGGTCTTATTAAACATCATATCTATATTTCATGGGAGCTAATAGGGCACCGGGAACATAGCGATGCTTTAAGAATTGTTGAGTGAAGCACTGAATCAAATCATGTCCGGAGAAGAGAACACAGACTAAATAAGATGTCTTACGAAGAGGACCCTAAGCTGCTGTGTCAGGAAATAGTGGTCTGCATTTGTCCTGTGTGTTTCTGGACATAGGTTTCCCATCTGTCCTAGAAGGGAGTTGGATTAGGCGATTCTTTCCAGATGAAAATTTCTATTTTAAATAATGCTGAAAGCAGAAAAGGAAATGCCCTGGCCCTCTGACCCAGTTTAAACACCTGTCTTGGTTTTACAGTCAAATAACAATCATTTCCCAAAGGTTGAGTGTCAAAAGGGATAGCTGAAAAACCCCAGACACTCAGAATATTCGCCGGCTCCATTGACAAAAGTGACTTCCCACGCTTTGCCCACAGAGGGCATCCCTGCTCATTGATATGTAGACCAGGCAAAGGCAGCTGCTGGAAGCCTCCTCCGACCGCTCTTTTTTCCCTTCACCGTCATCTCTCTGCCCCCACCCCCTTCCCGTGGAGTCTTTGCCTGATCCAGTGCGTTTCCCTCCAGTCTCCACATTTTCCCTTCCAGCCCTCCACTTCTCTGGATCAATGGATAGTACGGCTCCAACTCCCACCTCACACACCGCTGGCGGACACCCCAGTAACAAGTGAGAGCTCTCCACCCCGCAGACCCCTGCCTCTCCTCCCCGGGACCCCTCGGCTCTTGGAGGAAAAACAAACAGCATCCCCAGATCTCCTGCGGATTTTTCTTTTTCAACTTTATCCAGCCTTGGACAGGGAACCAGCCTCGACCTTTTAATGCACAGCCCCGCCACAGGATTGCTTTCTATCTCCTCTTGGTCCCTTCTGGATATTCTCTTTATTGATGACTCAAGAACCCCGTGGAGAGCGGTTTTCCCTCTTCTTCCTCCCTCTGTCTCCTTGAGTTAGTTTTCTAAGGTTTTACCGGAGCCTGGCATCTCTTGGACCGAATGGAACTTTTCGCTGCCTCCTTTTGCTGCTGATTCTGTCAGTGGACGAGCAAAGAGGCAGAAGAGGCACAGGGGAGGTGGAGAAAGAGGTGGAGGAAGAGGACGAGGAGGAGGAGGAGGAAGCCGAAGGGGCTCGGCGCGTGTGTGTGCATGTGTGCATGCGTGTGTGAGTGCATGTGTGTGAGTGCCGCCACTGCCCAGGACCTCCGGCCCCGAAGGTGTTGGCTGAAATATGGAGAATAGTCTTGGATGTGTTTGGGTACCCAAGCTGGCTTTTGTACTCTTCGGAGCTTCCCTGCTCAGCGCACATCTTCAAGTCACTGGTAAGAGGTTCTTTCCTTTATTCTCCTCCACTGCCCCCCATGTCCCCCTTTCCTTATTTCATCTGGGGAGTATTAGAATTGGGGTAGTGGAAGAAAGAGCAAGATAATCTGTGCTCGCTCTCCTCCCCATTTCCTCACAGATGATAAAAGACTGGAAGACTCCCCCCCCCCGGGGGGGGGAGCGGAGGATGTTGGCGATTGGGGAGAGGGGTGCCCCTTTGCTCTTCTAAATCTGGTGCTTCTTGCATCTTTCGTTTTGCAAATACTTGAGTTGTTTTGGAGAGCTGACTGGCTGGGGCAGGGAGGAGGCAGGCAATGGGGATGTCGTTGAAAGGAATTGGGTTGGATCCTTAAAGCCTTGGAAACCTACCAAGAAGGAGAATTGGGGCAACAGGACCAAGTAGGGGAGGTCGTGGGGGATGCTGTGAGGAAGTCAGTGTGGAATGTAGATGGTGGGGCTGAGAATGTGCTTCTGTGTGACTCAGGTTTGGATTTTCAGCCCTGGTGACTAAGAACTGAGAAGGGGACAGCTAATGTGTTTGGGCACTTTGGAGGAAAGGACGGTGGTGCCCAAAGAGGAACGGAGTTGCCAGGAGGACGGAGGCATGTTTTATTTTATTGTATTTTATTTTAACGGTAAATGCAGTTAGCAAGCTAAGTCTCCATATATCTCCAGGATACTTCCAAACTCCAAATAATTGATATTCTGGGGAACCAGCCCCCTGGCCCTGACATTTGGCAAGCACAGTTTCTAATTAAAAATGTCAAAACTGTTTGGGGATTGGATTGGGTTCTAGCAGGGAGGGATGCTCAGGGCTGCTGCAGTCTCCTAAAAGAGAGCTGGGGGCTTCCATGGCCAGAAAAAAAAAGAGCAAAATGACTCATTATGATGTCCATTCTTTTTGTCGGGCCTCACCACAAGTGTAGATAGGCACTGGGGTACAGGAGATGGACTCGGCAGAGAAGGAGGGGAGAGCAGCCGGTGAGCATTCAAATCCCTTTGGAAACTACCTTTTCCCTTTTCTTTATCAAAAAGGAAAGGAGCCTCAGGCTGGGGCCAGGCGTCCAGTAAGAGCCCTCAACCCACGCCTTGGAAATTAACCCGGAATGTAATGTAAATCACAGCAAAGCCCCCTGCCTCCCGGGAGCCTGCAGCTCCAGCTTTCTTGTTCCTGCTAAGCGCTGCCAGGCCCAGGGTTGCGAACCCAGTGGTGAATGCGCCTCTCCCGTCGGCTAGGGATTCAGTCAAGCACGGGGCCAGCTGAACGCTCCCCAAATCCTCGCTCTGCCACACTCAAGCAGGAATCTGCGCAACCTCACCAACCGGACTCCTCACCTTCGTTTGGCCTGACAGAAGGAGCCGAGCGAGAGTGAGGAGTGTGTGTGTGCGCCTGTGTGTGCGTGTGTGTGTGTGGGGGGGGGGGGGGGGCTGCGGGGAGGGGGGTTGGCCAGACAGAGTGAGCAAGCGCGAGGGGTGAGTGTGTGTGTGTGTGTACACGCAGGGGTGAGTGTGTGTGTGTGTACACGCAGGGGTGAGTGTGTGTGTGTGTGTGTGTGTACGCGCGCGCACGCTCACAGCCGCATCTGCCGACAGGCAGCCCGCGCGCTCCCTCCCTTCCTCCATGTAGGCCGGTCCCCTCCTCCCTAGCTCCTCTCTCCCAGCTCCCAGAGCTTTGTCCTCAGCAATTACTCCCTCTGAAGGTGGGCGGGGGGGCATCTCGCTGTAATGAATTGGTGTCTTTTTAAAATTCCCTCCTCACTAGACGCTAGAGGCTGCTGCAGGAGGACCCTTGTGCACGGAAGACAAGAGTTGCGCTCTCGCAGGCAGTTTGGGACGCCCCCACAGAAGGAGAGGGGAAGTTTAGAGGGGTCATCCTTCCTGGATGGAAAGTCTGCCAGGCTGGGCCTGAAATGCCTTGGCTGAAAACATTGCATTAGACAAAGGTGTGCAAAAATGGACAATGACGTTTTGTCAGTTACACTAAAATATTGTAAAGCCATTACCCCAGTGACTTTGGCAAGGGTGGGGATAAATGAATAGAGATTTGTATATGTTTTACGAAGATTTAAATTAGTTAAATATTCCCTTCCCATTTATTGAAGTTTCTTATATAGAGAGTTGGGGCTGTACAGTATTACTGCTTTATTTTAATTTCAACCTCACTTCAACAGACAAGTCTATGCTTGCAAAGGCAGACAAAAATATACATATACAAAGGGATATGCCTGTGGATAGGCTTGCGGGTCTAAATCTTTAAGCTGTTCTGTACTTCTAAATTGTTGCTGTTATGTACAAATGAATTGTGATGCGTTTTGCTCATGCCCCAGGAAAGTAGATGGTGCAGTTTTGGGATATTGCTAATTCACATCACTCTGGTCTTTGCTCGTTAGTCTGTTTCTCCTCTTTCTCTTAGTAGCAGTTTCCCCTCTTCAGGAACATAGAAGGGAATTAATGCTGAAGAAAGCACAGTTCACTCCATGAAAGGACCAGTAGGAGGTGCCCTTAATAAGGCCAAATGTCTAGTTTACTGATAAGTGAAATTCTCATTCAGCAGGATGTTTCAAAGACTTTGTTGATTAGTAACAAAGGATTATGGAGACTAGCACAATAGCCCTGGATATTTTCCCACTTCCTAGATAGAGTCCGAAACTGCTGTAGATTTTATGAAATCACTGTCACATAACAAAGGGCATCTCTGAACAGTAGTGGCATAGGATGGGGACGAGGTGCTGGAGGAGGGTGGTGGCTTTTCACGTGGCTTTTGTAAGATGCCACCTCCTTATATATTTGACTTGAGCCACAAGCAGAGGTACTAAGTAGAGTCTTGGGACCTCAGATGAGATGAAAACTTTAGATGCTCGATGTTAACAAATGCAATAGCATATATACATGTTAATTAATTTTTCATATTTATGTTTGTGTTACATTCCATTGAAAACAATTTATGAGAGTCTATATAGTTTGGACATGATGAAATGAGGCTTTGCTGCCTCCAGTATCAACCCTTCTAATCCCCCAACCATAGCAGATCAGATGCCCCCATCTAGGTTTGCTGTTGAGTGAAGCATGACAGCACCTGAGGGGGCCTGAATGGCCTGGGTGTCCACTCTGCTGTGAGTGTGGTGGTATAAATCGCCAGCAACCTGTCACACTTCCATTTTCCACACAGCAGCCGTTACCCTCTGAGTTATGAAGCATGTGAAACAGCCACCACATGTGTTATATGTGAATATATTAGACTTAGTGCATTTGCTTTAATGCTTTTAAAAGCTGGGCTGGCTTGAGCTGCTGATAGGCATTTTTTTCTGAGGAGAGATTTATAACTTCTCAGTGTGTATGACTTACATTTATTCTTTGGCAAGTTAACCTCTCAGCAAACTTCCTTATTGTTTTCATTGAAGAGGAAGAGCCTTAATCCTATCTAAATTCCTGAATGAAGCCCTGCTGAAAGTTTCTTGGGGAGTACAGCGTATTTGCAGGCTATAGTATGGTTTTCTCAGAAATGGGACACTTGGACAAGAGATTTGGGGAGGTAACTTTTGGGTGGAAGGGGGTATTTTTAATTTCTGGAGTGGGAATGAATGACACTGCATATTTCAGGGGAATCCCAGCGCTCTCTTCTCCAAAGCATCTTTTATGAGAAGGATTTTTTTCCTCTCTGGCTTGCGTTTCTGCTTTCATGCATCCAATAATCTAAGATTTCCAAATGCATGTGATTTGTTCCTAGAATGTTTTCCACTGCGCACACCAGGGTCATCTGTTACCATCTCCCTCCTTTGGAAACAAGCCCTGATTTAAACCTTGAGGTCTCAACCAAAACACTTCTTATCTTTTGGTGGTGCCACATGTTTACAGGCAGTGCTGACGTTTCTGAACAGCATATTTCTTTCCAAGGCAGACTGGGTCCCGAGATTATATTTTAAAGCAAATATGCTTTGGAAAATTTGCCACCGTAAACTTTGCATGTCAGACTTTCTCCTCATGCTTCTACCGGCCAGGGTAACTCTGTTAGAAAAGAGTGTAGTAGTTTCTGGCATTTTCTTAAAGTAAAACACAATCATACATACACAAAGAGAAGGGGATTTCTAACTTCCATATGCCTCCTTTTTAGATGTGTGACGTTAGGCTGAATTAAAATAGCGCTAATTACATACAGACACTTCTGGAAACCACTGTGATTTCCCTAGTGAGTGAGCTCTTCTTACCTGGTTATATAGATCTTCCCGCTTTTGGTATATATGGCCTGTATCACTCTCAGGAACTTGCATCAAGTTAGGGACACATTGCTTTGTTGTGGTGTTTGTTTCACAGCTACTAGCTCAAATGATACATTTTTGAGGATTAATCTACCTCATATGATAATCTCTTAGATGAGCTATATATGTAAATTTCAGGAAATCTTAGTTTGCCTATATAAAAAGAATAATGGCATAAGCTCAGTGAGAATTGTTTGACTAATTAACTAAAGATAAGAAGTCACTTGGTTCTGGAAACATACTGTAATCGCTAATGTAGATTGATAAATACTATATGCCTTTACAATTCATAAAATGTAAACGTGGAATCTTCTCTTTTATTCTCCCTGTTTTTTCATTATGATGCTCCAGAGGAGGATTAAGAGTTTCATGAATTGTCACAACAGTTATGCCTTAATGAGTCATAGCCTGGGATCTCACTAGCTCTTGATTGAAACACACTGAATTAAATATGAATGTACTGCCTGGCCACTTGCTCTCCATGCTGCCTGCTAGTGGGCCCCTTGCTTCTCTCCAGCCTGTCTGTAAGAATCTTAGTTCTCCTCTTGCAACTGTAAGGCATCAATACTGCCTCTCTTGCTTCAACTCAGGAGAACCTTTGTTACCATGAATCCAGGCCCCAGATCCACAGGCACGGTGCTTAACATGCTGTATTATACTTTGCAAGGTCATGAGGATTTCCTTCAAAACGAATATTTAAATTTTCACGATTGTTTCTTTTAGTGGAGTGTTAAGCTGTACTCTGAAGACAGCTAAGTAGTGCTCTTACCGTAGGAGACTCTGACTAGTAGCCTCTCAGCCAGTATTATTGGAGTTCTAGAGCTCATCAACATTAAGAAGATATAGGAGTACATACTAGAAAACAGTAGGTCGTGCCAACCGGGGCATGCTGTGTTTTCAGGAGACTGTTACCAGGTTGGAATAATGTAAATTTCATTTTCTTTAAAGTTACTACTTATCTGAGGTCAAAGCATTTCTTAATGGTATTATAATATCCGTAGCATGCCACTGCCCCAAAGCATTTAAGATCTTTTTCTTCAAAACAAGACCTTAAGTAAAGCACATGTTAAGCGTGTCAATAAGACAGGATGAACAATCCAGACTATTTTCCCTGTAGACCAATTAAAAAAAAAGTGCAAGATAAAATTACATGTTACATATGCCAAGTGGGTAATAGCAAAAAATAAAGTGTAAATTATTATACACCTTTATAATTGCAGCACTCAGGTAAATTACAGCACAATTTATAACCACACTTTTGATTCCTCCCACAGTGGAGTTCTGATTCCTTATCTTCTATTTCTCTGGTTTAGCACGATACTAACAGCAGAAAAATAGGTTGGCTGATTGATGATCAAAATTACTATAGTGCTTTAAAGTTCTTTGACAAATTTTAGCCTAAGGTTAACAAACCAGGCCCCTTTCACTCAACCACTCAACTCTTTAGCAAATATGTTTTCCTTAGTGGTTTAAAAATGCCTGAACACTGGTGATAAGATTTAGAAATATGTAGTAATGTGTACAATTAAGTATTCCTTCTTTTTCACTATTGATGGTAATTTGCCAATGGTAAGGTTAGTATATGTTGCTTTTTATAAATAGCTCCAAACATCCATATTATTCACAGATTTCATTTCTTGGGGGGAAAGTTCAACCAGAAAACACACAAATCATTCCATATTTATTGACCATATTTTTAAGGTCTGTTATTATGACCTGACTTGAATGGGAAAGTTTCTCTTCTCTGCTAAATTCCATGAGCCCAGTGCCTATAACTTACTTCTTATTTTCATGATGTACTTTAGCTTAATTTTACACGTCCACATTCTGTGACTTCTTACTTGCTCAGTCATCTAGCAGTTTCCAGGGAGGAAGCTTCTTTATATCACTTGTGACTGATGGGACTTAACAAGAGTACGTGTTGCAATTTGGGCATTTTGCCCTTGTCCTTTGCTCCTCCTTTAAAGATTGGTTCTTGCTACAAGGCTCCTCTTGAGAGTATCTAGGATAGAAATGTTCCACTGAATTAATCTTTATGATGCGGTCTAATGAAAATACCAACTCATTAGTGCATTTTGACCTAACAGGGCTAATAGTACCAACATTATTCTAATATCTAAAATATTCTTAAATATGCTTTTAAATTTTTATAAGAGAACTAAGGAGTTAAACAATTAACATAAATATTTAATCAAATCAGTTTTCTTAGTAGCAGAAGTTTCTTGTTAAATGCCAACATTTTTGGATTTACTTACTTTTCCATAGTCTTTAACAACTCTTTACTCACTTAGCTGTCTTTTAGGAATGTAGGACAGAATTTAATCTTTCTTTAATGGATCCAAGGCATCACTGTGACTCAGTTATTATATCATCTGATATTATAGCAGTGATTTCTGAAGATATTATATCATAGAGGGCTGTTTATTTTTCTGTGAAGTGGCCATGGTCTGCTGCCTTTGTTTTCTTCATAGTTTTATTCCTGATTTATAAAATGCATTTTATCCATTTGTTTGTGTCTAGGTGGAACTTCTTCCTGTTACAAGATTTCTTCAAAATAGTCCTTTTCTTTTCTACTTTTGATTTGCTAAGACATAGGGGACTGAGTTTTGTTGCAGTTGTGTCCAAAGTAAAAGAGACTCTAAATCAGGATCTGTGTCCCTCACTAGAGGAAAAAAGAGCTAATTGGTTTTAACTAATAGCTTTGTAACATTTCTGAAATCCGATATTACTTTGGTTACCATTTTTCTTTATACGACATGTTTTTCCCTGTTAAATGAGAGTGTAGACTTCATAACTTTTAGTTATGTTACTAGTTTCAACGTTATATGGTTTATTATGAACTACACTATACAAACAGTGCTTACTATAATTAATAACATGTTGATGATCGTGATAACAGTAATTATAATGAAATAACCCATGTACCCACCAGCAATTTTCTTAATTTTATGTTAATTAGTTTCTTGCCTTCTTTATATATTTGCTGCATATGCATGCATCTTTAGCATGTTATTTTGTTTTGCTTGTACTTAACTATTATGAAGTAAATGTAACGTGTGTATTCTCTGATTTGCATTTTTGATAAACATTAAGTATTTGAGATTCATATGAGGGTGCATAATGTGGTATTTCAGTCACTTTCTTTGCCTTATAATATTCCATAATATTAATCATATCTTATTTAATTTACCATCGATGGACTTTTGAGAAGTATTTTATTATTGCCAGTAATGCTGTTATGAGCCTTCTTCTATGTGTCCTCAAGAACAAATTTGCTATCATGTCTAGGGTGCATATATAGGAGGAGGGACATACAAAGAACATCTAAGTCATAGAAAGGCCATCTTTACTTTTTGGAGGCAGTGACGAGTTTCATCTATTGAAACTCCCACAAGGAGCATAGGAAAATCCCCTGTGCTCCATGTCTCCACCAGTATTTAGTATTGTCATGTGTTTAATTTGCCCTCATCTGGTGGATGTGAATTAGAATCTCAATGTGGCTTTAATTTGCATTTCCCTGATTAATAATAAGATGAGCATCCCCCCCCCCCCATAAATTTAGTGGCCATTTATAGTTTCAGCAAGATAATTCTATGATTCTGTTTCTCCAGAACTGAACAACCATTTACTTTGGAGGTATCAATATTATCGGTAGTCATTCTGCTTTTCCTACTAAGCAACCGTTTGCATTTAGGCATAGATAGATGTTATCAGTAGTCTGACTTTTAGTAGTATCATGTTGTGGCCTGATACTGTGTCATGCTTATTTTAGCACAGACTTTCCTTAAACACCTTCCAAATGAAAAACAAATCCTTAGCCACTGTAGAATTATTGGTTATCTAGAGCAGCTCTTGCCTTGTCAGTATCCTGCTTTATTCTGTTTGTTATGTTTGTAACATATCACTTACAAGGAAGCAGGATGCTGGGGGGTGCCAGGCTTAATTTGATGACCAATTCCCTGAATATCACGAAACCTAAACACAACTGAATTGCATAGTTACAAGAACAGATATGAAGTCCAAGTTAAAATCCTTGGTCTGACCATTTGAACTTGGGTGTGTTTCTAGTAGGGTAAAATATGTAGACCCAGGATGATTGTTACATATGTGACTGTGGCTTTCAAACAACATCCATGCTCTTGTACCTCCCGAGTTTTGTTTGGGTTCATAATTGTTTCATCTGTTCCCATGGGGCAGCTAATGAAGGGCTCTGGATGAAATGAGGCAATAGATATGCTAGCAGTGGCTTTGCTGGTGTGTTTCCTCTGTGTGTTGACTCATTAGAGATGTGCACGAAGGCTGAGACATCTGAGCAGACCCTCTGGACCCAGAGTTCCCAATCCATTGTTGCCACATCTTTTCTCAGCCTCATGAGATCCCAGAAGAATATAAATTAGAAAATCTGCAAAGCTTTCCCTTTCATGTCTAATGTCTGGGCGAGGTTGTTCCCTGCAGGACAATTTCTAGTTATTTTTTCTCTCTGGTTTGAGACATCTCCAGGGATGATCTCCCTGTTTCCCTTGGGAAACTTTTCAGCAGCATATAAATTCTTAATGTTAAAAATTTATTTTGCACTCCATCCTAGATAATCCTGTTCTCAATATGCTTCCCATTGCTCCTGTCACTCAGCTCCCTGGCCCCTGTTTCTCCTTGTCAGTGGTACTCTGCCTCTTCCATGGGGAAGCCTGTTAGGTAGTTCTAGCCTCAAGTAATTCTTGGGTTCCCTTCTTAGTCTTTATTTAGCAAGACTATTAAATACTTTGTTTATTTAATCTTTCTTCCTACCCCTTCAGAAGCTTGATCATGTTTATTTTTCTTACCTGAACTCCCTCTAGTTTGTTTATATCTTCCTGGTAATCAAGGGCCCGCCAATTTAATGTTCTGTTCTAAGTAGGCTGTCCCGAGTCATATATTAGAAAGTACAGATTTAGTATAGTATTTTACTTATTATATAACCATCCTGTGAACACACATTTGTCTCCCTTCAAATTTGTGTTCTCATTTGTCAGATAGGACTATCGGTGCCTAACAAAATCATTGAGGTATCATAAGGATCAAATAAGATCAAGAAGTTGATTCAAGGGGCATCTGGGTGAAACAGCTGGTTAAGTATCTGACTCTTGATTTCGGCTCAGGTCATAATTCCCAGTTCATGTGTTTGAGTCCTGAACTGGGCTCTGTGCTGACAGTGCAGAGCCTGCTTGGGATTCTCTCTTTCCTCTCACTCTGCCTCTGCCCCTCTCTCTCAAAATAATAAATTAACTTTAAAAATAAAAGAAGTTGATTCAAGATAATAGTTACTAAGCATTTTCTATAGCTTACAGAGAATTAACAGAAAGTCTTAAATGTGTTTCTGCCCTCACGGGTTTATCATCAAATGGGTATGACAGGCACAGACGTAGCTAAATACTATACAAGGCAGAATGATGTACTCATTAAAAAAAGAAGCACAAGCAAAATGGGGCAGACTCTGAAAAATATTAACTACCTTGTTTATGCATTATAGCATTAATATATTTATATTCGCCAGATGGGCTGACAGAGCCAATTGATTCCTCTTTGTATTTTTAGGTTGGCCAAAACAAAAGAAAACAAAAATAAAAAGGAGGGAGGGTAAAAAGTTGCTACTCACATTTAAACCAAGCTATAGGTATGCTAAGAATGAAGATATCAGAGGTATT